>NC_138778.1:224362779-224895279 GCF_965119305.1 Pelophylax lessonae | reverse complement strand
TGCGACTGGCGTTTGCTTGCAGCTGTCATACATGCAGGGTGCAGATAACAGGCTTATCGGGAAAGCCAGCTCAGCAGCAGCTCCTTCTATGAATTGTACAGTGAGAGGAAGAGAGGGGTGGGATCCACTACGAAAAAACTTTCCAAAAGTGTGGAGCACCTCTGTCACTCCAGCCCAGGGTACCTTCCTCCCCCCCTCCTCCTTTCCTTACCCTTTCTGCTCAGCAGTCCCAACCCTCTACTACCCCCCCTGGATCTGGCATAGGGAATGGGAAAGAACTGCTAATTGAAAGGACATGCAGAACTTGTGGTTGTGTCAGAAAGCCTCTGCTATTAATCAGGGACTATCTGATCCTGCCTTCGCTTCATCAATGGTGCTGTGCAAGGAAAAAAAAGGGGGGGGGGTCTAGATGGACGGGGTTCTTTTTTATTTATTTTTTTTGTTTTTTTATTTTTTTTCCCTTGTTTACTAGGATTTTGCACAATGCTTTGTCCATGTTAATCACAAACAGATTTCTCGGGGAGAATAAACACCTCCTCCCCCAATCCCTTTAAAGGAATTCATTCTGAGCTGGTAAACCCATTCTTGGCTATGGGGGGGGGGGGGGGGGGGCTGGTGACACAAAGGCCGGGGACAAAGGACAAGGATCAGGGAGGTCACCACTTCCAAGTTTAATGCCGGTACCGACGCCGCGACGTGAGAACGCCGGACGCACACGCCTGCCTTTGTCAACCAGTGGGAAATGGTCTTTGTTAGGGGATGGTGGACAATTATATTAGGGGTTTCCCTGGCTGGAGATAGAGGGGGGGGGGAGGGGGGAATTCCCATCTCATTTCCAAGGGATTAAATCTGACAAATCTTTCACAGCAAAATATAAGACAATAAATTTATAATTTCATAAACAATTACATTTTATTTATAAGCAACAAGTAGAGATGTGTCCAGATTATCATCACAGAAGAACCGTATATACTCGAGTATAAGCCGACCCGAATATAAGCCGAGGCACCTAATTTTACCACAAAAAAGTGTGAAAACGTATTGACTCGAATATAAGCCTAGGGTGGGAAAAGCAGCAGCTACTGGACCAAACTGGACCACCACGAGACACAAAACAGGGGCTGCAGGCATGGTACAGGAGATGGTTCGGGCATGGTACAGGAGATGGTTCGGGCATGGTACAGGAGATGGCACAGGTCATGGTACAGGCATGGCACAGGTCATGGTACAGTCATGGCACAGGTCATGATACAGGCACGGCACAGGTCATGATACAGGAGATGGCACAGGTGATGGTATAGGCATGGCACAGGTTATGGTACAGGAGATGGCACAGGTCATGATACAGGCATGGCACAGGTCATGGTACAGTCATGGCACAGGTCATGATACAGGCATGGCACAGGTCATGGTACAGTCATGGCACAGGTCATGATACAGGCATGGCACAGGTGATGGTACAGGCATGGCACAGGTCATGGTACAGGCATGGCACAGGTCATGGTACAGGAGATGGTATAGGCATGGCACAGGTGATGGTATAGGCATGGCACAGGTCATGGTATAGGCATGGCACTGGTGATGGTTCAGGCATGGCACAGGTCATGGTACAGGAGATGGTACAGGCATGACACAGGTCATGGTACAGGAGATGGTACAGGCATGGCACAGGTGATGTATAGGCATGGCACAGTATGTACAGGCATGGCACAGGAGATGCAGTGCTGCGGGCATGGTATAGGAGAATGTCCTTTACCATGCCCGCAGCACTGTATGAGGAAATGCAGGGGCTGCGGAGGAGTCTCACTTACCTGTTGGTGAGGCGCCTTCGATTAAAAAATTGCGCTGCCCGGCACCAATACGTCACCGCGCATGCGCCGCCAATGCTTGGGAAAGCCCGTACACGTTCGGCTATTCCCGGGCATACGGCGCATGCGTGGTGACACGTCGCCGCCGGGCGGCGCCATTTTTAAAAAGACAGTGAGCCAGTGACTCGAGTATAAGCCAAGGGGGGCTTTTTCAGCATGAAAAAATATGCTGAAAAACTCGGCTTATACTCGAGTATATACGGTATCTCTCTTTATATAAAAATTAGAAGGATCCACTATAGAGCTGATTCACATAAGCCTGTTCCAGCTGAGGTGCGCTAAACACACACTATATTACCAAAAGTATTGGGACGCCTGCCTTTACACGCGTGAGATTTTTAATGGCATCCCGGTCTTAGTCCGTAGGGTTCAATATTGAGTTGGCCCACCCTTTGCAGCTATAACAGCTTCAACTCTTCTGGGAAGGCTGTCCACAAGTCTCCACTCTAATTTATCCCAAAGGTGTTCTATCAGGTTGGGGTCAGGACTCTGTGCAGGCCAGTGAAGTTCCTCCACCCCAAACTCGCTCATCCATGTCTTTATGGACCTTGCTTTGTGCACTGGCGCACAGTCATGTTGGAACAGGAAGGGGCCATCCCCAAGCTCTTCCCACAAAGTTGGGAGCATGAAATTGTCCAAAATGTCTTGGTATGCTGACGCCTTAAGAGTTCCCTTCACTGGAACTAAGGGGCTAAGCCCAACCCCTGAAAAACAACCCCACACCATAATCCCCCTTAACCAAATGATTTGGACCAGGGCACAGAGCAAGGTGCATAAAGACATGGATGAGCGAGTTTGGGGTGGAGGAACTTGACTGGCCTGCACAGAGTCCTGACCCCAACCCGATTGCACTAAGATAAGTGTTCTATCGGGTTGAGGTCAGGATTCTGTGACTCTGTGCAGGCCAGTCAAGTTCCTGCATCCCAAACACGCTCATCCATGTCTTTATGGACCTTGCTTTGTGCACTGGTGCGCAGTCATGTTGGAACAGGAAGGGGCCATCCCCAAACTCCTCCCACAAAGTTGGGAGCATGAAAAATCTAGTGAAAAATTGCTAAAAAAAGACCTGAGAAAAGAACAATCAGTGATTCAAGTGCGAAAAAGTGCAGAAAGCAGGTCAAATTATAAACCAGCAAACACGCTTCAAGTAGTGTAAATATTTTCCACCAGGCGCCTGATCACTTTTTTCTTTGGTGCAATTGTCATTTAAAATAGCACAGTGAAAAATAGCAAAAAATGGCCTGGTCATGAAGGGGGTAAAATCTTCTGGAGCTGAAGTGTTAGAGCACATATGTCAAACACAAGGCCCATAGGGTCGAATCTTGCCCTCCAGGCTTTGTCATGTGGCCCTCACACCCAGTTTTGCACCAGGAATGTGGGGGAACTCCATTCTGCCACCCCCAACTTTCACCCTCCGCTTCCACTCCCTGCAAGGCGAGGAAAGCAGCCTACAAAGGGAGGTACTAGAGCCAGGCAAGGTAGGAGAGAGATGCAAGGAAGCTTTGGGGAGGGGGTTGGGGTTGCACACTGTGCATAGTGCACCCCTAAACTCTGCACTCTGTACACAGCACACACCTGAACTTTGTACGTAATGCACTCCTGAGCTCTGCCCTCTGTACATAGAATAATCCTGAGTTCTGCATACTGTACATAACGCACTCCTGAACCCTGCATTCTATGCATAGCACACTCTTGAACCCTGCACTCTGTACACAGTGCACTCCTGAGCTCTGCGCTCTGTACATAGAATAATCCTGAGTTCTGCACCCTGTACATAACGCACTCCTGAACCCTGCATTCTATGCATAGCGCACTCTTGATCCCTGCACTCTGTACACAGTGCACTCCTGAGCTCTGCACTCTGTACATAAAATAATCCTGAGTTCTGCACCCTGTACATAACGCACTCCTGAACCCTGTATTCTATGCATAGCGCACTCTTAAACCCTGCACTCTGTACACAGTGCACTCCTGAGCTCTGCGCTCTGTACATAAGATAATCCTGAGTTCTGCACCCTGTACATAACGCACTCTTGAACCCTGCATTCTTTGCATAGCGCACTCTTGATCCCTGCACTCTGTACACAGTGCACTCCTGAGCTCTGCACTCTGTACATAAAATAATCCTGAGTTCTGCACCCTGTGCATAACGCACTCCTGAACCCTGCATTCTATGCACAGCGCACTCTTAAACCCTGCACTCTGTACACAGTGCACTCCTGAGCTCTGCGCTCTGTACATAAGATAATCCTGAGTTCTGCACCCTGCACATAACGCACTCCTGAACCCTGCATTCTATGCATAGCGCACTCTTGAAGCCTGCACTCTGTACACAGTGCACTCCTGAGCTCTGCACTCTGTACATAAAATAATCCTGAGTTCTGCATACTGTACATAACGCACTCCTGAACCCTGCATTCTATGCATAGCGCACTCTTGAACCCTGCACTCTGTACACAGTGCACTCCTGAGCTCTGCACCCTGTACATAAAATAATCCTGACTTCTGCACCCTGTGCATAAGGCACTCCTGAACCCTGCATTCTATGCACAGTGCACTCTTAAGCCCTGCACTCTGTACACAGTGCACTCCTGAGCTCTGCACCCTTTACATAACGCACTCCTGAAACCTGCATTCTATGCATAGTGCACTCTTGAACCCTGCACTCTGTACACACTGCACTCCTGAGCTCTGCACTCTGTACATAAAATAATCCTGAGCTCTGCACCATGTACGTAACGTACTCTTGAACCCAACTTTTTTTTTACATATCGCACCCAGATACAACTGCCCCTTTTAGGGCAACCATACTGCTAATGCGGCCCGCGATTAAATGGATTTTGACACCCCTGTGTTAGAGGAAAGAGTTTTTCTTATCAAGGAGCCAGTAAGATTCCACGAATCGCTTCTTCAGACCAGGTTAATGTTAGCTAAGTATCCATCAGATTGCTATGAGTTGCACTGACGCTTCCCTTGTTTTTGTATATCGGCGGGAGAAGAAAAGAAGGTCCCGGTTTACCTTGCCTCGTCTACGATGGTTTAACAATCTTCTTCTTATTCTTACTGAACAGCGAGACATGTCTGAAAAAAAAACCACAAAAAAAGATCTGAGAAAACAATTTTGCTGATAAGTTTTCAGAAGCATTGCACAGCTGGCACCAGAGGCTACTGTATATTTTAAATGTCAGGTGGCCCAAGTTGTCTCCCTACCAGCGCTGGGACAGGGTCCCTACAGCACCCAAGGTGAGAAGTGCTCCTTTCCCATGACCTGTGAACAACTGCAGCAGTAAGGATTGCAGTTCCTGTTCGTTTTGCAACCCTTCCTGCTGAAGCACCCAAGGTGCCCGACCTTTCTGCCCACCCCTTGGCACAGCCCAGCACCCTATTATTAAGCCCACCACTCTCTTTTTAATGATGTTACCGTAGCTGCACAACATAGAGCAGCCATACATGAAGCAGGAGGTGCCATTCCTACATCCTGATGATAGCAATAGCACCTTTGGCATCCGTCCAGTGATATCTGGTTGCTCATTAACACTCAAGCCTTTATTACTAACCAACATGGGGGGTTTATTAGCAGCTCAATTGTACGACTAAATTTGATAGCAATGAATCGCCAATGGTATGGAACAATCACTACCAGAATCACCTTCTATGATTGGTCAGCAGGGCTGCTTTCAGAAATCACAGGGCCCCGTACAGCCAGATAGGTGGCTCTGGTGGGCACTGATAAGGCGGCACTGATAGGTGGCACTGATGGGTGGCACCGATGGACACTGATGGGTGGCACTAAAGGGCACTGGTAGGTGCCGCTGAAGAGCACTAATAGGCGGCACTCATGGGCACTGATAGACACTAACAGGTGGCACTGATGGGCAATGATAGGCACTGGTAGGGGACACTTATGATGGGGCACTGATTGGCACTGATAGGTGGCACTGGTGAGCACTGATAGGTGGCACTGGCGGGCATTGGTAGGTGGAGCTGGTGGGCACTGGTAGGTGGTGCTGGTGGGTGACACTGGTGGGCACTGGTAGGTGGCACTGGGGGCACGAATTCCTTTCCTCTTCGGGACCGATGTCCCTCTGACAGCAGCCAGTGTAAGGAGAAAACAAACAGCTGATCACCGGCTGACATTGGCTGACAGCTGATCACGTGGTAAGGGGGCGGGACCGCCCCCTTAATCCGATCTGTGATCAGGCGAGACTCATGGACTCGCCGATCACAGAGCGAGCCGGGCGCGCTCCGCAGGGAGCGAGCAGGATGTTCGTGCACGGGAGGATGTCAATGTGCAATTAAGGTCCGCACTGTAGCCATCATTCAGCTATAGCACAGACGGCATCTAGTTAATTATATATTTTTTTACAATTTGTTGTTTTTTTACAGAACAGGGAAGCCTGCAGCTCTGCGGGGGGGGGGGGGGGGGTACACAGTGAAAAGGGGGCACAAAGGGGGGAATCAGAAGCAGGCAGAACGGAGGGGGATCGGTGTCGAAGAAGCAATTACAGGAATGATGCCCTGTGTCTGTGTCTCTCCCTGCAGCAGCTGAAAGCTGGCAGGAGGGGGAGAAAATGCTTTTCAGCTGCTGCAGAGAGCCACACAGGGCTTCATTCTGTAATTTCTCCTCCGCCCGACCGCACCAATTCCCTGTGCTGTTGGGGCCCCCCTGTGTGCCCGGGCCCCCTACAGGAGGACTGGTTGTTTTCCCCCACCCCCCCTGCTATCAGCGGCCCTGTTGGTCATTGTGCCAGTTAGCAACTAACTGGGGAATAGGAAAGGATTTGCACTGCCCGTTTGGTAATCGATTACGAATATATTGTATTTGATAGCAAGTTTGAGATAGTTCAAACCTGCATTGTAATTCAGGTCATTGGCCTGGATAACACAGCACTGGATATGGGAGAGGCGTAGCAAATGGAATAGGGCCCAGTGATGGCGAACCTTGGCAGCCCAGATGTTTTGGAACTACATTTCCCATGATGCACAACTACACTGCAGAGTGCATGAGCATCATGGGTAATGTAGTTCCAAAACATCTGGGCTGCCAAGGTCCGCCATCACTAGAGTAGGCCATGCTGGAAACAAAAGGGATTTTGTTTGTTCTGTTCCATTTGGCTCTATATACCCCACCTGGCATGGCTTCTATGGGCACATGGTGGACATAGGATTGCCACAATGTAACATCTGAATGGATCATTTCTCCCCTCTGGGCACAGGTGTAATCTGGCACGTTATTTAGGACTCACAGATGAACCAGTCAGTGCAATTTGTCTATTTTACAAAATTATCACACATGTGCTGTTACTTGGCAGTCCGGGAAGCATGTCATGTTAGCAGCCTCATGACACTGTCTTCAGCCCAACATTCAATATCAAAATAATGAAATAATAAAGTTAAAAAAAAATATCAGGAGAAATAGGAAACAGAAAAGTAGGGCAGAATTGTACAAACAATACAAAATAATAATAACAATAATAATATTAATAATGTGCAGTTATAAGCCCAATTATAACTTGTTCAAATAAAAAAATGAGTTAAAGAGCTCCCCCTAGAGGAGGAATGGAGAGCTGCGACTGTCATTTCTTTCTTATGTCTCCTGCAGAAATTCTTCTAAGAATGAAATAACGGCCAGCTGGCTGCTGACACAGAAACATGAAATTACTATGAAAGTATGTATGAAAGGTGATCTATATTTCATATTCGCCTCCTCTGTGTAAAATCCATCATATCCCTAAATCACTGTGTGTCCAGCTTCTATCCATTCATCTCATTCCTGCCCCCACCTACCTGTACTCCTCCAACCTGACCCCAACACCTATCTGTACACCCCCAACCTGACCTATCTGTCCCCACACCTATCTGTACACCCAAACCTGACCCCACATCTATCTGTACTGTCCTCACACCCCCAACCTGACCTTCTCGTCCCCACACCCCCAACGTGACCTGTCTGTCCCCACACCTATCTGTACACCCCCAACCTGACCTACCTGTACCCACACCTATCTGTACACCCCCAACCTGACCTACCTGTACCCACACCTATCTGTACACCCCCAACCTGACCTACCTGTACCCACACCTATCTGTACACCCCCAACCTGACCTACCTGTACCCACACCTATCTGTACACCCCAAACCTGACCTACCTGTACCCACACCTATCTGTACACCCCCAACCTGACCTACCTGTACCCACACCTATCTGTACACCCCCAACCTGACCTACCTGTACCCACACCTATCTGTACACCCCCAACCTGACCTACCTGTACCCACACCTATCTGTACACCCCAAATCTGATTTACCTGTACCCACACCTATCTGTACACCCCCAACCTGACCTACCTGTACCCACACCTATCTGTACACCCCCAGTCTGTCTTACCTGTATACCAACCTACCTATATACCCCCAGTCTGTCCTACCTGTACCCCCAACTATCTATAAACCTCCAGTCTGTCCTACCTGTACCAACACCTATCTGTACACCCCCAGTCTGTCCTACCTGTGCTCCCACCTATCTGTACACCCCCAGTCTGTCCTACCTGTACTCCCACCTACCTGTACACCCCCAGACTGTCCTACCTGTGCTCCCACCTATCTGTACACCCCCAGACTGTCCTACGTGCATTCCCACCTATATATACACCCCCAGTCTGTCCTACCTGTACCCCCACCTAATCATACATCCCAAGTCTGTCCTACCTGTGCTCCCACCTAACTATACACCCCTATGTCTGTCCTAGCTGTGATCCCACCTATATGTACACTCCTATGTCTGTCCTACCTGTGCTCCCACCTATATGTACACCCCCATGTCTGTCCTACCTGTTTACCAACCTATCTTTATGCCCCCATGTCTGTCCTACCTGTGCTCCCACCTATCTGTACACCCCCAGTCTGTCCTACGTGTTCTCCCAACTATCTATACACCCCCATGTCTATCCTACCTCTACCCCCCTAAACTGTCCTATCTGTATCCCCGACTCACCTGCCTTTATTTCATTACATATATTACTAATTCTTCCTAACTATTCCCTACCGACCACCTGTGCCCCTGGCAACATCTTGAACATACTCAGATTCCACACCCCTGTTACCCCAAAATCTCTTCCCTACATTACAACCTTTTATCTCATCCTGACAGCCACCCCAATAAACCCCACCTTATGTCAGTGTCACTCCAAGATCCTCCCAGTGCACCCCTAGGCGTGACCACTGTACTCCTAAATCACTACCGGCATCCTCCTTCTCAGTCTCCCTAAAATCAGTCCACTGTATCCACCATTTACCCCAATATCATATACTTCCTTAAAGCACCGAATGCTGCACCCACATATTCTATGATATCCTATAGCCCAGAGCGAGCGGTCCTATTAAATGGTGATAATAAAGCAGTCACTATGGGTGAATCATATTTCCTTTAAATTGTGTGTCTGTGCAAAACACCATTTACAGAGTCTGAAATAATAAACGCCTGACAGTTCAATAGTACATTTATTTATCTGCATGTTACACTGCAAGACATACTGACCTTAGTGGAGGCAGGGGGGTGCTCACTCCACTGTTCCCCTCTCCTATCATCAGACATGTCACTGTACCCCCCTCACCTGGTCACCCCATCCATAGGAATAACCTGCCAGGATTTCAGAGATCCTTCACCCACCTTCGCCATACAGTCCCTGTGTGCTCTCCATCTACATACAGTCCCTGTGTGCTCTCCATCTACATACAGTCCCCGTGTGCTCTCCGTCTACATACAGTCCCTGTGTGCTCTCCATCTACATACAGTCCTTGTGTGCTCTCCATCTACATACAGTCCCTGTGTGCTCTCCATCTACATACAGTCCCTGTGTGCTCTCCATCTACATACAGTCCCCGTGTGCTCTCCATCTACATACAGTCCTTGTGTGCTCTCCATCTACATACAGTCCCCGTGTGCTCTCCATCTACATACAGTCCCCGTGTGCTCTCCATCTACATACAGTCCCCGTGTGCTCTCCATCTACATACAGTCCCCGTGTGCTCTCCATCTACATACAGTCCCTGTGTGCTCTCCATCTACATACAGTCCCTGCGTGCTCTCCATCTACATACAGTCCCTGTGTGCTCTCCATCTACATACAGTCCCTGTGTGCTCTCCATCTACATACAGTCCCCGTGTGCTCTCCATCTACATACAGTCCCCGTGTGCTCTCCATCTACATACAGTCCCCGTGTGCTCTCCATCTACATACAGTCCCCGTGTGCTCTCCATCTACATACAGTCCCCGTGTGCTCTCCATCTACATACAGTCCCTGTGTGCTCTCCATCTACATACAGTCCCTGTGTGCTCTCCATCTACATACAGTCCCTGTGTGCTCTCCATCTACATACAGTCCCCGTGTGCTCTCCATCTACATACAGTCCCCGTGTGCTCTCCATCTACATACAGTCCCTGTGTGCTCTCCATCTACATACAGTCCCTGTGTGCTCTCCATTTACATACAGTCCCCGTGTGCTCTCCATCTACATACAGTCCCTGTGTGCTCTCCATCTACATACAGTCCCCGTGTGCTCTCCATCTACATACAGTCCCTGTGTGCTCTCCATCTACATACAGTCCCTGTGTGCTCTCCATCTACATACAGTCCCTGTGTGCTCTCCATCTACATACAGTCCCTGTGTGCTCTCCATCTACATACAGTCCCTGTGTGCTCTCCATCTACATACAGTCCCCGTGTGCTCTCCGTCTACATACAGTCCCTGTGTGCTCTCCATCTACATACAGTCCTTGTGTGCTCTCCATCTACATACAGTCCCTGTGTGCTCTCCATCTACATACAGTCCCTGTGTGCTCTCCATCTACATACAGTCCCTGTGTGCTCTCCATCTACATACAGTCCCCGTGTGCTCTCCATCTACATACAGTCCTTGTGTGCTCTCCATCTACATACAGTCCCCGTGTGCTCTCCATCTACATACAGTCCCCGTGTGCTCTCCATCTACATACAGTCCCCGTGTGCTCTCCATCTACATACAGTCCCCGTGTGCTCTCCATCTACATACAGTCCCTGTGTGCTCTCCATCTACATACAGTCCCTGCGTGCTCTCCATCTACATACAGTCCCTGTGTGCTCTCCATCTACATACAGTCCCTGTGTGCTCTCCATCTACATACAGTCCCTGTGTGCTCTCCATCTACATACAGTCCCCGTGTGCTCTCCATCTACATACAGTCCCCGTGTGCTCTCCATCTACATACAGTCCCCGTGTGCTCTCCATCTACATACAGTCCCCGTGTGCTCTCCATCTACATACAGTCCCCGTGTGCTCTCCATCTACATACAGTCCCTGTGTGCTCTCCATCTACATACAGTCCCTGTGTGCTCTCCATCTACATACAGTCCCTGTGTGCTCTCCATCTACATACAGTCCCCGTGTGCTCTCCATCTACATACAGTCCCCGTGTGCTCTCCATCTACATACAGTCCCTGTGTGCTCTCCATCTACATACAGTCCCTGTGTGCTCTCCATTTACATACAGTCCCCGTGTGCTCTCCATCTACATACAGTCCCTGTGTGCTCTCCATCTACATACAGTCCCCGTGTGCTCTCCATCTACATACAGTCCCCGTGTGCTCTCCATTTACATACAGTCCCCGTGTGCTCTCCATCTACATACAGTCCCTGTGTGCTCTCCATCTACATACAGTCCCCGTGTGCTCTCCATCTACATACAGTCCCTGTGTGCTCTCCATCTACATACAGTCCCTGTGTGCTCTCCATCTACATACAGTCCCCGTGTGCTCTCCGTCTACATACAGTCCCTGTGTGCTCTCCATCTACATACAGTCCTTGTGTGCTCTCCATCTACATACAGTCCCTGTGTGCTCTCCATCTACATACAGTCCCTGTGTGCTCTCCATCTACATACAGTCCCTGTGTGCTCTCCATCTACATACAGTCCCTGTGTGCTCTCCATCTACATACAGTCCCTGTGTGCTCTCCATCTACATACAGTCCCCGTGTGCTCTCCGTCTACATACAGTCCCTGTGTGCTCTCCATCTACATACAGTCCTTGTGTGCTCTCCATCTACATACAGTCCCTGTGTGCTCTCCATCTACATACAGTCCCTGTGTGCTCTCCATCTACATACAGTCCCTGTGTGCTCTCCATTTACATACAGTCCCCGTGTGCTCTCCATCTACATACAGTCCCTGTGTGCTCTCCATCTACATACAGTCCCCGTGTGCTCTCCATCTACATACAGTCCCTGTGTGCTCTCCATCTACATACAGTCCCTGTGTGCTCTCCATCTACATACAGTCCCTGTGTGCTCTCCATCTACATACAGTCCCTGTGTGCTCTCCATCTACATACAGTCCCCGTGTGCTCTCCGTCTACATACAGTCCCTGTGTGCTCTCCATCTACATACAGTCCTTGTGTGCTCTCCATCTACATACAGTCCTTGTGTGCTCTCCATCTACATACAGTCCCCGTGTGCTCTCCATCTACATACAGTCCCCGTGTGCTCTCCATCTACATACAGTCCTTGTGTGCTCTCCATCTACATACAGTCCCTGTGTGCTCTCCATCTACATACAGTCCTTGTGTGCTCTCCATCTACATACAGTCCCCGTGTGCTCTCCATCTACATACAGTCCCCGTGTGCTCTCCATCTACATACAGTCCCCGTGTGCTCTCCATCTACATACAGTCCTTGTGTGCTCTCCACCTTCCTGCTGCCATAGGTGCTCTCAGGTGTACCTGTGGCAGGTGGAGGGTGGCGGCCATTTTCTTGTGGTACAAAGAATTCACAGTGTAAACCAATGATGGCGAACCTTGGCACCCCAGATGTTTTGGAACTACATTTCCCATGATGCTCATCACTGGTGTAAACTTATGTCAGTCATTTTGTTGTAAACCAAAGCAGGAGCACACAGACTACCTATGCCATACTAAGTGCATTACTGGATAGGCATAAGTGTGCCCAGCCTCTTGCATTAGGGTGTGCACCTCAAAGCTCAAACACATACAGTATATGTGTGTGCATGTGTACTTATACTGGCGGTGTCAGTAGAGCAGTGGACGGTGTCAGTACTTTTTTATTATTTTTTACTATTTTATGTTGGCGGGCTTTGTTTAAATATCAGGGGGAATCTGCGCCACACAGGGTGATTAGGGTGTGCCCAGGCACATCAGGCACACCCTGTGCACACGCCTATGATTGTGGGTAATAACACTAAGGGGGGTGTTTTCTTCTTAAAGAGATGAGGTTGCCATCTGATCCCTTTAAACCAGGGCACACATTAATTGCACAGGTTCTGTGGCTGATTAAGGTGGTAATTAACCACTTTACCACTAGAGCATTTTGCTGTCTTACGTCTGGGCCACTTTTTGCGATTCGGCACTGTGCGACTTTAACTGACAATTGCGCGTTCGTGCGACGCCATACCCAAACGAAATTTACGTCCTTTTTTTCCCACAAACAGAGCTTTCTTTTGGTGGTATTTGATCACCTGTGCGATTTTTACTTTTTGCGCTATAAACAAAAAAAGAGCGTTTGTTTTGAAAAAATAATATTTTTAACATTTTTTTATATGAAATTCCCCCCAAAAAAGATGTAAAAATCGAATTTTTTTAAAATTTTTGGCCAATTTGTTTTCTGCTACCTATGTTTGGTAAAAAAAAATCGCAATAAGCGTATTTTGATTGGTTTGCGCAAAAGTTATTGCGTTTACTAACAAAGGGAAAGATTTATGTCATTTTTGGTGTTTTTCTTTTTAACGAGTAATGGCGGCGATCTGCGATTTTTTTTGCGGGACTGCGACATTGCGGCGGACAGATCGGACCCTTGACTGACATTTTTGGGGGTACCAGTGACATTACTGCAGTAATCAGTGCTATAAATATGCACTGTTACTGTAAAAATGACACTGGCAGGGAAGGGGTTAATTTTATTGGAGAGGGAGGGGTTAATGTATGCCTGGTGCTTACTGACGTGTGGGGGGGGAGGTGACTGTGTGAGACAAGGACAGATCGGATGTCCTGCTATGCTGAACAGTGCGATCTGTCACTCCCTGTCACTGAGGAGATCCGCCCGCTCTGTTTACACAGGCGGGCGGATCTCCAGACTGGATTCCCAGACGATCGCCGCTGCTCCTCCCCTGGCCCGACTCCCGCTGTGACTGAAAACAGCGGGAGCGCGCCTCCGGCGGCGCGCGAGCGCCGCCTACAGGGGGAGGAGTCTGGCGACGTAGGTCTACGTCGTCAGACCTACAAGAGCCACTTTGTCGCAGTAGTACTACGGTACTCAGCGGTAAAGTGGTTAAACTCACTTGGTGCCTTATGTGCATTATACCAGCCTCAGAACCTGTGTAATTAATATGTGTCCTGGAATAAAGGGATGAGGTGGCAACCCTAGCTCGGGCTTGCGCACAGGGTGTCTAATCACCCTGTGTGGGTGGGAACGGAAGTGGGAGCAGGTACCTGTCAAAATCGGATACCTGATACCCCCCCCGCTCCTCAAAAGTGCCAATTGTGCAAGAGGAACGAGTCCTTAAAGTGGAACTTCTCCCTTTTGGGTGGAGTTCCACTTTAAGTTTGGTTCGCCTTCTCTTTACGTTATGTGTTTGATCCAGGAAAGCCGTTGGTCATCCACCACCATCAGTCCATCACCTCCTCCCAGTGAAGGTGGGAAAGCCTCCGGCACTGAAGAGGTTAAAGCACGGCCCCCATAACGTTGGGGTTAATAATAAAGTGTATTTACAAGTTGTGTATATAATAGAATGGTATGCGGCCCGGGTGACATTCTAGGCAAATTCCTGGCGGAAAAATATTTTCTGCGCTCATCAAAGTTGTGTTTATGCAGATGGAAAGCAAGCATGAATGTCCGCAGCTGGAATTAAAGGACCCCTGTGAGCCGTACTGCATGCATCTGACATGTCGGGGGTCAGCGGTGTCTGAGATCATCGATCCCCGATACTAAAGGACAGCTACTGAGACATCCGGGCAAATAACAATCTACCCACTTGTGTCCGTCTTCTGAGAATGAAAGCTACAATTTACCTTTGGATTGCTACATTGTTACTGTTTATAACCACTTGATCTTCAGAAGATTCCCCCCCCCCCTCCCCCTTAATGACCAGGCCATTTTTTGCGATACAGAACTGCGTTACTTTAACCACTTCTGGACCAGAAGGATTTGCCCCCTTAATGACCAGGCCATTTTTTGAGATTCGGCACTGCGTTACTTTAACGGAAAATTGCGCGGTCGTGCGACGCTGTACCCAAATAAAGTAGATGTCCTTTTTTTCCCCACAAATAGAGATTTATTTTGGTGGTATTTGATCACCTCTGCAATTTTTTTTTTTTTTTTTGGCTATAAACAAAAAGTTAGCGACAATTTTGAAAAAAAAAAAAACAATATTTTTTCACATTCTGCTATATAACATTCCCATAAAAAAAAATTTAAAAATCAAAATGTTTTGATTTGGGCTGTATGAGAGACACGTTCTCAGCTCAGAGTCCTGCTGAAGAGGTACTGATAAGGAGGCAATGATCAGCAGCACTGATGGGCAGCCCTAATAGGCTGCACTAATGGGCAATGATAGGCAGCATTGATGAGCACTGATAGGCGGCACTAATAGGCTGCACTAATGGGCATTGATAGGCAGCACTGATGAGCACTGATAGGCTGCACTAATGGGCACTAATAGGTGACATTGATGAGCACTGATAGGTGTTACTAATAATGCAGCACTGATAGGCGGCACCAATTGGCAGCATTGATGAGCACTGATATGCTGCACTAATGGGCACTGATAGGTATTGATGAGCAGTGATAGGTGGCACTAATAGGCAGCATTGATAAGCACTGATAGGCAGCACTGATAGGCTGCACTAATGGGCACTGATAGGCGGCATTGATGAGCACTGATAGGCAGTAATGATAGATGGCACTGATAGGTGGCATTGATGAGCACTGATAGGTAGCACTGGAGGGCACTGATAGGTGGCACTAATAGGCAGCACTGATGGGCACTAATAGGTGGCATTGATGGACACTGATAGGTGGTACTAATAGGCAGCACTGATGAGCACTGATAGGCTGCACTAATGGGCACTGATAGGCAACATTGATGAGCACTGATAGGTGGCACTAATAGGCAGAACTGATAGGCGGCATTGATGAGCATTGATAGGTGGCACTGATAGGCAGCAATGATAGACGGCACTGATAAGCGCCATTGATGAGCACTGGAAGGTAGCACTGAAGGGCACTGATAGGTGGCACTGACAGATGGCACTGATAGGGGGCACTGGTGAGCACTGATAGATGGTACTGATAGGAAGCACTGATGGGAACTGATAGGTGGCATTGATGGGCACTGATAGATGGCATTGGTAGGATGCACTGATGGGAACTGATAAGTAGCACTGATAGGCACTGAAATGTGGCATTAATAAACACTGATAGGCGGCACTGATGGAAACTGATAGGCAACATTGATAGGCACTGATAGGCAGTATTGATGAGCACTGATAGGCTTCACTGATGGGGCTGAAATGATCATTAGGGCAATGATGATCAGCGCCCTGATTATCAGTGTAAACAACGTACAGACTGACACAGCGTGGGAGGAGAGGACTGCTGATAACCGGCAAGTCCATTTACATGTGATCGGCTGATCACATGGTAAAGGGGCGCTGTGATTGGCCCTTTACGATGATCTGTGATCACCTGTGGGGGGAACGTGGAAGGCAGGGTTCTAGGATGTCCATGGACGCCCTCCCAGAACTGGATGCTTGGGGGCTCGGATGGAGGGGGGGGTCAGGGGGGCCCTTCATGGTTTCTTGCAGCGGGGGCCCTGAAGGTTCTAGTTACGTCTTTATGTGACCATGGTTTGTACAAACTGTCATGTCTGTTGCTGTAAGATGGACTCAGTAGAAGACATTCTGATGTTTTATTAGCAGAGGGACGCAGTAATGATTGTGTTCCCCTCGTCTTGCAGCGCGGGGCCCCTGCTCATCCATCTCTGTGCATTCTTCAGCACTGACTTGCTCCCTGTTTGCATGCTGCAAGTTGTATTCCATAACTCCCCTGTGACTGCAGGATCAGATAGTAGTGCTGCCACCCGTCACGCCTGGCAGATTTATCAGACGGATTACTGCCAAGACATGCTGTGCACCGCACCCGGGGGACCGCTGTCATCCTTGTCTCTGTAAGTTACGAAACCTAAAGAAAAACTCCAGTTTTGTTAATAAAATCAAACCCCTTACAAGGTACTTAATGCAAACTTCATTGCATATTCTTACTTGCTTCTGTTCTGTAAACACCAAGATAGGCCATGTCAGTACACATACTGATAGTGAGATTAACCACTTTAAGACCGGAAGGATTTTGCCCCCTTAATGACCAAGCCCTATTTTGTGATTCGGCACTGCGTTACTTTAACAGACAATTGCGCGGTCGTGCGACGCTGTACCCAATTAAAATTGACGTCCTTTTTTTCCCACAAATAGATCTTTCTTTTGGTGGTATTTGATCACCTGTGCGATTTTTATTTTTTGCACTATAAACAAAAAAAGAGCGACAATTTTGAAAAAAAAAAGCAATATTTTTCACATCCTGCTATATAACATTCCTCAAAAAAATTTAAAAAAATCAAAATTTTTTAACATTTTAGGCCAATTTGTATTCTGCTACATATTTTTGGTAAAAAAAAAAAAATTGCAATAAGCGTATTTTGATTGGTTTGCCCAAAAGTTATCGCATCTACTAACTACGGGAATGATTTCTGTTATTTTTATTGTTTATTTTTTTTTTTACTAGTAATGGCGGCAATCAGAGATTTTTTTGCGGGACTGCGACATTGCGGCGGACAGATCGGACCCCTAACTGACATTTTTTACACTTTTGGGCAGACCAGTGACATTACTACAGTAATCAGGGCTAAAAAATTTGCACTGTTACTGTAATAATGACACTGGCAGGGAAGGGGTTAACACTGTGGGTGATCACGGGGTTAAATGTGAGCCTAAGGGAGTGATTCTAACTGTGGGGGGGGAGTGGCTTGTGAAATGACCATAGAGACCTGTGTTCCTATATAGAAGGATCACAGGAGCTCTGTGATCATTCCAGAGAGAAGAACGGTCAGATGTGTTTACAACAGCCGACCGCCCTTCTCTCTCTCAGCGGGGAGCGATCGCAGGTGGCCGGCGGCAATCGGATCCGCCTGACACACGCATCGACTTCCCCACTGACGATCGGGGGCGGGAGCACGCCGGGGGCAGAGCACGCTCGCCCCCTAGCTCCTCCCAGGCAAATGACGTACCCATACGTGCTTTTGCCCGGGAGAGCCACTCTGCCGCCGTATATATATATAGTATGCGGTCGGCAAGTGGTTAAGCCCATGTTCACACTGAATGTGGCTTTGAAATTGCGCGAGTTCACTTGAAATCGCACAATTTCAAAGCCGAATGTCAGTGCGACTTCAGGTGCGACTTGGCCGACATTTGTGCAATTTCTTGCACAAATATTGATGCAAGTCACACTTGAAATGGTAAAAAATAGTGCAGGAACCTTTTTTTTTTTTAAATCGGTGCGACACCGAAAAGTCGGCGTCACATCGTTTTAAACATTGCTGACAATAGGGTGCAACTTGTCATGCGATTTGGATCTGTCTAAAGGAGATCTGTGGTCACAGCATACACTATTATTTAATAATATCAGTATTGTACTTACAATCAGGGCTTTTTTTCCGCAGGAACTTGGGGGAACGCAGACCCGGCACCTCCTGCACTGAATGTATGTAATGGCAAGGGGTGCTGGGTTTGCTACAGTGTCTATTAATGATGGCTGCTAGGGGATCTATTGTTGCTGGATGGGGGGGAATATTTTGCACGGGGGGGGGGGCTTATTGTTGCTGGGGAGGTCTACTGTTGCTGCTGGGGGGTCTATTGTCCCTGAAAGGGGTCTATTTTTATAGGAGGTCTGTTGTTGCTTTTGGAAGATCTATTGTTGCTGGGGTTGGTCTTATGTTGCTGTGGGGGGAGGGATCTGTTGTTTCTGGGAGGAATCTACTGTTGAGGGAGCAGCTTATTGTATCTGACTGCTGGAGGGTCTATTGATGCTGTCTGCGGGGAGACCTGTTGTTGCTGCTCGGGGTTCATTGCTGCTGGGGGTATTTTGTTGTGGGTGGTCCTTTGTTGCTATTGGGATCTACTGTTGTTGTTGGCTACAGGGGATCAATTTTACTGCTTTTCTTGTTATCATTAAAAACGAATACTTAGTACCACAAAATGATATAAGGTTCTGTATTCTCTAAAAGGGGCAGTACTGGGAGGTGGGTAGGGGGTGGAACCAAGGAAAGTGCTGGGAGGTAGGTAGGGGCAGGAACAAGGGGTAACTCCAAAAAAAAAGGGAGTTCCTGCACCTATTCTCTGAGAAAAAATCCCTGGTTACAATACAAACTATATTTATATTTGACAATCCAATATAAGCTTACTTGAAATTCTGCTGCCTGTTTGCTGGCCATCTATTTCCACAACTTCCTGGATTCCCTGCATGCTTTGCAGCTTCTCTTCAATTTCTAAGGACTAAATGTCCCATGGTACCGTGCTGCCTGTAAGCTGTGATTTCCTGTACTGACTCCGCCTCCTGAAACTCTGCCTCTCAGCCCCTCTGTAGGTGAGAAGGCAGGCTCTGTGAAATGTGTGACACAGCAACTGCTACTCACGGGGCATAGTGACTACTTATCACAGAATGTGGGAGGAGCTTCACAAAGTAACTTTACAAACTTCAAGATAAGAATAATACCATATTTCCCCGAAAATAAGACCTAGAGTGATTTTCCAAGATGGCTGCAAAATAAGCCCTACCCCAAAAATAAGCCCTAGTTAAAAATGTTATAAAATAATGTAATCGGCTCTGTAAAAGGATTATATAATGTAGGGATGCACTGAAATGAAAATTCTGGGCAGAAACAGAAACCGAAAATTCAGGATGCCCTTGGCCGAAAACCGAAACTGAAAATGACTTTTTTCCCCCAAATTACATCAAAGCACATAATATGTTGTCACTCACTGCTCCCTACAGATAGCAGGTTGACTCCTGTGCTTCCTATCTGCAGCGGCCATACAGTAGAAGGTAGAGGGAGGAGGTGGGTGGAGCCAGAGAGTCAGTAATAGGCGTGGAGGAGGATGAGGAAGATCCTCCTCCGCTCTGCATGCTGGGTCCTCTTCTCGGCCTCGCTTTCCTCTCAGGACCGTGACCTCACTGTTTGCTAGACGCCAGGCGGCTGGCGATTCTAGCATCCAGTCTAGCACAGGGCGGGCGAGGAGGTACAAACAGCGGGTCTCGGGAGCCCGGCCGCTGCCGGTCACGCACCATATAAGTTAAAGTGAAAGCTGCTGCTGCGGCGGCCATTGATTTTCAGGATATATGACCCGTTTTCGGACGAAATGGGATAGGCCCATTTTCGGCCGAAAATTTAGGTTGCTGAAATTTCGGTACACCACTAATATAATGTACAGTGTGTATCTTTGTGTCACATTATTGTAGAAAATACCTTATTTAAGGCGCTCACGTAACCCACCAGAGCTCTCCTCCCAGGTGACATCAGCGGGGATCTCAGCCCCTCCCTCTGTACTCAGAGCAGGAAAGGAGAGCTCCGGTGGGTCACGTGAGCGCCCAGCGGTGCTGTAAATAAGGTATTTTATACAATAACGTGACACAAAGTTACACACTGTACATTATATAATCCTTTTACAGAGCGGATTACATGATTTTTACAACAAATTTAAGGCCCCTTCCACACTTGTGCGACTTGTCCTGCGACTTGGGACTGCAAAGCTGATTGATAAGTCGTACCCCATGATTTGCAATGAGTACCGTTCATATCTGCGCAACTTCATGTCGCAGTCTGCACTACTTTGGTCCGACTTCGATGCGACTTGAGGTCCGTAGACCTCAAGATTACACAGGCATTGCTTCAAGTCTTGTCGAAGTCGCACAGCGAAGTCGCGTCACAGTCGCGCAACTTTCAAGTCGTACAGGCAGGGCCATCTTAATAGCATCATGGGCCCCTGGAAATGCACTTGGGAGGCACTACCAGGGAGATGGCGCTTGTAATCAGACATAAAAAAAAATAAGCCTTGATGCATTTCGTGCAAAGAACTTGATTGTAAGAAAATTACAATCAAGAGAGACAAACAAGAAAATTATTATTTTTTTAATTTTGCTGAAAAACAACACACTACTTGTACAAAAAGCAAAAATATAAACACTGATCCCAAACAGTGGGGAAACACTATATACATAAAGTAACAAAGCTGTCCTCTGCATACAATCTACCTGCTATAATGGTGCTCAGAACAGCTGTAACAAGTAAACACACACGGCTGCCAATACCCCAGCACTGTGACCCCCCCTATACCCCAGATCTCTCCCCAGCTCTGTGACCCCCTATACCCCAGCTCTGTGACCCCCTATACCCCAGATTTCTCCCCAGCTCTGTGACCCCCTATACCCCAGCTCTGTGACCCCCCCATACCCCAGATTTCTCCCCAGCTCTGTGACCCCCTATACCCCAGCTCTGTGACCCCCCCATACCCCAGATTTCTCCCCAGCTCTGTGACCCCCTATACCCCAGATTTCTCCCCAGCTCTGTGACCCCCTATACCCCAGATTTCTCCCCAGCACTCTGACCCTCTACACCCCAGATTTCTCCCCAGCTCTGTGACCCCCTATACCCCTGATTTCTCCCCAGCTCTGTTACTCCCTATGCCCCAGATTTCTCCCCAGCTCTGTGACTCCCTATACCCCAGATTTCTCCCCAGCTCTGTGACCCCCTATACCCCAGATTTCTCCCCAGCACTGTGACCCTCTATACCCCAGATTTCTCCCCAGCTCTGTGACCTCCCTATACCCCAGATTTCTCCCCAGCTCTGTGACCTCCCTATACCCCAGATTTCTCCCCAGCTCTGTGACCCCCCTATACTCCACATTTCTCCCCAGTTCTGTGACCCCCCTATACCCCAGATTTCTCCCCAGCTCTGTGACCCCCCTATACCCCAGATTTCTCCCCAGCTCTGTGACCCCCTATGCCCCAGATTTCTCCCCAGCTCTGTGACCCCTTATACCCCAGCTCTGTGACCCCCCCCCATACCCCAGATTTCACCCCAGCTCTGTGATCCCCCTATGCCCCAGATTTCTCCCCAGCTCTGTGACCCCCCTATACCCCAGATTTCTCCCCAGCTCTGTGACCCCCTATGCCCCAGATTTCTCCCCAGCTCTGTGACCCCCTATACCCCAGCTCTGTGACCCCCCCTATACCCCAGATTTCACCCCAGCTCTGTGACCCCCAATGCCCCAGATTTCTCCCAAGCTCTGTGACCCCTTTACATCCCAGCACTGTGACCCTCTACAACCCAGATATCTCCCCAGCACTCTGACCCTCTAAACCCCAACACTGTGACCCCTCTACACCCCAAAACTGTGACCCCTCTACACCCCAGACACTCCCATCACTGTAAGCCTATTACACCCCAGATGTCCCTCCAGCATTCTGATACCTCTCTGCACCCTAGATATCCCCTTCAGCACTGTTATTATATGCACTCGAACCCCACTACCTCCCTGATACCCCCTACATTGCGTGCAAACTCTCTATATCCCTGATACCCCTTATACTGTGACCTTTTTACACGCATGCACTGTGACCCCCTACACCACAGATAGCCCATCAATGTAACCCCTCTACACCCCAGATATCCCCCCAGTACTCCAACATCTGTACACCACAGATATCCTCACTGCTGTAAACCCACTACATCCCAGATGTCTCTCCAGAACTCAGATCCTTCTCTACACCCTAGATATACCCCCCCCCCTCTCCCCCCCAAGCACTGTTACAATATGCACTATAGAAGATACCCCTTGTACTGTGACCCCACTACTTCCCTAATAACCCCTACATTGTGACCTCTCTACATCCCTGATACACCCCACACTGTGCCCTCTCTACATCCCCGATACCCTCTACACTGTGACTTCTCTACATCCCCGATACCCCCTACACTGTGCCCTCTCTACATCCCCAATACCCCCTACACTCTGCCCTCTCTATATCCCCCGATACCCCCTACACTGTGACCTCTCTACATCTCTGATACCTCCTACACTGATACCCTCTACACAGCGAGCTCCCTACATCCCTGATACCCCCTAAATTGTGACCTCTCTAAAACCCCAATACCCCCTACACTGTGACCTCTCTAAATCCCCAATACCCTCTACACTGTGACCACTCTACATCCCTGATACCCCTGAAACTGTGACCTCTCTACATCCCTGATACCAACTACACTGTGGCCTCTCTGCAGAGATTACATTCATGGCACATGGGGTGGTCAGAGATTGCACACATTGCACATTGGATGGTCAGAGATTGAATATATGGCACATGGGGTGGTCAGAGATTGCGCACATGGGGTGGTCAGAGATTACATACATGGCACATGGGGTGGTCAGAGATTACATACATGGCACATGGGATGGTAAGAGATTACATATATGGCACATGGGGTGGTCAGAGATTACATACATGGTACATGGGGTGGTCAGAGATTACATACATGGCACATGGGGTGGTCAGAGATTACATACATGGTACATGGGGTGGTCAGAGATTACATACATGGCACATGGGGTGGGCAGAGATTACATACATGGCACATGGGGTGGTCAGAGATTGCACACATGGCACATGGGATGGTCAGAGATTGCGCACATGGGGTGGTCAGAGATTACATACTTGGCACATGGGGTGGTCAGAGATTACACACATGGCACATTGGATGGTCAGAGATTACATACATGACACATGGGGTGGTCAGAGATTGCATACATGGCACATGGGGTGGTCAGAGATTACATACATGGCACATGGGATGGGCAGAGATTACATACATGGCACATGGGGTGGTCAGAGATTACATACATGGCACATGGGGTGGTCAGAGATTACATACATGGCACATGGGATGGGCAGAGATTACATACATGGCACATGGGGTGGTCAGAGATTACATACATGGCACATGGGGTGGTCAGAGATTACATACATGGCACATGGGGTGGGCACAGATTGCACACATAGGCAGGACTGATACAATAATATACAATTGCTCACCTCACCTTCCACAGATATAGAGAAGAGAAGTCTTCAATCTCTGTCTGTGCTGTACACACTGCAAACTGCGCTCCTCCTGGGCCTTCTGCTGGCCTTGGCTCCTCCCCCTCGGTCTCACTCGGCTGCAGGCTCCTCCCCAGGATCTCTCTCTTCTCGCACGCTCTGTGCTGCAGACATGCCCCTCCTTCCCGACCCTCCCAGCGCCCGCCCAGGTGGGAGGGATTATTATTTTGTTTTGTCATTAATCCAGTGATCCTTGCTGGAGGGCTGAAGAGAGTTGGGGGGTCTTCAGGTGTTTTATAGCCTGGCTGTGCTGCAGGCCCTGCACCTGGCAGAGGAGAGGAGGAGGGGGAGGAGGAAGTCTGTGCACTAGGAGGGGCCGGGGTTGTAGTAAGGGGATGCAAACCGAATGGGCAAATTAAACAGCGCCAGGGCTGTGCTGCGCCAGTGTGTCGCCTCCTCCTATCAGCGTGCTAGACTGGGTACAGGTGATGGCTCCACGCGCCAGCAAAAGCAACTCTGGCTTTGGCGTCCCCCCTTTCCTGGTGCCCTCGGGCGGCCGCCTTGGCTGCCTTATGCTGGTGCCATCCCTGGACCAGTGCACAAAGCAAGGCCCATAAAGACATAGATGAGCAAGTTTGGGGTGGAGGAACTTGACTGGCCTGCACCTCAACTTGATAGAACTCCTTTGGAAAGAATTAGAGCGGAGACTGCGAGCCAGGCCTTCTCATCCAACATCAGTGCCTGACCTCACAAACATTCCCATAGACACACTCCTAAACCTTGTGGACAGCCTTCCCAGAAGAGTTGAAGCTGTTATAGCTGCAAAGGGTGGGCCAACTTAATACTGAACCCTACAGACTAAGACTGGGATGTCATTAACTACTTCTGGACCGGAAGATTTTGCCCATTAATGACCAGGCCATATTTTTGTGATTCGGCACTGCGTTAATTTAACGGACAATTGCGCGGTCGTGCGACGCTGTACCTAAATAAAATTGATGTCCTTTTTCCCCCACAAATAGAGATTTCTTTTGGTGGTATTTGATCACCTCTGTGATTTTTATTTATTGCGCTATAAACAAAAAAAGAGCGACAATTCTGAAAAAATATATATATTTTTCACATTCTGCTATATAATATTCCAAAAAAAACTCAAAAAATTAAAAATCCACATTTTTTAACATTTTAGGCCAATTTGTTGTCTGCTACATATTTTTGGTAAAAAAAAATTCACAATAAGCGTATTTTGAGTGGTTTGCGCAAAAGTCATCGCGTCTAAAATATACGGGAAAGATTTATATCATTTTTATTTATTCATTTTTATTACTAGTAATGGCGGCGATCTGCGATTTTTAGCAGGACTGCGACATTGTGGCGGACAGATCGGACCCCTAACTGACATTTTTGACACTTTTGGGGGGACCAGTGACATTACTACAGTAATCAGTGCTAAAAATATGCACTGTAAGGGTCCTTTCACACGAACGATCCGATCAGATCCGCCTGTCAGTTTTTAGGCGGATCTGATCGGATCCTCCATGCATCCCTATGGGGCAGCGGATGTCAGCGGAGACACCTCCTCTGACACCCGCTGCCATCCGATTCCGATCCTGTGCGTGAAATCCAGACGGATGGAAACCCTATTTTCCATCCGTCCAGGGGACGGATCGGATGGGATCGGATTAGAACGGACTGGTGGTGTGTTTTCATCCGATTCCCCCATAGAGGGCAGAGGGGATCTGACAGCTCTGCACACAGAGCAGAGAGGGAGCTGTCACCTGCCTGCTCAGCGGGGGTCGGCGGATCGATCCCCCCCCGCTGAGCAGAGAACGGACCTCCTCGGATGGCGCATCATGTGAAAGGACTGACACTGGCAGGGAAGGGGTTTAACCTAGGGGTGATCAAAGGGTTAATTGTTAGCCTCGGGGAGTGATGGTGAACCTTGGCACCCCAGATGTTTTGGAACTACATTTCCCATGATACTCAACTACACTGCATCATGGGAAATGTAGTTCCAAAACATCTGGGGTGCCAAGGTTCGCCATCACTGGCCTAGGGGGGGCTTTCTAACTGTGGGGGGAGGGACTTGTGATATGAAAAAATGAATAATCAGTGCTAAAAAATATGCACTGTTACTGTAATACAGAGGAAGACGTTCTAAGATTGCTGTCTAAAGTGAAGACAAATAAGTCACAGGGTCCTGATGAGATACACCCAAAATTATTAAAAGAGCTTAGTGGTGAGCTGGCAAAACCATTAACAGATTTATTTAACCAATCATTAGTAACAGGAGTCGTCCCGGAAGATTGGAAATTGGCAAATGTCGTGCCCATTCACAAGAAAGGTAGTAGGGAGGAATCGAGCAACTATAGACCAGTGAGTCTGACATCAATAGTATGCAAATTAATGGAAACCCTATTAAAGGATAGGATTGTGGAACATCTTAAATCCCATGGATTGCAAGATGAAAAACAACATGGGTTTACTTCAGGGAGATCATGTCAAACAAATCTTATAGATTTTTTTGACTGGGTGACTAAAATAATAGACGGTGGAGGTGCAGTAGACATTGCATATCTAGATTTTAGTAAGGCTTTTGACACTGTCCCACATAGAAGACTTATCAATAAACTGCAGTCATTGAGCATGGACTTCCATATTGTGGAGTGGATTAGGCAGTGGCTGAGTGACAGACAACAGAGGGTTGTAGTCAATGGAGAACATTCAGAACAAGCTCAGGTTACCAGTGGGGTACCTCAGGGATCTGTACTGGGACCAATTTTGTTTAATATCTTCATAAGTGATATTACAAAAGGCCTCGATGGTAAGGTTTGTCTTTTTGCTGATGACACAAAGATATGTAACAGGGTTGATGTTCCTGGAGGGAAACGCCAAATGGAAAAGGATTTAGGAAAACTAGAAGAATGGTCAGAACTCTGGCAACTGAAATTTAATGTGGATAAGTGCAAGATAATGCACCTGGGGCGTAAAAACCCAAGGGCAGAATATAGAATATTTGACACAGTCCTGACCTCAGTATCTGAGGAAAGGGATTTAGGAGTAATTATTTCAGAAGACTTAAAGGTGGGAAGACAATGTAATAGAGCAGCACGAAATGCCAGCCGAATGCTTGGATGTATAGGGAGAGGTATAAGCAGTAGAAAGAGAGAAGTGCTTATGCCGCTGTACAGAACACTGGTGAGACCTCACTTGGAGTATTGTGCGCAGTACTGGAGGCCATATCTCCAGAAGGATATTGATACTCTAGAGAGAGTTCAGAGAAGAGCTACTAAACTAGTACATGGATTGCAGGAAAAAACTTACCAGGAAAGGTTAAAGGACCTTAACATGTATAGCATGGAAGAAAGAAGAGACAGAGGGGATATGATAGAAACTTTTAAATACATAAAGGGAATCAACTCGGTAAAGGAGGAGAGCATATTCAAAAGAAGAAAAACTACCACAAGAGGACACAGTTTTAAATTAGAGGGGCAAAGGTTTAAAAGTAATATGAGGAAGTATTACTTTACTGAGAGAGTAGTGGATGCATGGAATAACCTTCCTGCAGAAGTGGTAGCTGCAAATACAGTGAAGGAGTTTAAGCATGCATGGGATAGGCATAAGGCTATCCTTCATATAAGATAGGGCCAGGGACTATTCATAGGATTCAGATATATTGGGCAGACTAGATGGGCCAAATGGTTCTTATCTGCCGACACATTCTATGTTTCTATGTTTCTATGTTTCTAACTGACATTTTTGACACTTTTGGGGGGACCAGTGACATTACTACAGTAATCAGTGCTAAAAATATGCACTGTTAGTGTAATAATGACACTGGCAGGGAAGGGGTTAACACTGGGGGTGATCAAAGGGTTAAATGTGTACCTAGGGGCGTGGTTCTAACTGTATGTGGGCGGGGCTTGTGAAATGCCCATAGAGACATGCGATCCTATATAGAAGGATCACAGGAGCTCTGTGATCATTCCAGGGAGAAGAACTGTGCGCCTGTGATCCTTCTATATAGGATCACAGGTCTCTATGGTCATTTCACAACTCCCTCCCCCCCCACAGTTAGAAAACACCCCATAGGCTCACACTTAACCCTTTGATCAGCCCTGGCTTATCCCCTTCCCTGCCAGTGTCATTAGTACAGTAACGGTGTATATTTTTAGCACTGATTATTCATTCATTCATTCCACAAGTCCCCTCCCCCCACAGTTAGAAAACACTCCCCTAGGCTCACACTTAACCCTTTGATCACCCCTAGGTTTACCTCTTCCCTGCCAGTGTCATTATTACAGTAACAGTGCATATTTTTTAGCACTGATTATTCATTTTTTCATATCACAAGTCCCTCCCCCCACAGTTAGAAAGCCCCCCCTAGGCCAGTGATGGCGAACCTTGGCACCCCAGATGTTTTGGAACTACATTTCCCATGATGCAGTGTAGTTGAGTATCATGGGAAATGTAGTTCCAAAACATCTGGGGTGCCAAGGTTCACCATCACTCCCCGAGGCTAACAATTAACCCTTTGATCACCCCTAGGTTAAACCCCTTCCCTGCCAGTGTCAGTCCTTTCACATGATGCGCCATCCGAGGAGGTCCGTTCTCTGCTCAGCGGGGGGGGATCGATCCGCCGACCCCCGCTGAGCAGGCAGGTGACAGCTCCCTCTCTGCTCTGTGTGCAGAGCTGTCAGATCCCCTCTGCCCTCTATGGGGGAATCGGATGAAAACACACCACCAGTCCGTTCTAATCCGATCCCATCCGATCCGTCCCCTGGACGGATGGAAAATAGGGTTTCCATCCGTCTGGATTTCACGCACAGGATCGGAATCGGATGGCAGCGGGTGTCAGAGGAGGTGTCTCCGCTGACATCCGCTGCCCCATAGGGATGCATGGAGGATCCGATCAGATCCGCCTAAAAACTGACAGGCGGATCTGATCGGATCGTTCGTGTGAAAGGACCCTTACAGTGCATATTTTTAGCACTGATTACTGTAGTAATGTCACTGGTCCCCCCAAAATTGTCAAAAATGTCAGTTAGGGGTCCGATCTGTCCACCGCAATGTCGCAGTCCCGCTAAAAATCGCAGATTGCCGCCATTAATAGTAAAAAAAACAAAAAAAACAATAGAAATTACATAAATCTTTCCCGTAGTTAGCAGACGCGATAACTTTTGCGCAAACCGATCAAAATACGTTTATTGCAGCTTTTTTTACCAAAAATATGTAGCAGAATACAAATCGGCCTAAAATTAGATTTTTAATTTTTTTTTTTTTTTTTTTGGGAATGTTATATAGCAGAAAGTAAAAAATATTGTTTTTTTTTTTTTTTCAGAATTGTCGCTCTTTTTTTTGTTTATAGCGCAAAATCTAAAAACCGCAGAGGTTAACAAATACCACCAAAAGAGAGCTCTATTTGTGGGGAAAAAAGGACATCAATTGTATTTGGGTACAGCGTCTCACAACCGTGCAATTGTCAGTTAAAACAACGCAGTGCCAAATCGCAATTTTTTTTTATTGGGAATGTTATCTAGTAGAATGTAAAAAATGTTATTTTTTTCAGAATTGTCGCAATGTTGCAGTCCCGCTAAAAATCGCAGATCGCCGCCATTACTAGTTTAAAAAAATAAAATAAAAATGACATAAATCTTTCCCCTATTTTTGTGCAAACCAATCAAAATAAACCCTTTGGGATTTTTTTTTTTTTTTTTACCAACAATATGTAGCAGAATACAAATTGGCCTAAAGTTTGATTTTTAATTTTTTTTATTTATTTATTGGGAATGTTATATAGCAGAATGTGAAAATATTGTTTTTTTTTTTTTTCAGAATTGTTGCCAATTTTCTAATCTGTACACCGCAATGTCGCAGCCCCGCAAAAAATCGCAGATCGCCGCCATTACTAGTTTAAAAAATAAAATAAAAATGACATAAATCTTTCCCCTAGTAGACGCTATAACTTTTGTGCAAACCAATCAAAATACGCCCTTTGGGATTTTTTTTTACCAAAAATATGTAGCAGAAAACAAATTGGCCTAAAATTTTTTTTTTTTATTGGGAATGTTATATAGCAGAATGTGAAAAATATTGTGGTTTTTTTTCAGAATTGTCGCTATTTTTTGTTTATAGTGCAAAAAATAAAAATCGCACAGGTGATCAAATACCACCAAAAGAAATCTCTGTTTGTGGGGGCAAAAAGGACATCAATTTTATTTGGGTATATCGTCGCTTGACCGCACAATTGTCAGTTAAAACAATGCAGTGCTGAATCGCAAACAATAGCCTGATCATTAAGGGGGGAAATCTTCCGGTCCAGAAGCGGTTGATGGCATCCCAGTCATCCCAGTCTGATATGGGGAAAATAGGACCTCAATTGTATTTGGTTACAGCGTTGCACAACTGCGCAATTGCCCCTTAAAGTAACCCAGTGCAGATTCGCAAAAAATGGTCTGGTCATTAAGGGGGGAAATCTTTCCTCTCTAGAAGTGGTTAATAATATTGTTTTTTTTTTTTTTCAGAATTGTCGCAATCCCGCTAAAAATCGCAGATCGCCGCCATTACTAGTTTAAAAAATAAAAAATAAAATAAAAATGACATAAATCTTTCCCCTAGTAGACGCAATAACTTTTGTGCAAACCAATCAAAATACGCCCTTTGGGATTTTTTTACCAAAAATATGTAGCAGAATACAAATTGGCCTAAAACTTGATTTCTAAATTTTTTTTTTTATTGGGAAAAAAAGGACCTCAATTGTCTTTGAGTACAGTGTCGCACGACCGCGCAATTGCCCGTTAAAGTAACGCAGTGCTGAATCACAAAAAATGGCCTGATCATTAACCTTCTCCCATCCGCACTACAGCCTATATACGGCTGCAGCGCGGACTCGAATTTTCGAGAGGCCGTTTTTAAACGGCCTCCCAGTGACACGCCCCCCGCGCGCTCCCGCGAGCGCGCTGCGGGGGAAATCTGTGTCGGCCGTGTCCCTTGGACACGGCCGATCACAGATCGTGGTGAATGGCCAATCACAGCGGCCATTCACCACGTGATCGGGCCGTCCAATGAGTGATGATCTCATATGTAAACATATGAGATCATCTCTCATCGCCGGCGCTCCTTCCTCACACGGAGACTGCAGTGTGAGGAAGGAGGGGGAGCCTCACAGCGCCGGGGACACAGGAGAATGTAATCAGGGCACTGATCACCAGTGCCCTGATTACTAAAGGTAAAAACACACACACAGTGCCCACAGTGCCCGCCATCAGTGCCCCCCATCAATGCCCACAATCAGTGCCCATAGTGCTGCTAGTCAGTGCCCATCAGTGCCTGCTCATCTAAGCACTGATGAGCACTGACTGGCAGCACTATGGGCACTGAGTGTGGGCACTGATGGCGCTGCCCATCAGTGCCGCTCATCAGTGCCACCCGTCAGTGTCCAGTGCCATCCGCCAGTGCCCATCAGTGCCGCCTATCAGTGCCCATCAGTGCCGCCCGTCAGTTCTGCCTCTCAGTGCCGCCTCTCAGTGCCCAGCAGTGCCACCTCTCAGTGCCCAGCAGTGCCACCTCTCAGTGCTCATCAGTGCCGCCTATCAGTGCTCATCAGTGCCGCCTATCAGTGCCGCCTATCAATGCCACCTATCAGTGCTCATCAGTGCGGCATATTAGTACCTCCTCATCAGTGCCCATAAGTGCCACCTCATCAGTGCCCATAAGTGCCACCTCATCAGTGCCCATCAGTGCAGCCTATCAGTGCCCATCAGTGCCGCCTCATCAGCGCACATCAGTGAAGGAGAAAAATTTATTTTCAAAATTTACTCGCAGAAAATAAGAAAAACTTTTTTTTTTTTCAAAATTTTCTGTCTTTATTCTTTTTTTTTGTAAAAAATAAAAAAGCCAGAGGTGATTAAATACCACCAAAAGAAAGCTCTATTTGTGTGAAAAAAATGATAAAAATTTCATATGGGTACAGTGTAGCATGACCGCGCAATTGTCATTCAAAGTGTGACAGCGCTGAAAGCTGAAAATTGGCCTGGATGGGAAGGGCGTTTAAGTGCACAGAAGGCAAGTAGTTAAGGGGGCAAATCTTCCGGTCCAAAAGTGGTTGATGGCATCCCAGTCATCCCAGTCTGATATGGGGAAAAAAAAGGACCTCAATTTTATTTGGGTACAGCGTCGCACGACTGCGCAATTGGCCCTTAAAGAAACGCAGTGCCCATTCGCAAAAAATGGCCTGGTCAGGAAGGGGGAAAATCTTCCGGTCCAAAAGTGGTTGATGGCATCCCAGTCATCCCAGTCTGGAATGGGGGGGGGGGGGGGGAAAGGACGTACAGAGTACAGTGAAGCACAACTGCGCAATTGCCCGTTAAAGTAACGCAGTGCTGAATCACAAAAAATGGCCTGGTCATTAAGGGGACAAATCCTTCTAGTCCAATAGTGGTTGATGGCATCCCAGTCATCCCAGTCTGGTATGGGGATAAAAAAGGACCTCAATTTTATTTGGGTACAGCGTCGCACGACTGCGCAATTGTCAGTTAAAGTAACGCAGCGCCGAATCGCAAAAAATGGCCTGGTCATTAAGGGGGAAAATCCTTCCGGTCCAGAAGTGGTTGATGCCATCCCAGTCATCCCAGTCTGGTACGGGGAAAAAAAAGGACTTTAATTTTATTTGGGTATAGCGTCGCACGACTGCGCAATTGCCCCTTAAAGTAACGCAGTGCCGAATCGTAAAAAAAATGGCCTGCTCATTAAGGGGGGAATTCTTTCCGTTTTAGAAGTGGTTAATAATAGTGTTTATTTTTTATACAATGTTAGAAGGAAGGGTCCGCTTTAATTTTACTGATTTATAACTCCAAAGGCCGGGAGGCTTCCTTGGAAAATTGATGTCATTCTTTCTGCAGCAACAAAAAAGAATGTTTTATGATGAATTGAGGAAAAACAATCTCTCGGAGGCCCCGATGATCCCGGTTCTGTTTCTGCACGAGATTTACTCCCTGTTTAGCTGTGTACATTTGATGAATTATAATTTCCAAAGCCAGCGCTTCACATGGAGGACGCACAGACCGCAGGTTTAGTCACTTGGCTCCGTGCTCCTTCCATCTTTGATCTCCGCTCTGAAAACAGTAATTAGTGGGGCAATTAACTCAATTACATAATTCCTTAGTAAATTTTCTTTTTTTTTTTGCTTGCTAAAAGGAATCTGGAGCACCGTGACCAATCAGGAAGCTTTCAAATAGTACAAATACCAAGATGGGGGGGGGGATGGAATTCAGATCAAGCTAGAGTCTGGCGCCCCCTTCTGGTAGGACCTAACTTGAAGAACAAACTTTTTCTGCCACTTTTTGTTTACAAGTTTAAATCAGTATTTTTTGGTAGAAAATTACTTATCACCCCCCCCCCCCAAACATTATATATATTTTTTTAGCAGAGATCTAGAGAATAAAATGTCAATCGTTGCAATTTTTTATGTCACATGGTATTTGCATTTTTTAAACGCATTTATTTTGGAAAGAATACACTTTAATAACTTTTGGACCGCAAGGATTTGCCCCCTTAATGACCAGGCCATTTTTTTGCGATTCGTGAAAACTCCTCCTACAAGTTTTAACCAGACACTGATAGAAGTCACAAGACTGCTATATACAGCTGATGAGAAAAGGTATTTAGCAGTTTATATTTACTAAAATAATTGCATTTCCATGTTCTGTGGGAGACCAGATATAGTGAATGAAGGCTCCTGGGGAGACCAGATATAGTGAATGCAGGCTCCTGGGGAGACCAGATATAGTGAATGCAGACTCCTGGGGAGACCAGATATAGTGAATGCAGACTCCTGGGGAGACCAGATATAGTGAATGCAGGCTCCTGAGGAGACCAGATATAGTGAATGCAGGCTCCTGAGGAGACCAGATATAGTGAATGCAGGCTTCTGCGGAGACCAGATATAGTGACTGCAGGCTCCTGGGGAGACAAGATATAGTGAATGCAGGCTCCTGGGGAGACCATATATAGTGAATGCAGGCTCCTGGGGAGACCAGATATAGTGAATGCAGAGTCCTGGGGAGAGCAGATATAGTGAATGCAGAGTCCTGGGGAGAGCAGATATAGTGAATGCAGAGTCCTGGGGATACCAGATATAGTGAATGCAGAGTCCTGGGGAGACCAGATATAGTGAATGCAGGCTCCTGAGGAGACCAGATATAGTGAATGCAGGCTCCTGGGAAGACCATATATAGTGAATGCAGGCTCCTGGGGAGACCAGATATAGTGAATGCAGAGTCCTGGGGAGAGCAGATATAGTGAATGCAGAGTCCTGGGGAGAGCAGATATAGTGAATGCAGAGTCCTGGGGATACCAGATATAGTGAATGCAGGCTTCTGCGGAGACCAGATATAGTGACTGCAGGCTCCTGGGGAGACCAGATATAGTGAATGCAGGCTCCTGGGGAGACCATATATAGTGAATGCAGGCTCCTGGGGAGACCAGATATAGTGAATGCAGAGTCCTGGGGAGAGCAGATATAGTGAATGCAGAGTCCTGGGGAGAGCAGATATAGTGAATGCAGAGTCCTGGGGATACCAGATATAGTGAATGCAGAGTCCTGGGGAGACCAGATATAGTGAATGCAGAGTCCTGGGGAGACCAGATATAGTGAATGCAGAGTCCTGGGGAGACCAGATATAGTGACTGCAGGCTCCTGGGGAGACCAGATATAGTGAATGCAGACTCCTGGGGAGACCAGATATAGTGAATGCAGGCTCCTGAGGAGACCAGATATAGTGAATGCAGGCTCCTGTGGAGACCAGATATAGTGACTGCAGGCTCCTGGGGAGACCAGATATAGTGAATGCAGGCTCCTGGGGAGACCAGATATAGTGAATGCAGGCTCCTGGGGAGAGCAGATATAGTGAATGCAGAGTCCTGGGGAGAGCAGATATAGTGAATGCAGAGTCCTGGGGCGACCAGATATAGTGAATGCAGAGTCCTGGGGATACCAGATATAGTGAATGCAGAGTCCTGGGGAGACCAGATATAGTGAATGCAGAGTCCTGGGGAGATCAGATATAGTGACTGCAGGCTCCTGGGGAGACCAGATATAGTGAATGCAGGCTCCTGGGGAGACCAGATATAGTGAATGCAGAGTCCTGGGGAGACCAGATATAGTGAATGCAGACTCCTGGGGAGACCAGATATAGTGAATGCAGGCTCCTGAGGAGACCAGATATAGTGAATGCAGGCTCCTGCGGAGACCAGATATAGTGACTGCAGGCTCCTGCGGAGACCAGATATAGTGAATGCAGGCTCCTGGGGAGACCATATATAGTGAATGCAGGCTCCTGGGGAGACCAGATATAGTGAATGCAGAGTCCTGGGGAGAGCAGATATAGTGAATGCAGAGTCCTGGGGAGAGCAGATATAGTGAATGCAGAGTCCTGGGGATACCAGATATAGTGAATGCAGAGTCCTGGGGAGACCAGATATAGTGAATGCAGAGTCCTGGGGAGAGCAGATATAGTGACTGCAGGCTCCTGGGGAGACCAGATATAGTGAATGCAGGCTCCTGGGGAGACCAGATATAGTGAATGCAGAGTCCTGGGGAGAGCAGATATAGTGAATGCAGAGTCCTGGGGAGAGCAGATATAGTGAATGCAGAGTCCTGGGGATACCAGATATAGTGAATGCAGAGTCCTGGGGAGACCAGATATAGTGAATGCAGAGTCCTGGGGAGACCAGATATAGTGAATGCAGAGTCCTGGGGAGACCAGATATAGTGACTGCAGGCTCCTGGGGAGACCAGATATAGTGAATGCAGACTCCTGGGGAGACCAGATATAGTGAATGCAGGCTCCTGAGGAGACCAGATATAGTGAATGCAGGCTCCTGTGGAGACCAGATATAGTGACTGCAGGCTCCTGGGGAGACCAGATATAGTGAATGCAGGCTCCTGGGGAGACCAGATATAGTGAATGCAGGCTCCTGGGGAGAGCAGATATAGTGAATGCAGAGTCCTGGGGAGAGCAGATATAGTGAATGCAGAGTCCTGGGGCGACCAGATATAGTGAATGCAGAGTCCTGGGGATACCAGATATAGTGAATGCAGAGTCCTGGGGAGACCAGATATAGTGAATGCAGAGTCCTGGGGAGATCAGATATAGTGACTGCAGGCTCCTGGGGAGACCAGATATAGTGAATGCAGGCTCCTGGGGAGACCAGATATAGTGAATGCAGAGTCCTGGGGAGACCAGATATAGTGAATGCAGACTCCTGGGGAGACCAGATATAGTGAATGCAGGCTCCTGAGGAGACCAGATATAGTGAATGCAGGCTCCTGCGGAGACCAGATATAGTGACTGCAGGCTCCTGGGGAGACCAGATATAGTGAATGCAGGCTCCTGGGGAGACCATATATAGTGAATGCAGGCTCCTGGGGAGACCAGATATAGTGAATGCAGAGTCCTGGGGAGAGCAGATATAGTGAATGCAGAGTCCTGGGGAGAGCAGATATAGTGAATGCAGAGTCCTGGGGATACCAGATATAGTGAATGCAGAGTCCTGGGGAGACCAGATATAGTGAATGCAGAGTCCTGGGGAGACCAGATATAGTGAATGCAGAGTCCTGGGGAGAGCAGATATAGTGACTGCAGGCTCCTGGGGAGACCAGATATAGTGAATGCAGGCTCCTGGGGAGACCAGATATAGTTAATGCAGAGTCCTGGGGAGAGCAGATATAGTTAATGCAGAGTCCTGGGGAGAGCAGATATAGTGAATGCAGAGTCCTGGGGATACCAGATATAGTGAATGCAGAGTCCTGGGGAGACCAGATATAGTGAATGCAGGCTCCTGGGGAGACCAGATATAGTGAATGCAGAGTCCTGGTGAGATCAGATATAGTGAATGCAGAGTCCTGGGGAGACCAGATATAGTGAATGCAGAGTCCTGGGGAGACCAGATATAGTGAATGCAGAGTCCTGGGGAGCCCAGATATAGTGAATGCAGGCTCCTGGGGAGACCAGATATAGTGAATGCAGGCTCCTGGGGAGAGCAGATATAGTGAATGCAGAGTCCTGGGGAGAGCAGATATAGTGAATGCAGAGTCCTGGGGAGACCAGATATAGTGAATGCAGAGTCCTGGGGATACCAGATATAGTGAATGCAGAGTCCATCACCTCTGCGATTCTTATTTTTTGCGCTATAAACAAAAAAAGAGCGACAATTCTGAAAAAAAAAAAAACAAAACAATATTTTTCACATTCTGCTACAGTGCTTTGCGAAAGTATTCGGCCCCCTTGAACTTTTTCGACCTTTTGCCACATTTCAGGCTTCAAACATAAAGATATAAAACTGTAATTTTTTTTTGAAGAATCAACAACAAGTGGGACACAATCATGAAGTGGAACGAAATTTATTGGATATTTCAAACTTTTTTAACAAATAAAAAACTGAAAAATTGGGCGTGCAAAATTATTCAGCCCCCTTAAGTTAATACTTTGTAGTGCCACCTTTTGCTGCGATTACAGCTGTAAGTCGCTTGGGGTATGTCTCAGTTTTGCACATCGAGAGACTGAAATTTTTGCCCATTCCTCCTTGCAAAACAGCTCGAGCTCAGTGAGGTTGGATGGAGAGCGTTTGTGAACAGCAGTTTTCAGTTCTTTCCACAGATTCTCCATTGGATTCAGGTCTGGACTTTGACTTGGCCATTCTAACACCTCAATATGTTTATTTGTGAACCATTCCATTGTAGATTGTGCTTTATGTTTTGGATCATTGTCTTGTTGGAAGACAAATCTCCGTCCCAGTCTCAGGTCTTTTGCAGACTCCATCAGGTTTTCTTCCAGAATGGTCCTATATTTGGCTCCATCCAGTGGCGGTTTTGGGCACGGGCGAACGGGGAAGCCGCCCGGGGCGGCATCACGTGGGGGGCGGCACTCAGCACACGAACCTGGTGGAGGAAAAAAAAAAATCATCTGTGCTAGCCTGTGCCGCTAAGCGGTTTTCTGCGCCGCCCCTGCTGCTGAAGAAGCCGCTGCCACACAGAAGCTGAGCTGAGCGAATCATTCATATAGCTGTTGCTTACACTGGGCAAGCTATGTGAGCCGCCCGATCGCGTCCTGCCAACCGATGACATCATCATCGGTTGCTAAGGGCCGGTCTAAAGTCCGCACAGCTTGCTGGGATGCGATACTTCCCACTCTTGTGGGAGTAGGCAGGGAGGCATGTGTACCTGTGTGCAGGGGCGGAGAGCACAGAAAGTGACCGTGCGGCATGCGGACAGGGGGGGGAAAGGAGGAAGGCAGGCGAGACATCCATTCCAATACTCCACTGACTCCCAGCACCAGCAGCACCCTCACTGTCCTCACAGTCACAGGCCGGACTTCTGCTTCCGCTTCACCTGCCTGTCAGTGTGCTGCTGCGTGGGCTCTCTGACTCTGCACCACCCCAGGACTGGAGGAAAGGAAACCCGGGGCACGAGGAAGAGGTTGAGGCATCTACACAGGCAGAAGCCCCTCCCCACCGGCAGCCTGCACGGACACAGTAAGTACTCCTCTACGGAAGAAAGCCCTGTATTGAGGGGGCCCTGTACTGAGGGGGGCCCTGTACTGAGGGGGGCCCAGGCTGTACTGAGGGGGGCCCTGTACTGAGTGGGGCCCTGTACTGAGTGGGGCCCTGTACTGAGCGGGGCCCTGTACTGAGTGGGGCCCTGTACTGAGGGGGGCCCTGTACTGAGGGGGGCCCTGTACCGAGTGGGGCCCTGTACTGAGTGGGGCCCTGTACTGAAAGGGGCCCTGTACTGAGGGGGGCCCTGTACTGAGTGGGGCCCAGGCTGTACTGAGGGGGGCCCTGTACTGAGGGGGGCCCTGTACTGAGCGGGGCCCTGTACTGAGGGGGGCCCTGTACTGAGGGGGGCCCTGTACTGAGTGGGGCCCTGTACTGAGGGGGGCCCTGTACTGAGGGGGGCCCTGTACTGAGTGGGGCCCTGTACTGAGCGGGGCCCTGTACTGAGGGGGGCCCTGTACTGAGTGGGGCCCTGTACTGAGTGGGGCCCTGTACTGAGGGGGGCCCTGTACTGAGCGGGGCCCTGTACTGAGTGGGGCCCTGTACTGAGGGGGGCCCTGTACTGAGCGGGGCCCTGTACTGAGGGGGGCCCTGTACTGAGCGGGGCCCTGTACTGAGGGGGGCCCTGTACTGAGGGGGGCCCTGTACTGAGGGGGGCCCTGTATTGAGGGGGACCCTGTACTGAGCAGGCCCTGTACTGGGGCCTGAACCCAGTACACAGCGCATTTGTGTATGTGCTGTATGTGTATACATATATGTGTGTGGATGCATGTACTGTATGTGTGTGAGTGTATGTACTGTATGTACAATGTATGAAATATGTGTGTGTATATGTATAGATGTGTATATATATATATATATATATATATATATATGTATGTACAGCGTGTGTGTGTGAGGGTATGTACAGTAGGTGTGCATATTTGTGGATGTATGTACGTTACTTTTGATCCTGACCCCTACACCTTGTATGATCAGAACTGCTTTTCTAAGCTAGCAGGACTGTTTTTTTTAGGGCTCCTTTACACTAGCGGTAGAGAATGCTGCTCCACTGAAAAGCAATCCATTCTCAGATTGCTTTTCAGAGGCATTTACAGACAGTATGGAGGCAATGTCGCCTTTTCACTGCTTGTTTTTTCTCCCTATATGCACCACCATTGTGCTGCAACTGCATGCAGTGCACGTGGTTGCAGCAAGGCCCCATTCATCAGTAATGCCCTCTAAATGCAACAGGGGGTATAATTTCTGCAGTTTATGAAGTTTTGTCATGTTGTTTTTTTTTGGGGGGGGGGGGGGGTGGGGGGGCGCCGGGAGGGAGTCTCGCCCGGGGAGCAATTTAATGTAGAACCGCCACTGGCTCCATCCATCTTCCCATCAATTTTAACCATCTTCCCTGTCCCTGCTGAAGAAAAGCAGGCCCAAACCATGATGCTGCCACCACCATGTGTGACAGTGGGGATGGTGTGTTCAGGGTGATGAGCTGTGTTGCTTTTACGCCAAACATAACGTTTTGCATTGTTGCCAAAAAGTTCAATTTTGGTTTCATCTGACCAGAGCACCTTCTTCCACATGTTTGGTGTCTCCCAGGTGGCTTGTGGCAAACTTTAAACGACACTTTTTATGGATATCTTTAAGAAATGGCTTTCTTCTTGCCACTCTTCCATAAAGGCCAGATTTGTGCAGTATATGACTGATTGTTGTCCTATGGACAGAGTCTCCCACCTCAGCTGTAGATCTCTGCAGTTCATCCAGAGTGATCATGGGCCTCTTGGCTGCATCTCTGATCAGTCTTCTCCTTGTATGAGCTGAAAGTTTAGAGGGACGGCCAGGTCTTCGTAGATTTGCAGTGGTCTGATACTCCTTCCATTTCAATATTATCGCTTGCACAGTGCTCCTTGGGATGTTTAAAGCTTGGGAAATCTTTTTGTATCCAAATCCGGCTTTAAACTTCTCCACAACAATATCTCAGACCTGCCTGGTGTGTTCCTTGTTCTTCATGATGCTCTCTGCGCTTTAAACGGACCTCTGAGACTATCACAGTGCAGGTGCATTTATACGGAGACTTGATTACACACAGGTGGATTCAATTTATCATCATTAGTCATTTAGGTCAACATTGGATCATTCAGAGATCCTCACTGAACTTCTGGAGAGAGTTTGCTGCACTGAAAGTAAAGGGGCTGAATAATTTTGCACGCCCAATTTTTCAGTTTTTTATTTGTTAACAAAGTTTGAAATATCCAATAAATTTCATTCCACTTCATGATTGTGTCCCACTTGTTGTTGATTCTTCACAAAAAATTACAGTTTTATATCTTTATGTTTGAAGCCTGAAATGTGGCAAAAGGTCGAAAAGTTCAAGGGGGCCGAATACTTTCGCAAAGCACTGTATATAACATTCCCAATAAAAAAAAATGTAAAAATCAAATTTTAGGCCAATTTGTATTCTTTTACATATTTTTGGTAAAACAAATCCCAAAGGGAGTATTTTGATTGGTTTGCACAAAAGTTATCGCGTCTAAAAACTAGGGGAAAGTTTTATGTTATTTTTATTTTATTTTTTTAACTAGTAATAGCAGCGGTCTGCGATTTGTAGCGGGACTGCGACATTGTGGCGGACAGATCGGACCCCTAACTGACATTTTTGATACTTTTGGGGGGACCAGTTACATTAATACAGTAATCAGTGCTAAAAATATGCATTGTTACTGTAATAATGACACTGGCAGAGAAAAGGGTTAACTCAGGGGCGATCAAAGGGTTAAGTGTATGCCTAGGGGGTGTTTTCTAACTGTGGGGGGGGGGGTCTTGTGTTTACAACAGCACACCGCCGTTCTCTCTCCACGGGGAGTGATCACGGGTGCCCAGCGGCAATCGCGGCCACTGGCACCGTGAGTCAGCTTCCTTGCTGGCTAATGGGGGTGCGAGCACCCCCAGGAGCACTCCCGCGAACCGCCGTACAGGTACAGAGGTTCGCGCAGCCGAGCCAGCCTGCCGCAGTATATCTGTGGTGGGCGGACGGCAAGTAGTTAAATCAGTATTTTCTGGTAGAAAATTACTTATAACCCCCAAACATTATATATTTTGTTAGCAGAGACCCTGGGTAATAAAATGTCAATCGTTGCAGTTTTTTAAACGCAATTTTTTTGGAAAGAATACACTTTAATGAAATTTTAAAATAATATATACCCCAATTTTTCAAAAAATATGAAAGATGATGTTACGCCGAGTAAATAGATACCTAACATGTCACGTTTTAAAATTGCGCACGCTCGTGGAATGGCGACAAAAATGGCTAAAAAACTCCAATAGGCGACGCTTTAAAAATTTTACAGGATACCTGTTTAGAGTCACAGAGGACGTCTAGCACTAGAATTATTGCTCTATCTCGAACGTTCACATTGATACCTCCAGGGATAGAGCAACTTTCATTTATTTTTTCTTATCTATTTTATTTGAGTTTTTTTTTTTTTACACTGCCCCTTTCCGTTTTTTTTTTTTAATTACTTTTATTCCTATTACAAGGAATGTAAACATCCCTCTTTATAGAGAGATCTGGGGTCCCCAAATCTCCAATTTACCTTTAGTGCCGGTTCACACATATGCGATGTCAGACATCACATGTGATTCGCAAATATATATTTATATATTTTTAGCAAAGACTCTGGAGAATAAAATGGCGGGTTTTGCAATATTTTTTGTCACCTGGTATTTGTGCAGCGGTCTTTTAAACGCAATTTTTTTGGAAAAAATAAATTTCACTGCATTAAAAAAAAAAAACTATACAGTAAAGTTAGCCCAATTTTTTTCTATATTTTAACCACTTAAGCCCCGGAAGATTTTACCCCCTTCCTGACCAGGGCCTATTTTGCGATTCGGCACTGCGTTACTTTAATGGACAATTGCGCGGTCCTGCGACGCTGTACCCAAATGAAATTGATGTCCTTTTTTTCCCACAAACAGAGCTTTCTTTTGGTGGTATTTGATCACCTGTGCGATTTTTTGATAAAAAAAGAGCGACAATTTTGCAAAAATAACAATATTTTTCAAATTTTTTTTTCATGAAATTCCCCCCCCCCCCCCCCAAAAAAAATGTAAAAATCAAAATTTTTTAACATTTTAGGCCAATTTGCTTTCTGCTACATATGTTTGGTAAAAAAAATCGCAAAAAACATATTTTGATTGGTTTGCGCAAAAGTTATTGCGTTTACTAACTAAGGGAAAGATTTTTGTCATTTTTATTTTTTTTTGTAACGAGTAATGGCGGCAAACTGCGATTTTTTTTTTGCGGGACTGCGACATTGCGGCGGACAGATCGGACCCTTGACTGGCATTTTTGACACTTTTGGGGGTACCAGTGACATTACTACAGTAATCAGTGCTATACATATGCACTGTTACTGTAAAATGACAGTGGCAGGGAAGGGGTTAACTTTATTTGAGAAGGAGGGGTTATGTGTGTCCCTAGGGGCGTGATTCTAACTGTGATTGGATGTGGCTTTTCATGTAACAGCAGAGATCTACGATCCTACATAGCAGGACCATATGATCTCTGCTGTTACACAGGGGAGAATGACAGGCGGCTTTGTTTACATTAGCCGCCTGCCTTTCTCCCGGTGTAACCGACGATCGCGAGTGAGCGGCGGACCGGACAACGGGTCCGCCGCTCACCGGCGCGGGGGGGGGGTCCGTGAGCGAGCGGGAGCGCGCCTCCAGTGGCGCGCGTTCGCTCCCTAGAGCCTCACAGGCTAGCGACGTAGATCTACGTCACTTTGCCTGTGAGGGGCTGACTGCCGACGTAGATAGACGTTAGCCAGTCGGCAAGTGGTTAAAAGATGATGTCACCCCCGAGTAAAAAGATACCTAACAACTAAACTAATAAAGTGATTGGAGGACCCTAATTATGAGGAGCGCTTAATTTATTCTCCCAGGAGAAGGGACACCTGAAAGGGGACATGATAGCAATTTACAAATACCTCAATGGTGATCCAGGAAAATAACGATTTAGGCTCAAGGAGTGTAAGAGAACACGTGGCCACACAATGAGATTAGAGGAGAGGCGGTTTAACCTTAAGCTGTGTAAGGGGTTTTTCACTGTCAGGGCGGTGAGAATGTAGAACTCTCTTCCACAATTGGTGGTAGCTGCGGGGAGTATGGCTACTTTTAAAAGACTCTTGGAGGTACATCTCGCAGATCACAACATTCAGGGTTATGGGAAATGACCTAGAGTCCTAGACCTTGTGACCTAGGAGAAAAACACATTCGCCTTCTAAGTGCAGCATGCATGAGATTTAATCAAATAAAAGTATAATAATACTCACAAAGGCAAGGATATATAAGGCATATAACGCTATGTGAGGGGTTCCTCAGCATCACTGTCCTGGGGGTTCCCGATGGTGGTGTTGGCAATGTTCCAATGGTTGGGACTGCTTTGGTGGCCTCCACTGCTACCCAGGTCCATGGATTCTCACCGTCGGGCTAACCGCGAAGTCACTTCCGGGATGCGATGCCTAGACGTTGGCGGCACATTTTACAGACCATGCGCTCCTTCTTCAGGCCTAATGGCGAGACTTTGCGTTCCACAGACCTAGGTAGCCGTGGAGGCCACCAAGGCAGTCCCAACCATTGGAACATTGCCAACACCACCATCGGGAACCCCCAGGACAGTGATGCTGAGGACCCCCTACATAGCGTTATATGCCTTATACTGTATATACTTGCCTTTGTGAGTATTATTATACTTTTAATTTGATTAAATCTCCTGCATGCTGCACTTAGAAGATGCTTGTGTTTTTGCTTCTCACTCCTGCAACAAGCTGCCACTACAGTGATCATCCTATATCCACTTCTAGACCGGAAGGATTTTCCCCCTTAACCTCTTTAAGACCAGGCCTATTTTTTGACACTTGGTGTTTACAAGCTAAAATCATTTTTTTTTGCTAGAAAACTACTTAGAACCCCCAAACATTATATATTTTTTTTAGCAGACACCCTAGAGAACAAAATGGAGATCGTTGCAATCTTTTTTATCACACCGTATTTGTGCAGCGGTCTTCCAAACGCAATTTGTTTTTAAAAAATTCACTTTTTTTAATAAAAAATAGGAAAACAGAAAAGTTAGCCCAATTTTTTTCCATAATGTGAAAGATAATGTTACGCCGAGTAAATAGATAGCCTACAAGTTTTTGGAATATAAGTAAAGAAAATGTAAACTTATTTTTTTTACACAAAGTTTTTAATTTATAAGATATTTCTAACACATAGCATGTACACAGCAAAAATTACACCCCAAAATATATTCTGCTACTCGTCCTGAGTATGGCGATACCACATATGTGAGAGTTTTACGCAGCCTGACCACATACAGAGGTCCAACATCCAAGGAGCACCGTCAGGTCTTCTAAGAGCATAAATTACAAATATAAAATTTCATAACAACCTATCACACTTTTGAAGGCCCTGGAGCACCAGGACAATGGAAATGCTCACAAAATGACCCAATTTTGGAAAGCAAACATCCCAACACATAATCTAGGAGGCATGGGCTGCAGATGGGTACTTAGGTACTCTGATGAGCTGCAGATAGGTACTTAGGTACATTGATCGGCTTCAGAAAAGTACTCAGGTACTCTGATGAGCTGCAGAGAGGTACTTGGGTATTCTGAGGGGCTAGACACAGATACTCAGATAATCTGATGGGCTGCAGATAGGTACTCGGGCACTCTGGGCTGAAGACAGGTACAGGGGGAACTGGGCTGGAGACAGGTACTCGGGTACTCTGGGCTGGAGACAGGTACTCGGGTACTCTGGGCTGGAGACAGGTACTCGGGTACTCTAATGGTCTGCAGATAGGTACTTGTGTACTCTGATGGGCTGCAGAGAGGTATTTGGGTACTTTGATGGGCTAGAGACAGGTATTCGGGTACTCTATTGGGCTGCAGATAGGTACTCAGGTACTCTGAAGGGCTGGAAACAGGTACTCGGGTACTCTGATAACAGGTACTCGGATACTCTGATGGGCTGGTGACAGATACTTGGGTACTCTGATGACATGTACTCGGGTGCTCTGATGGGCTGCAGATAGGTACTCGGGCACTCTGGGCTGGAGACAGGTACTCTGATGGGCTACAGAGAGGTACACAGGTACTCTAATGGGCTGGTGACAGGTACTCGGGCATTCCGATGACAGGTACCCAGGTACTCTGATGACAGGTACTCAGGTACTCCGATGACAGGTACTCCGATGACAGGTACCTTTTTTTTGCCTTTAATTATTTTGACGGGACAGCAAATTTAGTGTCATTTCTTCAGTGTTGTCACATGAAAAGATATAATAAAATATTTACAAAAATGTGAGCTTTGTACTCACTTTTATGAGATACTGTACGGTATATATATATATATATATATATATATACATATATATACTGTATATACACAGTATCTCCCAAAAGTGAGTACAAAGCTCACATTTTTGTAAATATTTTATTATAACTTTTCATGTGACAACACTGAAGAAATTACACTTTGCTACAATGTAAAGTAGTGAGTGTACAGCTTGTATAACAGTGTAAATTTGCTGTCCCCTCAAAATAACTCAACACAGCCATTAACATCTAAACCGCTGGTAACAAAAGTGAGTACATGAAAATGTGAACTGAAAAATGTCCAAATTAGGCCCGATTAGCCATTTTCCCTCCCCAGTGTCATGTGATTCGTTAGTGTTACAAGGTCTCAGGTGTGGATGGGGAGCAGGTGTGTTAAATTTGGTGTTATCTCTCTCACTCTCTCATACTGGTCACTGGAAGTTCAACATGGCCCCTCATGGCAAAGAACTCTCTGAGGATCTGAAAAAAAGAATTGTTGCTCTACATAAAGATGACCTAGGCTATAAGAAGATTGGCAAAACCCTGAAACTGAGCTTAAGCACGGTGGCCAAGACCATACAGTGGTTTAACAGGACAGGTTCCACTCAGAACAGGCCTCGCCATGGTCGACCAAAGAAGTTGAGTGCACGTACTCAGAGTCATATCCAGAGGTTGTCTTTGGGAAATAGATGTATGAGTGCTGCCAGCATTGCTGCAGAGGTTGAGGGGGTGGGAGGTCAGCCTGTCAGTGCTCAGACCATACGCCGCACACTGCATCAAATTGGTCTGCATGGCTGTCGTCCCAGAAGGAAGCCTCTTCTAAAGATGATGCAAAAGAAAGCCCGCAAACAGTTTTCTGAAGACAAGCTGACTAAGGACATGGATTACTGGAACCATGTCCTGTGGTCTGATGAGACCAGATAAACATATTTGGTTCAGATGGTGTCAAGCGTGTGTGGCGACAACCAGGTGAGGAGTACAAAGACAAGTGTGTCTTGTCTACAGTCAAGCATGGTGGTGGGTTTGTCATGATCCAGGGCGGCATGAGTGCTGCCGACACTGGGGAGCTACAGATCATCAAGGGAACCATGAATGCCAACATGTACTGTGACAAACTGAAGCAGAGCATGATCCCCTCCCTTCAGAGACTGGGCCACAGGGCAGTATTCCAACATGATAATGGCCCCAAACACACCTCCAAGATGAATCCTGCCTTTCTAAAGAAGCTGAGGGTAAAGGTGATGGACTGGCCAAGCATGTCTCCAGAGCTAAACCCTATTGAGCATCTGTGGGGCATCCTAAAATGGAAGGTGGAGGAGCGCAAGGTCTCTAACATCCACCAGCTCCGTGATATCATCATGGAGGAGTGGAAGAGGACTCCAGTGGTAACCTGTGAAGCTCTGGTGAACTCCATGCCTAAGAGGGTTAAGGCAGTGCTGGAAAATAATGGTGGCCACACAAAATATTAACACTTTGGTCCCAATTTGGACATTTTCACTTAGGGGTGTACTCACTTTTGTTACCAGTGGTTTAGACATTAATGGCTGTGTGTTGAGTTATTTTGAGGGGACAGTAAATTTACACTGTTATACAAGCTGTACACTCACTACTTTACATTGTAGCAAAGTGTCATTTCTTCAGTGTTGTCACATGAAAAGATAGAATAAAATGTTTACAAAAATGTGAGGGGTGTACTCACTTTTGTGAGATACTGTAGGTCAGGTGAGTGTGGGGGCCATTCAGTGGTATCAATCCCATCATCCTCTAGGAAATGGCTGCATACTCTCGCCACATGAGGCCAGACATTGTTGTGCATCAGGAAGAACCCGGGACCCAATACAACAGTGTAGGGTCTGACAATGGGTCCAAGGATTTTATCCTGATATCAAATGGTAGTCAGGGTGCCATTGCCTAGCCTGTAGAGGTCTGTGTGTCCCTCCATGGATTTGCCTCCCCAGACCATCACTGACCCACCACCAAACCGGTCATGCTGAACGATGTTGCAGGCAGTATAACGTTCTCTTTGTCTTGTCCAGACCCTTTCAAATCTGTCACATGTGCTCAGGGTGAACCTGTCTCATCTGTGAAAAGCACAGGGCACCAGTGGCCGACCTGCCAATTCTGGTGTTCAATGACAAATGCCAATCGAGCTCTGCGGTGCCGGGCAGCAAACCTTCTGGCAATGGCACGTATTGATGTGCCATCCTGGAGGAGCTTGACTGCCAGTGTAACCTCCTATAGGGTCCAGGTATTGCCTCATGCTACCAGTAATGACACTGAGCCTAGCCAAATGCCAAAATAGTGAAGACCGTAGAAAAGATGAGTAGGGAAAAAAATGTCAGTGGCCTCCACCTGTATAACCATTCATGTTTTGGAGGTCGCCTCACTGTTGCCCATCTAGGGAACCTGTTGTTAATTTCATTAACACCAAAGCAGCTGAAACTGATTAACAACCCCATCTGCTACATACCTGACCAGATCAATATCCCAGGAGATTAATTGACTTGATGCTATACTCTGAAAAAACGTGTTCTTTTAATTTTTTTGAGCAGTGTATATATATATATATATATACCACTGGGATTTCAGAAATAGTGGGACTAGTTCACCTATCCCCAATTTTATTTTATTTCATTTTCATTTTTTCACTCCAGGCAGCGCTGTCTACCTCCTGGTTTTTACATTTTAGAAAGCAATATAGTAGATTTGCCTGCTGCTCCTCTGATAAGCAGACAGAGCCAAAAACTATTCTCTCTCACTAGCACCTACCTAGGAGGAGCTATATGTCTTGTCAAAGAAGTCTGGTCCATAGGACAGATGGAGTTCCTCGGAGCGTGCATACGCGTATGCGCAGACCAGCAACGTTCGTGGGTTAGTGCGCATGCATAGGCACTCGCACATCGGTGAACACGCGTTTGCGCATCAATGTGCCCACCCATCACTAGTAATGGCACCAGGCTGGCTATTTAAACTGACCTTCTGCATGGACTCATTGCTGTTTGGTGTGCAGCTTCTGTGTATCATTCCTGATCCTGTGTGACCTCTGATCTTGATCCGGCTTATCCCTAACCTGTGATTGTCTGCCTAATACCCTGACCCCGGCTTGTCTACTGGATTTCGCTTCTGCCTTCTGATCCTGCCTTGCTGTTCTCCTGGTACCGACTTGGCTTTTGTCCTGACCATCCTGCTGTCTACCGTGCAGTGTTAATTTAGTCGACTAAAACCAACTAAAACGTTTTTCGTCGACTAAATTAACAAAATTTTAGTCGACTAAAATACGACTAAAACTAAAACAATTCAGATGACTAAAATACGACTAAAACTAAAATGGCATTTTAGTCTTAAGACTAAAATACGACTAAAACTAAAATGGCATTTTAGTCAAAAGACTATAACTAAAACTAAATCGAAATTTGCTGCCAAAATTAACACTGGTGCATGCTGAAAGCTTAATACCACCATAAATAACATATTCGATTTTTCACTCCAGGACCAGCAGTAGTATATGATTTTGGAAATTGTAGAGAAATGCTTAAATAATGCATTACAAATTACAATTGTACTACACCCATTCGATTATAGATGTACTGGAGTTTTAGTCGACTAAAATGTACTGGAGATTTAGTCGACTAAATACGACTAAAACTAAAACACTTGCAGAAGACTAAAATGGGACTAAAACTAAAATGCCATTTTAGTCCTAAGACTAAAACTAAATTGAAATTTGCTGCCAAAATTAACACTGCTACCGTGTCTATGTCCATTCTGCCCGACCATTACCGACCCGGCTTGTCTGACCCTGCATCCTGCTCATCCGGCCTGCTACAACTTTCAGCCCAGCAAGTCTTGCTTCCAGCTGCCTTCTACCAGCCTGTCCACTGCGGCCATGCAAATTATTGGACTGATTACAGCAGTGGCGTAGCGTGGGTTATCAGCACCCGGGGCAAGGCAAGTAATTTGCGCCCCCTAACCCATGGGATTTTAGCAATCGAGTCTCTTCCACTAGATTATTTAAAGAAACCCTTATCCCCTAAGCACATGGTATTGTTTGTTATGAAAATACTCATGTAATTAAAGTAAAATGCATCTAAATACAAGTTTAAATGACCAGCGTGCCCCCTTTCAATGCAGAGAGACCTGCGTTCCCCCTTTCAATGCAAAATGACCAGCGTGCCCCCATTCAATGCAGAATGACCAGCGTGCCCCCATTCATTGCAGAGAGACCAGCGTGCCCCCTTTCAATGCAGAATGACCAGCGTGCCCCCTTTCAATGCAAAGAGACCAGCGTGCCCCCTTTCAATGCAGAATGACCAGCGTGCCCCCTTCAATGCAGAGAGACTTACCTGCAGCGATGGCTTCTCCTCAGTTCCCCCCGTCTCCTCGAGTCCTCCTGCCTCCACCTCGGCCAATGGCATGTGTTCGCCTTTCGGCCAATCAGGAAGCGGGTCTCGGACCCGCTTCCTGATTGGCCAGGAGGAGGATCCGTGTGACAATAGTGAATTTTCATTCTCTATTGTCACACAATGGGTGGGCTCGGGGCGCACTGCGCCCCGGGTCCACCCTTTTTTGAAGCCTATTAGAGCCTCTGGCTCTAATCAGGTGATTTAAAAAAAAAACCCACCCTGTGACAGCGCCAGGCTGCTGACTCACTCGCTGCTAAACTCACTGAGCAGTGAGGAGAGGCGGCATAGGCGGGGCTTGGCTTGCAACGCCACACCACCCTGCACCAATGGATAGGTGAGGCACAGTCCAGCCCCGCCCCGACCCGCCATTTTCAGCCATAGGGCGGCCACGCTGGACATCTCCCAGCCTAAAGATGGAGACATTGTGGGAACTTTGTATGTCAGAGCGAGACAGACAGAGTGACACTGCGGATGCGCCCCCCCTAGATGTTGCGCCCGGTGCGGCTGGCCCCCCCTGCACCCACCACGCTACGCCACTGGATTACAGGCACTCCTACGTCACCGTGCTCCTATGGCTGCTGTCTCACTATCAGTGGTCCTCAAGCCGGAGTTGTACGAGAGGCCCTCCTCTACACGTCAGGCTCACTGACCAGGCACGTGACATGTATCTTATGAAATATGTTTAATTTTATAATAAGAATTCACAGGCGCTATTTCATATTTGCTAATTACATATTTTTTTATTTGATATTATTTATCCTTAGTAAACCAAAGATACGTAATTAGCCATTGGTCTGGATATCTGCAAAATGTTCATCCTTGTCTGGAGTTTGCCTTTAACCTATCCAGCTTTGGGAGTGAAACCCGCTTTTTGGCGTCACTTAGAGAAATTCTCCAGATAGATTTTACAGAGTTTATTCAGCTTTATTCGCAGTCGTTTTCCATGTGGCTTTCTGTCCCTTTGGAGTGGTCTCCAGCTGCCTCATCTTGCAGACATGACTTTATTAGTCTGGTGATACTGGGGGTGGGGTGTACATTAAAGGATTCGTTTTGAGCAGATCACAAGTCCCACCATGCGGGTTTATTGAGTTGTGGGTCATGTCGCAGTGACCCGTTCCCGTCTACAAGAATACCAGAGGACCTCAGTGCAAGGAAACATGCGAGACGTGGCCTGGCTCCATCTCTGGAGGCTTTTGATATGCTGCCAGCCCCATGCAGGAGGGCCACCCTGCTCATGAAAACATATAGAAGAAAAAAAGAAAACATTTGCCATGGGGCAGAGGGCTGTCTGAGAGAAGCAATCCAGACTCACAACATCACACGGGTTAGGGTTCTGTTTAAAGGGAAACTACAATCATTTTCTTGTTAGATTTTGATCTAAATGTAATCAGCTTAAGATAAACAGTAATCTGAAATTGTGTCAAATATTTTTTTTTTTTTTTAAAACCTTGATTTTTGTGCATAGCTTTTATTTACGCATTAACATAGCTGTATTTGATTGCCTTGTGTGACAGTACTCACCGTCACTGGGAGTGAAAGACAGGTAATTAATGGACACTGAGAATATGGTTTGGATTACTTCAAATGGGACAGTAATATTTATCTCAAGAAACCTATGAAGACTGCTTTACACAGTCAGACTTATAACAGATGCTAATATCATCAGCTCAACCACCTGTCTTCCACACATTGCTGAATATGCTGATATACTCACCTGTTATCTACTGGGGGTTCTGTGTTTACACTTCTGATAATGTGTATTGTACTTCAAATGTCAGAAATGGACAGTCTGTCACTGGTGGTCTATTCCTATTGTCTGTGTATTGAGGTGTTATGTGTATTCTGTTAAGCCGGTCTGTCCCATTGTTAATGAACTCACATATTGTTTCTGTCTAGGTGGCTAGATAATTAGTTCAGGTTAATTATCCCCAGTTATCTACTGGGGGTTCTGTGTTTACACTTCTGATAATGTGTATTGTACTTCAAATGTCAGAAATGGACAGTCTGTCACTGGTGGTCTATTCCTATTGTCTGTGTATTGAGGTGTGATGTGTATTCTGTTAAGCCGGTCTGTCCCATTGTTAATGAACTCACATATTGTTTCTGTCTAGGTGGCTAGATAATTAGTTCAGGTTAATTATCCCCAGTTATCTACTGGGGGTTCTGTGTTTACACTTCTGATAATGTGTATTGTACTTCAAATGTCAGAGACAGACAGTCTGTCACTGGTGGTCTCTTCCTATTGTCTGTGTATTGAGGTGTGATGTGTATTCTGTTAAGCCTGTCTGTCCCATTGTTAATTGTTAATAAACTCACATATTGTTTCTGTCCAGATGGCTAGATAATTAGTTCAGATTATCTATCCCCAGTTATATACTGGGTGTTCTGTGTTTACACCTCTGATAATGTGTAGTGTACTTCAAATGTCAGAGACGGACAGTCTGTCACTGTGGTCCCTTCCTATTGTCTGTGCATTAAGGTGTGATGTGTATTCTCTTAAGCCTGTCTGTCCCATTGTTAAAAATTACCTTTCCTTTTCAATCTGCAGCTGTTGTAATTTTCTAGAAATGCAATGCATAATAGCCGCCTGGATCTATTCTGTAAACAGAATGTATACTGACCACACCCCCAGAAACATAATTTTTGAGCGGTGTTGCTCTTTTCTTTTCATTAAGGGGACAAAACCTTCTGATCCAGAAGTGGTTAAATAAAGACGCATAAAGTGCAAAATGCAATGTGCAAAAAACATATAAACATAATCTGTACAAGAATTATACAAATTCTTATATTCACACATAAACTATGTAAATAATTTTTTTATGCATTATTGCAAAAAAAAAATTCTAAATTTGCATAGTTTATGTGTGAATATATGATTTGCATGGTTTATATGTGAATATATGAATTTGTAAAATTCATGGACAGATTACGTTTATATGTTTTTTTGCACATTGCACTTTATGTGTCTTCAAATAAGTTGAGGATTTAGCGCAGCTTTTTATTTTTTTACAGCTGATATCACAATTGGATATGTGGCTGGTTGTATTTCTATACTACCTTTTGACCTAGCGCAGATATTTTTGAGATTTATTACATAATACTGTGTAGGACCATATTATTATCCAACTGTAAAAAACTGGTGATGACCGTGCTGCGACTGTTGTGATATGAAACAGGACTACTGTACTTATGTTGCTCAATGCACTTGGTCAGATTATCCTCTTTGCTAATAGAAGATGAAAGGGAGAAGAGCCGGTGTTTTTTTGCTTCTATGAGCAGTTGTTGTGCCGCTGTTCAGTAAGAAATGAGGATGCAGGATACAGGTGACTCTCGTAAAATGCAAAGTCAGTGGTTTTGCAATGTTTTTTTGTAGTGAGAACAGCTTACAGCAGTGACAGCGGCCCAGGGGAGTCCTTTTCTGCTGATTCATCACAAAAATTCTGCTGAACTAATAACCCAAAATTGCCTCCCGTCCAAAAAACAGCCTGCCGTTGTGTAAGTGCTGGGATGTCTTATAGGAAATAGAAATAGGTATTTCAGAAAGCTCTGAAGCCATTGATCCGCATGATAGCAATATAAACATCAAAGAAGACTATCGATTGTAGTCACCAAATGTCCCTGATATTTTTAGTGATAGGTGGAGCAGAGTGGTCAGAGCCAGCCCTGGCTTCTTCTATGTCTTGGTTACTCCACCAGTGAGATCTCTATGCCATAAATTCTGTTGGTTCTCCTGACCACCTGGGAGTGTGGCCACTCTCTCTGACATAGTGACACTGATCATGCGCCCGGAGCGGAGGCCTCAGCCCACCGGGCATATGCCCGGTCTGCCCTATGGCCAGTCTGGGCCTGAGTGTGGGAGATGTTCATACCTTTGTGTCTTCCCGCTCCTCTGGTTGCATTCTGCATATTATAAAATTAATAAAAAATCCCTCAGGAATGGTGGAACCCCCTTCCAATGTATGAACAGGTATGACTAACCTTGTGAAGAACTAGAAATCTTTTCCAGTGATTTTTTGAAGGTTATTTCTTGACCCTTCCTCATTATGGACCAAAAATCTTCCCAGGTCCATCAAGCATACTGAACAAGTGGTACACAAGGTGTCCGTGCCTTCCTATGTGTTTTTTGAACCTTGTTTAGAAGATTTCCCAGCCTGTAGAGGGCTGCACTCTTAAATAGCATGGTGGATAGAAGCAGAATTGAAGAATTCACCTGGTTCTAGGGCTGGAGTGTTTTTTGGAGAATAATTAACAAGAATGACAGCCCCTGCCCCCTCCCCTTCACATCACATCCTCCCCTAGCATTACAGTTCCCACCTTTACATCAGTGTCCGTAGTCCCCCTTTGCATCAGCAGTCTCAAAGTGTCCTAAGTTCTCCTTCATATTACAGCCCCCCTTTGTATTGGAGTGCCCCTTTATGTTATAGTGCCCCTTCATATCACAGTGTCCCTTTTAATCACAGTGCCCATTTATGACAAAGTGTCCCTAACATCACAGTGCCTCTTAATAACAGAGTGCCTCTTTCATCACAGTTCCCATTATGTCACAGTGCCCCTTTCATCACAGTGCTCCATTATGTTATAGTGTCCCTTTAAATCACAGTGTCCTTTTAATCACAGTGCCCTTTTATATTACAGTGCCCCTTTAATCAGAGTTCCCCTTTAATTTCAGTGCCCCTTTAATTAAAGTGTCCCTTTATGTTACAGGGTCCCTTTAATCAAAGTCCCTTTAAATCACAGTGTCCTTTAAATCACAGTGCCCTTTTATATTACAGTGCACCTTTAATCAGAGTTCCCCTTTAATTTTAGTGCCCCTTTAATTAAAGTGCCCCTTTATGTTACAGTGTCCCTTTAATCAAAGTTCTCCTTTAAATCAGAGTGCCCCTTTAATTACAGTAATCCTTTAAATCACAGTGTCTCCTTATGCCACAGTGCTCCTTTACATTACAGTGTCCCTTTAATCACAGTGCCACTTTAATCACAGTGCCCCTTTATGTTAGATTGCCCCTTTAAATACAGTGCCCCTTTATGTTACAGTGTCTCTTTAATTAAAGTTCCCCTTTAAATCAGTGTGCCCCTTTGATTACAGTACCCTTTAAATCACAGTGCCCCTTTATATCACAGTGCCTCTTTAACCACAGTGTCCCTTTATGTTACATTGTCCCTTTAAATCACAGTGCCCCTTTAAATCAGCGTGTCGCTTTAATCACAGTGCCCCTTTAAATCATGGTGTCCCTTTAATCACAGTGCCCCTTTATGTTACAGCATCCTTTTAAATCACAGCGCCCCTTTAATCACAGTTCCCCTTTAAACATAGTGCCCCTTTAAACACAGAGCCCCTTTATGTCACTCTGCCCTTCTTTATCACAGTGCCCCTTCACATCAGAGTGCCCCTTCCCTGCACAGTCCAACCTTCAGCAGGGTAGAAGCACTTATCAGCATAGGGTATGCTCGCCCGAGTCTCCCCCCAGCCGTTGCTGTCATCCTCACAGCAGTGTAGATCTGGATGGAGGGCAGGAGCTGCTAAACTTACTATGTTAACAAACGGGTGATGGAGCAATGATGAGATGCAGTAAATGAAATATCCCATTGCAACCAGTTGTGACCTTCTCAGAGAAACCCCTAAAAGGATTTTCAGGTCTTGAGGGACGTCCCCTAACCCCAACTCAACAGGAGTCAATTGGGAAAACGTCCCTTACACTGGTGGTCAGTAGGAGGAATACAACCCTTACAATGGTGGTCAGAAAGCCATCCCTACAGACAGCTAAAAAAGATAACTGTGTCATGACGCTGGTTTTGCCAAGCGGTATTGGCCCTGGAACTATTCAGGTACCATGAGATGTTAGACCACTCAGCCACGTCTCAAGGAACCCCTAGCAACCTCTGGAGGAACCCTAAGGTTCCCCAGAACCATGGTTGATAACGGCTGCCTTAAAGTGGTTGTAAACCCCCTTGTGATGTTTGTACCTATAGGTAAGATTATAATAAGGCTTACCTATAGGTACTGTAAATATCTCCTAAACTTGCACCTTTAGGAGATAATTACTGTATACTGCATCCATGACGTCATTGGCGCATGCGCTCTGAAGGAACGGCCATCCATGCCTTTTCTTCAGAGCCCTGTGCCGTGACCGGCTGCTCCCGCAGTGAGGTCACACGGCTCCGGCCAGTAGCACAGCCGGAGTCCACGGACCCGGAAGGAAGACAGGCGAAGATGGATGACGACAGCGGGGCTTAGTGTAGGTGCAGGTAAGTATTTCATAATGTGCTAGTATGCGTTGCAGGTAAACAAAGAGAAAAAAACATTTCCAGGCTTTACTTTCTCTATAAAGCCTTGGATGATTGGTGGTTGTAGGTGTGCTTTCTTACAGTACATGCAACATTAAATCTCAGCTACCATCACCATACTGGTAATAACAAATGGTGGGAAAGAAGCACAGGACACAAACGTCACATTGAGCCTTTTGCTTTTAGGCCAAAAAGTTCAATAGTGGTCTCATCTGACCAGAGCTCCTTCTTCCACATGTTTGCTGTGTCCCCCACATGGCTTCTCACAAACTGCAAACAGGACTTCTTATGGATTTCTTTCACCAATGGCTTTCTTCTTCTCACTCTTCCATAAAGGGCAGATTTGTGGAGCGCACGACTAATAGTTGTCCTTTGGACAGATTCTCCCTCCTTTGATGAATTCTCTCCTTGCCCGGCCGGTCAGTTTAGGTGGACGGCCATGTCTTGGTAGGGTTGCACTTGTGCCATACTCTTTCCATTTTCCCATGATGGATTGAACAGCGCTCCGTGAGATGTTCAAAGCTTGGGAGATTTTTTTATAACCTAACCCTGCTTTACACTTCTCCACAACTTCATCCCTGACCTGTCTGGTGTGTTCCTTGGCCTTCATGATGCTGTTTGTTCACTACGGTTCTCTAACACCCTTCTGAGGGCTTCACAGAACAGCTGTATTTATACTGAGATTAAATTACACACAGGTGGACTCATTTTACTAATTAGGGGACTTCTGAAGGCAGTTGGTTCCATTAGATTTTAGTCAGGGGTATCAGAGTAAAGGGGGCTGAATACAAATGCACACCACACTTTTCACATATTTATTTGCAGCGCTGGGACAAGGTCATCTAGAGCCCAGGGTGAACATGCCAAACTTGGCCCCTCCACAAGATTAGCTCGCACAGGGCCCCTGAACACCTAAGGCCGGCCCTGGTGCATACCAATGATTACCCCCTAAGCATAATTTCACCCCCCACCTCACGGTACCACAGTGCCCAGGGCAGCCGCCTAGGGTTGACACACAGCCGGTAATTTACCGGGACAGCCGATATTTGGGGGATCCCCAGCCGGTACCGGTAAAATATAAATACCGGCAATGCCATTGGCTGTATTTTTATCTTGCAACATCATCAGTTGACTGCTTAGTTGCCAACAGTCACGGATTTCTGGGGAAAATTCCAGGAATCTGACTGATGTCCCAGGCAGAATCCCGAATATTTTGCGGTATCACTGACAATCAGTCAGGCAGATCCCTTCCCAGGGGCGTAACTACAGGGGTTGCAGGGGTTGCAATTGCAACTGAGCCCCATGCTCCAGGGGGGTTGTGCGGCTCCCTTGTACACCTGGATAGGAGGTGCAGGGGGGGCAGCATATAGAGAAATCACTGTCCTGCTTTTTCTTCCTGTAGCTACAGGAGGAAAATGGAGGAGATTGGTTCCTCTGTATGCTGCCCCTGCCACTCCTCCTATCCAGTTCACTTGTGTTCTGCTGTCTCTGGGCCCCTGTGTGCTCCCCTGGTTCCCCCCCCCCCCCCCACTGTGCTGACCCCACTGTGCTCCCTCCCCTCTCCTGCTGCAGGGGATGTGTCACAATAGAGAACCAGGAAAGGGTCGGTAAATATGTAATTTACCAGCTCCTTCCTTTTCTGAACGGACAGAGTCATAGTCAGTGACATTGTAAAAAAATAAAATGATAAAAAAATAATACAATGAAAATACCAAAAAATAAAAACTACTGACACCAGTGGGTGAACTTCCAGGGTCGCAAAGGTCACATTTGCGACAGGGCCCTGGCATTCCACCACTGTGGGGAGTCACCAAGATGGCCGGAAGAGGGCCCACCGCAGAACTTGTGAAAGGGTCCTGCTGCGAGACCGTAAGAAAGAGCCCGCAATGAGAGTAAAGGGCCCCAGGATCAGTGGGAAGAGCCCCAGGTTTAAAGGGAAGGGCCCCGGTAGGGGGGTTCGGGGGGCCCTACATGGTTTCTTGCACCGGGGCCCTGAAGGTTCTAGTTACGCCTCTGGTTTGTGTGATAGGAGAATGTGTGTAATGGGGGTGCTAGCACAGGCTGAAGTGTGCGGGGAAGTTTGGGGGACTGTGTGAAGTGTTTAGGGGTGTCCAGGCTTCCAGTGTTGTGGTATGGAGCTGCTCTGCAAGCTGCATGAGATGAGGAAGAAGAAAATATCTTATGTTCAACCAATACTTCAAAAGTGTCTCTCTTTCTCTATTGGGTTCTCCAAAAAGGCCTTCTCAATAAAGAGAGAATTGCAGGGAATTGTGATGAGAATTTTAAACTTTAGGCAGAAGTAGTGCAGCTGAATGGGAGAATTATTCCAACTCTGCTACTTTGGCCTTAAGTTTGAAATTCCGTTTTACAATTTATCTTTATTGATTAGACCCTATAATCTGATAAGTAGGCGGAGATTAATTATGCGGAGTGGGCAGAGCTTCACAGGAAAGTGGGTGTGGTATTTGATATCTGTGCTGCAAAGTGTCCCTAGAAATTTTTTTTCATTTAATCCACAGATTAACCACTTAAGCCCCGGAGGATTTTCCTGCTCAAAGACCAAGGCCTATTTTGCGAGACAGTCCAGAGGCTATCCATTATGGAATGTACTAGCCCTGACTGTCCCGGGGGTATTTATAGCTCAAATTGACCCCCGGGGCCGGAACTCCGCTTTAATATATAGTTGCAGAATGTGGCATCAGCACTGTCCACCCTGTCATATAATATAATGTCACAGCATCAGGTAATATCTGTGCAATCAGCCAGGTTGTATTGTTTTTCCTATAATTGTAAATGGCCATTCCCTCTTCAGGCCTACAGTCATTGTGCTTTGTTTCCTTGTTTCTCTCTCATTTGCTAAATGTCAGTAATTTCTGCAGCACTTTACAAAGGACTCTTGCACACCGGACGTTTTGCTATCTATCCTAGATGCCTTTCCGCCTGGCAGTGGTGAGAAAAATGGTGAGAAGCAGCGCCCAATGTAAGACCTGTATGCCTGCACTGCGAAAAACTTTTTAAAAAAATTTGAAGTTTGAAAAAACTTTTATCTTACCATAATTTTACTTTCCTGATGCCTATACATGGCAGCATAAATGTGGCTGGTGCAGCGCCACAAACGAGTGTATTGTATTACAACAAAGTCATACTCTGCATCCCTTAACCACTTAAGCCCCGGAAGATTTTACCCCCTTCCTGACCAGGGGGTATTTTGCGATTCGCCACTGCGTGACTTTAACGGACAATTGCGCGGTCGTGCGACGCTGTACCTAAACGAATTTCACGTCCTTTTTTTCCCACAAACAGAGCTTTCTTTTGGTGGTATTTGATCACCTGTGCGATTTTTTGATCATGCGCTATAAACAAAAAAAGAGCGTAAATTTTGCAAAAATAGCAATATTTTTCACATTTTTTTATATGAAATTCCCCCCAAAAAAATGTAAAAATCTAAATTTTTTAACATTTTCGGGCCAATTTGTTTCATGCTACCTATGTTTGGTAAAAAAAATCGCAAAAAGCGTATTTTGATTGGTTTGCGCAAAAGTTATCGCGTTTACTAACAAAGGGAAAGATTTTTGTTGTTTTTTTTTTAACGCGTAATGGCGGCGATCTGCGATTTTTATTGCGGTACTGCGACATTGCGGCGGACAGATCGGACCCTTGACTGACATTTTTGACACTTTTGGGGTTACCAGTGACATTTCTACAGTAATCAGTGCTATACATATGCACTGTTACTGTAAAAATACACTGGCAGTGAAGGGGTTAACTTTTTTTGAAAGGGCGGGGCTATGTGTGTCCCTAGGGGCGTGCTTTCTAATGTGATTGCCTGTGGCTACTAGTGTATGAACAGTGATCAACGGTTCTACATAGTAGAACCGTATGATCATCTTTCATACACAGGGCAGAATGACAGGCAGCTTGTTTACACAAGCTGCCTGCCTTTCTCCCTCTCCCCCGACGATCGCAGAGTGACCGGCAGACATCGGGTCCGCCGGTCACACGCGCGGGCGGGCGCGTGACCGCGCGGGAGCGCGCCTCCGGGGGCGCGCGCTCGCTCCCTAAACCCTCACAGGCTAGCGACGTAGACCTACTTCACTTTGCCTGTGAGGGGCTGACTGCCGACGTAGATCGGCGTTAGGCAGTCGGCAAGTGGTTAAAGAGGTTGTAAACCCATGACACTGTTTTTTTTTTTTTTGCTGCCACCTGAAAGAGAAACCCATAATGAGCTAGTATGCATCGCATACTAGCTCATTATGAAATACTTACCTAAGAACGAGCCCCCGCCGTGCCGCCCGCTTACCTGTATGACGGGCGACATGTCCAGTCGCCCGTCTTCCGGGATCGCGACATCCGGCCATCTGATTGGCCGGAGCCGCGGTGACGTCACTCCCGCGCACGCGACCGAGAGCCGACAGTCACGGCACGGGGCTCTGAAGAAACGGCACCAGCGGCCGTTCCTTCAGAGCGCATGCGCCAGTGACGTCACTGGCTGCATGTAAGGTAAATATCTCCTAAACCGTACATGTTTAGGAGATATTTACAGTACCTATAGGTAAGCCTTAATATAGGCTTACCTATAGGTAAAAGCAGAGATGTATAGTAACGAAGTAGAACTACTTAAGTACTGTACTTAAGTACCGAAATGCGGTATCTGTACTTTCCTAGAGTAGAATTTTGTTTCTCCTACTTCTACTTTTACTTCACTACATTTTTTCGATGATTTCGATACTTCTACTCCGATATTTTTTTTTTGTGCTGCATCGTTACTCGTTACTTTTAAAAAAATTACCACTGCCAGAACAGTAGATGGCCGGTTGCATAAAGCTCAAAAAAATGTGTATAATGTCATTTGTAAATCAGCGCATACGAAAATAAAGGCTGTGTATAATAAAAGCTGCTATACCAAATCTTTCCAATAAAAAGAAAATATGAAACAAATAAATGGTGCTACAGCGCTTAAAGTGCATCAAGAAACTACTAACAAACACAGGTTAATCATTTGAATAAATCATTTGAAATAATAAAAAACAATATGATGTTCAAACTTTTGACTTATTTCTTTAATAACTACATAACACAGTACTTGTACTTTTACTTTCAGTACTTGAGTAGAATTTTTTTTTCAAAACTACTGGTACTTTTTACTTTTAGTACTTAAGTAGCAAATTTTTTGAAAAAGCTACTTGCAATACTTAAGTAAAAAAAATGTTGAATACTTTAGTACTTCTACTTAAGTAACTTTTTCTGCGAGCACTTCCATTTCTACTTGTTGATCGAGCACTTGTACTTTTACTCAAGTAGAAATTTCGAGTACTTTATACAAGTCTGGGTAAAAGTGTCAGAGGAGGGTTTACTTCCTCTTTAAAGTGGAGTTCCACCCTAAAATGTAACTTCGTTCCATCTTCTTGCTCCGGGGTCACCAGAAAAACAAATGGATAATCGCATTTTTTTTTTTTTTACTTACCTTGTTTTAGAAGAAAATATACTTACCTTACTTCCTCTTCCTCCCTCTGTGGCCATGGTGCGTCGTCACTTCCTGGCTCTGCAATGATTCCTGGGAGCTGAACGTCATCGCTCCCAGGAATCAATGCGCCTGCACCGGCCCCGCCGTCAGTTCCGGTGCAGGCGCGTCATACCTTGCTAAACAGCTTCTAGGCATGCCCAGAAGCTGTGCAGGGATGACGCTGAAGCACCGGAAGTGACGGCGGGGGCGGTGCAGTGCATCGTGGGACCAAATTGGATGGAAGAGGACGCAGAAGAGGATCGCGCTGGCTTCAGCTGCCCACACCTGAGATGGCAGCGCTGGACAATACTTTTTCAAGGTAAGTATTTCTTCTAAAAGGTAAGTGCAACCTGGGACAGTTCAGAGGCTATCCATTGTGGAATGCACTAGCCCTGACTGTCCCGGGGGTATTTTTATGTATTTTTTTTTGTTTTAGGTGGAACTCCGCTTTAAGAAGTTATCTAAAATAACTATTGTCTGTTTTTGTTCAATAAATAAGTGTTATTTACAGGTATGTAATTTTTTTTTCTTGTCGTTTTTCTTATTTCTTGTGATTTAGGAAATTTCCCCCGTGCAAATGTATTTCTTATATCACTTCCTGTGATGTCACGCATTGATAATTAATTATGCAAATTGGCACGGCCAGTATTTTTTTTTTGCAAGAAAGGTGGCAACCCTACAGCTGCTCCTTCTGCCCTCCCCTTGTCCCGGGCCTGTTTATTTGTAAAACATTTTGAAAATCATTTATCCTTTTTCTTCCACTTCACAATTATGTGCCACTTTGTATCGGTCTATCACAAACGTCTCCAAACTATGGCCCTCCATCATGCCTTGTCATGTCGGTGAATGTCAGAGTTTTACAATGCCTCATGGGATGTGTAGTTCTGCAACAGCTGGAGGGCCGTAGTTTGAAGATCCCCGGACTCGCTATCACATAAAATCCCAATAAAATACATTTACGTTTTTGGCTGTAACATGAGAAAATGTGGAAAATTTCAAAGGGTGTGAATACTTTTTCAAAGCACTGTATACATACAACGTAGAATCTCAGCTACCATCACCACACTGGTAATCATAGCCGGGACAAGGGGTGGGCAGGAGGGACGGCTGCCCTGGGCGCAATGGCTTATTGCAGGGATGGGGGCGCCTTGACCCTAACCCTAAGGAAAGGGGGGGGGGCGCAGTTTGGCATCTTTGCCCTGGGCGCTGGATGATCTAATAATAAATGGTGGGAAAAAAGAAGCACAGAACAAATGTCACATTGAGAAAAATGGTTTCTTTCCACATAAAAATACTTTTGGATGGAAATGTTTCCCTACAACCGGATGCTAAAAACAGAACAGAATATTCTGAGTATTTTTAATTTTTTTCTTACTGTTAATAAGGATAATTCTGGCCATTTCATAGGAAACTCTGCAAAAAAAATGATGCATTCCAGAAGCAGCACCCCACTGAGAGCGAGCGACAGGAATAGCAGGCACAAGGTTTCATAGCGTGCAGAGATTCCCCCGGAGTCACCCCCAGCCGTCCATGTCACTGGAATTCACAAGGGGCTGAGAGACATCTAATCTCATTTTCTCATTTTAAATTATTGCATTAAGGACAACCCACTAGTGTGAGCCTGATTATTAACCACTTCAGCTCCGGAAGGTTTTACCCCCTTCATGACCAGGCAATTTTTTGCCATTCAGCACTGGTTTTTGCCATTTACCACTTTAACTGGTAATTCATGCAACGCTGTACTGGAAAGTCAATACTGTTCGTAATCTTCACCGGATCCCGCAAGGGAGAAAAGGCCTCCAAAAGTACTTTGGTAAGGTGGCTTAAAGCGGTAGTATAGTCAAAAAAAAAAAAAAAAACCTGCAAGACAAAGGCATAATTAGCTAGTATGAAAATTATTCAGCCCCTTTACTTTCAGTGCAGCAAACTCTCTCCAGAAGTTCAGTGAGGATCTCTGAATGATCCAATGTTGACCTAAATGACTAATGATGATAAATAGAATCCACCTGTGTGTAATCAAGTCTCCGTATAAATGCACCTGCACTGTGATAGTCTCAGAGGTCCGTTTAAAGCGCAGAGAGCATCATGAAGAACAAGGAACACACCAGGCTGGTCCGAGATACTGTTGTGGAGAAGTTTAAAGCCGGATTTGGATACAAAAAGATTTCCCAAGCTTTAAACATCCCAAGGAGCACTGTGCAAGCGATAATATTGAAATGGAAGGAGTATCAGACCACTGCAAATCTACGAAGACCTGGCCGTCCCTCTAAACTTTCAGCTCATACAAGGAGAAGACTGATCAGAGATGCAGCCAAGAGGCCCATGATCACTCTGGATGAACTGCAGAGATCTACAGCTGAGGTGGGAGACTCTGTCCATAGGACAACAATCAGTCGTATACTGCACAAATCTGCCCTTTATGGAAGAGTGGCAAGAAGAAAGCCATTTCTTAAAGATATCCATAAAAAGTGTTGTTTAAAGTTTGCCAAAAGCCACCTGGGAGACACCAAACATGTGGAAGAAGGTGCTCTGCTCAGATGAAACAGAAAAATCAAACTTTTTGGCAACAATGCAAAACGTTATGTTTGGCGTAAAAGCAACACAGCTCATCACCCTGAACACACCATCCCCACTGTCAAACATGGTGGTGGCAGCATCATGGTTTGGGCCTGCTTTTCTTCAGCAGGGACAGGGAAGATGGTTAAAATTGATGGGAAGATGGATGGAGCCAAATACAGGACCATTCTGGAAGAAAACCTGATGGAGTCTGCAAAAGACCTGAGACTGGGACGGAGATTTGTCTTCCAACAAGACAATGATCCAAAACATAAAGCAAAATCTACAATGGAATGGTTCACAAATAAACATATTGAGGTGTTAGAATGGCCAAGTCAAAGTCCAGACCTGAATCCAATCGAGAATCTGTGGAAAGAACTGAAAACTGCTGTTCACAAACGCTCTCCATCCAACCTCACTGAGCTCGAGCTGTTTTGCAAGGAGGAATGGGCAAAAAATTTCAGTCTCTCGATGTGCAAAACTGATAGAGACATACCCCAAGTGACTTACAACTGTAATTGAAGCAAAAGGTGGCGCTACAAAGTATTAACTTGGGGGGACTGAATAATTTTGCACGCCCAATTTTTCAGTTTTTTGTTAACAAAGTTTGAAATATGCAATAAATTTCGTTCCACTTCATGATTGTGTCCCACTTGTTGTTGATTCTTCACAAAAAATTACAGTTTTATATCTTTATGTTTGAAGCCTGAAATGTGGCAAAAGGTTGCAAAGTTCAAGGGGGCCGAATACTTTCGCAAGGCACTGTAAATGAAAATAACAATAACTTTTACTTTTTGCTATTACACATATCTGATATTTTTTTTTTTTTTTAAATAACATTTCTTTATAAATTTAGGCCAAAATGTATTTTGCTACATGTCTTTGTAAAAAAAATCCCAATAAGTTTATATTGATTGGTTGCGTCCACGTTCTATGGCATATATACTAGGATATTTTTTTTCTTTTTCTACTACTAATGGGGGTGAAAAGCGACTTATAAAGCGACCGTTAATCTGACACTAACTGACACTGAGTTTAAACTGACTAACTGCCACTGACCTCTCCAGTGACACTAATACAGTGGTCAGTGATAATACCATACACTGTCACTGTACTGTCACGGGGGAACTTCTAGGGGTGATCAAAGGGCTAACTGTGTGCTAACTATGTGGAATGTGTGCAATATGTGATGCTTTTTACTAATAATCTCTTTGTTCCTCATCCCAGCTTTGCAGGGATAAGAAACAGAGATTTTTCTCCCTGTATATTGGCAATCAACACAGGGCTGTGGGCTGTGATTGGACACAGAAGGTCTTGGCCATGAATCATTGGCCGGGACCTGCTGCCTAACTCCGGTTGTGTACAATCACAGTGGCTGTCGGCGGGGGAACATGCATGGTGCAGCGGTGTACCAGTATGTCGCTTTGCCTGTATGGGCCCACCCATCTACAATACATTGCTGGCAGGCAGTCCACAAGTAGTTAAAGGGAATGTCTCGTTCATAGTAATCAGACGCGCTCATGTCACACCACCTCCTGGAAAAAAATTAGTTGTTTGTACTTCTTTGTACTTACAGATGCATCTCATAAAATTAGAATATCATCAAAAAGTTAATTTATTTCAGTAATTCAATTCAAAAAGTGAAACTCCTATATTATATATAGATGTGTTACACACAGAGAGATATATTTTAGGCATTTCTTTCTTTAATTTTGATGATTATGGTTTACAGCTCCTGACACCCCAACATTCAGTATCTCAGAAAATTGGAATATTACAGAAGACCAATAAAAAAAAAAAAAAGGATTTTTAATACAGAAATGTTGTCTTAGTGAAAAGTCTGTCCATGTACAGTATAGTATGCACTCAGTACTTGATTGGGGCTCCTTTTGCATGAATTACTGCATCATTGCGAATTGACATGGAGGCGATCAGCCTGTGGCACTGCTGAGGTGTTATGGAAGTTCAGGTTGCTTTAAAAGCGGCCTTCAGCTCATCTGCGTTGTTGGGTCTGGTGTCTCTCATCTTCCTCCTGACAATACCTCACAGATTCTGTGAGGTATTGTCCTAACCCCAATAATAACTTCTAACCCTAATACTGTAATTACCCTAATAATACCCTCTAACTGCAATCCTAACCCTTATATTAACCCCTAACCTTAATATTAACCCCTAACCCTAATATTACCCTAACCCTAATATTAACCCCTAACCTTATAATTACCCCTAACCTTAATCCTAACCCTAACATTACCGCTAACCCTAATCCTAACCCCTAACCCTAATATTACCCTAACCCTAATATTAACCCCTAACCCTAATCCTAACCCCTAACTCTAATATTACCCCTAACCCTAATCCTAACCCCTAACCCTAATCATGAACCCTAACCTTAATATTACCCCTAACCCTAATATTAACCTCTAATCCTAATATTAACCCTAATCCTAACCCCTAATCCTAACCCCTAACCCTAATATTAACCTTATAACCCCTAACCCTAATATTACCCCTAATCCTAACCCTAATCATGAACCCTAACCTTAATATTACCCCTAACCCTAATATTAACCTCTAATCCTAATATTAACCCTAATCCTAACCCCTAATCCTAACCCCTAACCCTAATATTAACCTTATAACCCCTAACCCTAATATTACCCCTAATCCTAACCCCTAACCCTAATCATGAACCCTAACCTTAATATTACCCCTAACCCTAATATTAACCTCTAATCCTAATATTAACCCTAATCCTAACCCCTAATCCTAATCCTAACTCCTAACCCTAATATTAACCTCCTAACCCCTAACATTAATATTAACCCCTAACCCTAATCCTAACCCTAATATTAACCTCCTAACCCCTAACTCTAATATTACCCCTAACCCGAATATTAACCTCCTAACCCTTAACCCTAATATTAACCCCTAACCCTAATCCTAACTCTAATATTAACCTCCTAACCCCTAACCCTAATATTACCCCTAACCCTAATATTAACCTCTAATCCTAATATTAACCCTAATCCTAACTACTAATCCTAACCCCTAACCCTAATATTAACCCCTAACCCTAATCCTAACTCTAATATTAACCTCCTAACCCCTAACCCTAATATCACCCCTAACCCTAATATTAACCTCTAATCCTAATATTAACCCTAATCCTAACCCGAATATTAACCTCCTAACCCCTAACCCTAATATTAACCTCTAATCCTAATATTAACCCTAATCCTAACTACTAATCCTAATCCTAACCCCTAACCCTAATATTAACCTCCTAACCCCTAACCCTATTATTAACCCCTAACCCTAATCCCAAACCTAATATTAACCTCCTAACCCCTAACTCTAATATTACCCCTAACCCGAATATTAACCCCCTAACCCTTAACCCTAATATTAACCCCTAACCCTAATCCTAACCCTAATATTAACCTCCTAACCCCTAACCCTAATATCACCCCTAACCCTAATATTAACCTCTAATCCTAATACTAACCCTAATCCTAACCCGAATATTAACCTCCTAACCCCTAACCCTAATATTAAACCCTAACCCTAATCCTAACCCTAATATTAACCTCCTAACCCCTAACTCTAATATTTCCACTAACCCGTATATTAACCTCCTAACCCTTAACCCTAATATTACCCCTAAACCTAATATTAATCCCTAACCCTAATAATAAACCCTAATTCTAACCCTAATATTAACCCCTAACCCCTGGCCCCTAACATAACAAATAAAATAAACAGTAATAATAATAATAATAAATAAATAAATAAAATAAATTAAATTGTATGTTTTTTTTTTTTTTTGGTAGAACTAGATGGACTAACTATGTAAATTAGCCCCTAACACTAACCTTAAACCCCTAACAAAAATAAAGTTAAAACATTATTTAATAATGAATTAATATTATTTATTTCTTAAATAAAAGTGGATGAAAAGCTGAAAAACATAGCAACAAATGGTGAAACGCCACAGCTCCAAAATGCTTCAAAAACACGGTACAACAACGCCCATACAAACGCCTGGAAAAAATGCCAGAAAAAACGCTCAAAAACACGAGGCTCAGGTGTGAATGCAGCCTTACAGAGGAGAGGGAGTGTCTTATTACAGCTCCTAATTTTGTGAACTCTTCCTCTTCTAAGCATATGGTGGGGCAGAAACCATAACCAGAGTTAATGCACTAAAATAATTTATAGAATGCAGCTCATGACAATGGTATGTAATGCAACAGAAATGGATCCTGCAAGGTGCCAGTTGGTAAATCAGAAAAATGGTAATGGCAGCAGGTCCAGGTTCCACACAGACAAACAGTAATAAAATGTGCAAGCCACTGGTTAGCAATAAATCAGTTGCATTAGATGGACAAGCAGAAAGAAGAGTAGTCTAAGGATTAACCAAAATATGGAGATAAAATGGCGCCCCCCAATGTGCAATTTCTGACAATAATTACCCGCTGCCTTCAATTTCAGGCTAACGCCCAAAAAATATTTAAAGCGGAGTTCCACCCGAAATTTATACTTACCTCCATCTTCTCGCTCCCGGTCACCTGAAAAACAAATGGATAATCGCAATTTTTTTTTTTTTTCACTTACCTTTTAGAGAAAATATACTCACCTTACTTCCTTCTTCCTCCCCTCGGCGGCCACGGCGATTCGTCACTTCCTGGCTTTTGCAATGATTCCTGGGAGCTGAACGTCATCGCTCCCAGGAATCATTGCGCCTGCACCGGCCCCGACGTCAGTTCCGGGGCGCGCGCGTCATTCCCTTCTAAACAGCTTCTGGGCATGCCCAGAAGCTGTGGAGGGATGACGCGCGCGACCCGGAAGTGACGTCGGGGCCGGTGCAGTGCATCGTGGGACCGAAGAAGGAGGAAGAGGACCGAAGAGGACGCGGAAGAGGATCGTGCTGGCTTCAAGCTGCCCACACCTGAGATGCCAGCGCTGGAGAAGACAATTTCAAGGTAAGTATTTCTCCTGAAAGGTAAGTGCAACCCGGGACAGATCAGAGGCTAGCCATTGTGGAATGTGCTAGCCCTGACTGTCCCGGGGGTATTTTTGTACAAAAATGTATAACCAGGGTGGAACTCCGCTTTAAATACTACATGTATTGAGGCGCTAGCTATGTGTTAATTTTTACAAACATCATAGGTGTGCGTGTGTAGATCCATGCAATCAATGTGAATCACAGCCCAATAATTTGTTAATGACCAACAACAACAAGGAAGGTAATTCCAAAATATCATATGCAAAAATAACTCTTGTGACAAAAAACAAAACAATAGTTTGAAAAAACAATAATAGTAAGTCATTCTCTGAGATATCCCTGGTGGAGACACTGAAGGGCAAAGTTAAGTGAGCGAATGCCCAGGATACACCAAACACAAAGACCAAATCCTCAAAAGCAGTGAGGGTCCTGATGGCCCAAAGCGATCCGGTGAGTGGACCCCCTAACATTAGGTGATGGAGCCGTTAAGAAGAGCACAGTGTATAAAGAACAGCATACACTTGGTGAAACGAATGCCTCGTACACACGCACCGATTGTCGGCCGAACGATCGGCCATCTTTTGTCCAGTGTTGTTGTGTTGGTTGAAATGTGCTCTAGACTGCACACTAATTTTGCCAACAACAACCAACTGCAGAGGTGATGTCATGTTCTGGTCTACTTTTCGTGTGTTTTTTCTTCTCTGAGCATGCCCAGTCTTGCTCATCTGACTTTTGTCGGCCGAAATCTGTACTGACTGACGAACAATCGGCCGTTCTGGTGACGGCCAGCAAAAATTTTATAGCATGCACACCAGATTTTGTTCGGCCGAAAAGTCACAGTCGGTTGTCGGAAGCATCATACTAACAAGCCGACAATCGGCCGATCGGACGTTGGCCGAAAATTTACGGCCAACAATCGGTGCGTGTGTACGGGACTTAAAAGAAGTGGATTTGAAGAGACATATTACATATATTAACAAAGACTTACTATTTTATTGTTTCACATTATTGGTTCCTTGACACAAGAGTTTTTTTGCATATGATATTTTGGAATTAACTTGTTAGTCATTAAAAAATTATTGGGCTGTGATTCACATTGATTGCATGGATCTACAAACCCGATTCCAAAAAAGTTGGGGCACTGTACAAATTGTGAATAAAAACAGAATGCAATGATGTGGAAGTTTCAAATTTCAATATTTTATTCAGAATACAACATAGATGACATATCAAATGTTTAAACTGAGAAAATGTATAGTTTTAAAGGGAAAAATAAGTTGATTTTAAATTTCATGGCATCAACACATCTCAAAAAAGTTGGGACAAGGCCATGTTTACCACTGTGTGGCATCCCCTCTTCTTTTTATAACAGTCTGCAAACGTCTGGGGACTGAGGAGAGAAGTTGCTGAAGTTTAGGAATAGGAATGTTGTCCCATTCTTGTCTAATACAGGCTTCTAGTTGCTCAACTGTCTTAGGTCTTCTTTGTCGCATCTTCCTCTTTATGATGCACCAAATGTTTTCTTCTATGGGTGAAAGATCTGGACTGCAGACTGGCCATTTCAGTACCCGGATCCTTCTTCTACGCAGCCATGATGTTGTAATTGATGCAGTATGTGGTCTGGCATTGTCATGTTGGAAAATGCAAGGTCTTCCCTGAAAGAGACGACGTCTGGATGGGAGCATATGTTGTTCTAGAGCTTGGATATACCTTTCAGCATTGATGGTGCCTTTCCAGATGTGTAAGCTGCCCATGCCACACGCACTCATGCCACCCCATACCATCAGAGATGCAGGCTTCTGAACTGAGCGCTGACAACAACTTGGGTTGTCCTTGTCCTCTTTAGTCCGGATGACATGGCGTCCCAGTTTTCCAAAAAGAACTTCAAATTTTGATTCGTCTGACCACAGAACAGTTTTCCACTTTGCCACAGTCCATTTTAAATGAGCCTTGGCCCAGAGAAAACGCCTGCGCTTCTGGATCATGTTTAGATATGGCTTCTTTTTTGGCCTATCGGGTTTTAGATGGCAACGGCGAATGGCACGGTGGATTGTGTTCACCGACAATATTTTCTGGAAGTATTCCTGAGCCCATGTTGTGATTTCCATTACAGTAGCATTCCTGTATGTGATGCAGTGCCGTCTAAGGGCCCGAAGATCACGGGCATCCAGTATGGTTTTCCGACCTTGACCCTTACGCACCGAGATTGTTCCAGATTCTCTGAATCTTTGGATGATATTATGCACTGTAGATGATGATAACTTCAAACTCTTTCAAAGTTTTCTCTGAGAAACTCCTTTCCAATATTGCTCCACTATTTTTCGCCGCAGCATTGGGGGAATTGGTGATCCTCTGACCATCTTGACTTCTGAGAGACACTGCCACTCTGAGAGGCTCTTTTTATACCCAATCATGTTGCGAATTGACCTAATAAGTTGCAAATTGATCCTCCAGCTGTTCTTTATATGTACATTTAACTTTTCCAGCCTCTTATTGCTACCTGTCCCAACTTTTTTGGAATGTGTAGCTCTCATGAAATCCAAAACGAGCCAATATTTGGCCTGACATTTCAAAATGTCTCACTTTCAACATTTGATATGTTATCTATATTATATTGTGACTAAAATATAAGTTTATGAGATTTGTAAATTAGTCCATTCCTTTTTTACTCACAATTTGTACAGTGGCCCAAATGTTTTGGATTTGGGTTTGTACACACTCACCTATGATGTTTGTGAAAACAAACTCATAGCTAGCACCTCAATACATGTAGTATTTAAATAAGAATTAACCAAAGTGAGCAGCAAGTACAGGTACACTTGAGTGATCAGGTATGGCCAAGGCTGTTAGCAGTGACCAGTAGAAAGATCAGCAAGGCAAAATATTGTGCTGGATTGCAAACCAGTGAGTCTAGCAAAAATAAGTGTTTGTGCTTTGGGGTCTCTATGCTCATTGAGGTGCAAACACGCACCTAAGAATGTCACTAGAACAGGGTTCCTCAACCAGGGTTCCTCCTGAGGTTGCTAGGGGTTCCTTGAGCAATGGGCAATTTCTGGCTCTCTGATAAGTTTCCAATGACACCATTGTTCCTTTTAGCTCTCTGTAAGGGGGTAATTCTTCCCAATGATGAGAAGAGTAAGGAGCATTCTTCCCACTGACTGTCACACTAATGTGTCATGAGCTGTAGATTTTAAATTTTTAGCAGGGGTTCCCCGAGATCAGAAATTTATTTCAAGGGTTCCTCTTTCTTGAAAAGGTTGAGAAAGGCTACACTAGAACCTTCTTTTCTTCAGTTGTCGGTTCTCTTTATGGTGTACAAATCTCAAGTCCATCGTCAGCTAAACTGATTACCTTTAGGGGGAGACATTGACCATGACTGTCACAATTCCCGTTGCTGCACATGGAACGATGAACCATTCTTCCTGGCCTCTGCACCAGAGGAGCTTACGTTATAATATCCTCACCACAGTCACACACTATTACTATTATACATTTACATAGCTCTGACATATACCGCAGTGCTGTACAGAGATCACTGAGCCAATCACATCAGTCTCTGTACCAGAGGAGCTTACACTCTAATGTCACCCACCCCCCCCCCCCCCCCACAGTCACTAATATTACTGTTCTCTGTGCTGTACAGAGAACACTGAGCCTTGTGTAAGGGAACCCCACAAACAAACACATGGAGCAAATACAAATTCTAGTATAGGAAATCTGATTGGCTGCTAGGGGTTCCTGTACTATGCACGCCCGGCTCACTGCACTTTGCCCTACTTTATCTATTCAGTCTATGCAGATAATTTTGTTAATGACACTTTATTACATCTATGTGAGATTCTGAGAACATCATTATTACTTCTTTCACTATTCATAGCATACCAGCCATAAACGTAAATATGTATACTGCCATACCTCCAGTCATTACTGCTGTGAGTGCTCCATAAACAAGCACACTGAACAATCCGTTTTAGCGGACCATAAAATATTTTGGCAGATCAAATCCTATAGTCCGGCTATGCGCTGGAGAAGGAGAATGCACAAGTCAGGACTTGTCTGTGGAACCGCAGCGGATAAGGCATTTTTGCTTGGTTAACCCTTCCAGGCAAATAAAAACCAACACAAAACACATGAGCAATACGATCCGAGTGTTGCCTACACAGGAGCCTAGAAAATAGTACATGTAATACATATATGAACTTTGAGAAATACACCGGATCAGTAGTGGTGGCGTGACTCCGTGACCTGCATTGGCAGATGACAATAAGTCATAGGACAGGAAGACCATATGAAAAGAAGATCAGCCCAAATTTCCCAAATTTTTTTCCCCAGAATCAACTTGCGTGTGATTGGGTGTCTACTCAGGGGCGTCACAAGGGGGGTGCGGGGGCGGCGGACAGCACCAGGGTGTCCACCAGGGGGAGGGGGACACCGCTCTGCCTCTGCCCAGTGACGTTCCACTACTGCAGGGGGGCCCCGCCGCCGCCTGTGAAATAGTGCACTGGTCATTTTGGTGCACTCTCACAGGCACACAGTCCCCGCCCCACCCATCCTCTCTGTCCACTGACCCTTCATCAGTCAGAAGCTATGAAGCAGTAGTAGGGTCTCCCAGCCATTTGGACCACACTTTATCATATTTGGCAAGACAACCCCTATTTGTATAGGTGTCTTTATAAAGTGGGAGGTTCTTGGTGATCAATTGCTTCCAGAAGGAGATCGGTGTACCGGAAGGACAGGGTAGGAAAAAGAGGGGAAGCGGTATGTCTCTATGTCAAGAACAATGTAAAGGTGATAGAGAGGAGTGACATTACGGAAGGGATGAGTATGGAGTTAGAATCCGTGTGGGTAGAACTCCATAGGGAAGGAGAAAAGGGAAAAGTAGTTGTGGGGGTTTGCTATAGGCCACCGAGACAAGGGGAGGAGGTAGAGCTGGAACTTTTAGCACTATTGGGTAAAGTGGCAAAACTAGGATCAGTCATCATATTGGGTGACTTCAATTATCCTGACATTGACTGGGTAGAGGGGACTACACACTCACAGTAGGCCCGTCTATTCATGGAAACCTTACAGGATAATTACATGTCAAAGTTGGTGGATTCTCCAACTAGAGAAAACGCAGTCCTGGATCTATTGATCAATAATGACCCAGACCTAATCTCGGAGGTAGGAGTCCAGGACAACCTGGGCTCTAGCGATCACAGGATGATCACATTTAGTGTAAATAACAATATAACACGGCAAGTGGGGAACATAAGAACCCTAAACTTCAGAAGGGCAAACTTTCCAAAATTATACTCCTTGATGGAAAGGGTAAACTGGGACCAAACCCTGGGATCACTGACCACAGAGGAAAAATGGGAATGCTTTAGGAACATATTAAGCAAATGCATCTTGCAGTGCATTCCTATGGGAAATAAATTTAGAAGAGATAAAGCCAAACCTGGCTGGCTAAACCGTAGCGTTAAAAAACTTATTAGGGGAAAAAAATTGGCCTTCAGGAAATATAAATCAGAGGGCACAGTATCGGCTTTCGACCAATACAAGGAGGCAAATAAGAAAAGTAAACACGAAATCAAGATGGCTAAAATAAACTTTGAGAGACAAATAGCGGAGGATAGTAAAAAAACCCAAAGAAATTCTTTAAATATATCAACATCAAAAAAACTAGGGCAGAGCATATTGCACACATAATTAACGATGATGGGAGGATGGTTACAGAGGACACTGAAAAAGCAACCGTGCTGAATGCTTTTTTCTCGACAGTATTTACACAGGAAAAGGAGGGGTACACTGACCATGACTGTATGGTTAGTAGTAATACACAGGACTTGCCACTATGGCTAACAGAGGGTGAAATCAGGGCAAGGCTGGATAAACTTAACACAAATAAATCACCAGGCCCGGATGGCGTACTTCCGAGAGTACTCAAGGAACTCAGTAAGGTTATATCTAGACCACTGTTCCTGATCTTTGCTGACAGTATTAGGACAAGAGATGTACCAGGGGATTGGAGGAAGGCTAACGTGATTCCGATATTCAAAAAGGGTCAGAGGCATATACTGGGAAATTATAGGCCTGTCAGTTTGACATCGATAGTATGTAAACTTCTGGAGGGGATGGTAAGGGACTATATCGTAGAGTTTGCTAAAGACAACAACATCATCAGCAGTAACCAGCACGGGTTTACAAATGGGCGTTCTTGTCAAACCAATCTCTTAACATTCTACGAGGAGGTGAGCTGTGAACTAGATAGGGGCAGACCAGTGGATGTGGTGTACTTAGATTTCTCTAAGGCGTTTGATACAGTTCCCCATAAGCGCTTAATTTATAAAATAAGGTCTGCAGGTATCGACAGCAGGGTTTGCTCTTGGATACGGAACTGGCTAAAAGGGCGTGTCCAAAGGGTGGTAATAAACAGCGCATACTCAGACTGGTCTGAGGTAGTAAGCGGGGTGCCCCAAGGCTCTGTCCTGGGACCAACCTTGTTCAATTTATTCATAAACAGCATTGAGGACGGGATCAGTAGTTCCTTATCAGTTTTTGCAGATGACTTAGGCAGGGAAATAACTGCACAGCATGAAGCAGATATCCTACAGGATGACCTGGACAAAATAACGGAATGGGCAACGACTTGGCAAATGAGGTTTAATGTGGAGAAGTGTAAGGTTTTGCACTTGGGGACTGGAAACATAAAAACACAATACACATTAGGAGGGGAATCCTTGGGGGAATCAAAAATGGAGAAAGATCTGGGAGTCTTGGTTGATGATAGACTAGGCAAAAGCATGCAATGTCAAGCGGCAGCTGCCAAAGCCGGCAGAATATTAGCATGCATAAAGAAAGGGATGTATTCCAGAGATAAGACTATAATCCTTACACTTTATAAAACTCTGGTCCGACCGCATCTGGAGTATTCTGTCCAGTTCTGTTCGCCGGTCTTTAGGAGGGATGTGTTGGAGCTGGAGAGAGTCCAGAGAAGGGCAACTAAACTAATTAGGGGATTGGAGGACCTTAATTATAAAGAGCGTCTGCAATCGTTTGATTTATTCTCCCTGGAGAAGAGACGCCTGAGGGGGGACATGATAGCAATTTTTAAATATCTCAATGGGGATCTCAGCTTAGAAAATAAGCTGTTCAGTCGAAGGGATTGCATGAGGACTCTAGGGCATACAATGCGATTAGAGGAGAAGCGTTTTAACCTCAAGCAACGTGGGGGGTTCTTTACTGTTAGGGCTACAAGATTGTGGAATTCTCTACCACAAGAGGTGGTTTCTGCGGGTAGTATGGTGGCTTTCAAAAGACTCTTAGACGTACATCTCAAGGATCAGAACATTCAGGGCTATGTGAGATGATTACAGCCACACACACCTACACAGGTTGAACTGGATGGACTATTGTCTTTATTCAACATCACCTACTATGCAACTATGTAACTATGTATGAGATGGAAGGAGGAGCCCTCTTTTTCCAATGTAAGGTTTCTTGCATTTCTTGACTTTTCATTACTTTTTTCATTTCATGACTTTCTTGCAGAAAAAAGGAAGAGACTGACCAAAGATTTTTCCACCCTTGTGTGAAGAAGACTGCCAGCAAGGCCTAATATACAAATTTCAATCTTCTGTTGGACCAGGGCTGACCTAAAGGTATTAATGACCGCCTTTTGATTTTTTTTGTTTTTTTTAGCCTGTGGTGTGTGAAAGACACTCAAACTAACACCTGGTGCAAAAAAAAAGTGCACACACAAATAGGGAGAACACAAAAAAATGCACAGGGCTTACACATGGACCTCCTTCGAAGAGGGAGGGCCATTACCCTGATCCCCCCTGGGGCACAAGGCTCCTAAGAGGGACTGAGGTACTCACTGGTCCACCTAGCTGAAACCAGAACCAGGCGGACCCCGTTCTCTGGGAGGTCTGTCATAACAGACCAACCCCAAGTACTAGGTGGGGCTCCCCCCGAAAGGAGACCCCATTAGAGAGGGCGAACTAAGCCAGAAGGCCATATCCAACCCCTTCCAAGACTTTCAGGGCAGGCCCAAGGACCTACTCCCTACTAATGAAACTGTGCAGAAAGTGTACCGTGCCAACAAAGAAAAAACAAATGTGGCCCTAGCCAAAAGCCCCGGCCTTGGAGGCAAGTGCAAAAAAGTGTCATGGTGCAGTGGCCTTGGTGCCAATAAACTCAAAGTGAACCCTATCCACATGGAGTATTAGGCACCCCTGGATTGCCTCCCCAGGGGCACATACACCACGGGCTTCTTTCGCAGCCCAGCCTTCCGCCAGACCAGTCCCTCTCTATTCCACAGGAAGGTTTTAGAACTTAGTGAGCTTAGATAGAGCCTTACCGACAACTGGGGACAAGCATAAGACCAGATTCTACCCAGGAGGAAAAAGCTTTCCCACAACCCCACCTAATTACATCAGGGAAGTACTAACTGGCTCGCCAATTAGCAAAAGGGAGTCAGGGTTCTTTCCCTAACAACTGATAAGAACAGATACTACACTTGATCTTAGCCAAAAGGCCGAGAAGCTATTAATGACCACTAGCACGTCCGACCAGAACCCTGTAATGATAGGACACAACCAAAAGATGTGAGAGAAATCCGCCTGGGGTTGCTCACATCTCCAATACTCCGAGGGAGAAGATGGATTCATCATGCGTATTCTAGAGGGGGTAAAATAAGCTCTATGTACGATTTTGAACTGAATCAATCTATCCCACATTTACCTGCCAATAGATTTGTATTTCTATCCATCCAGCTCTGAGATTTACACAGCTCTATCACACAGCACAGTGTTGTCTGGCAGGCCAGGATACCTGATTTTTCTCTGCTGTAGTTAACACTTACAGGTCTTGTCTCTCCCCCAGTCTGTAAATAAATGGTAAAAGCAGTACATTGATGAGCTCATCTCTTTGCTCTCTACTCCTATCAGCTTGCCCGTTATTAACCACTTATATATATATATACAGTATACATATATACTGCGGCAGGCTGGCTCGGCTGCGCGAATCACCGTACCTGTATGGCGATCCTTGGGAGCGCTCCTAGGGGCGAGTGCGAACCGCCGGCAGGGCGCTCCGGCCCTCACTAGGCAGCGGGGATGCCTATCCACGGGACCGGTGGCATTGATTGCCCCCGAGCACCCGCGTTCGCTCCCCGTTGAGAGAGATCACCGGTCAGCTGTGGTAAACACAGCAGACCATTGTTCTCTCTGAAATGATCACAGAGAGCCTGTGATCCTCCTATATAGGATCACAGGTCTCTGTGATCATTTCACAAGTCCCTCCCCCCACAGTTAGAAAACACTCCCCTAGGCTCACAATTACCCCTTTGATCTTTCCTAGGTTAACCCCTTCCCTGCCAGTGTCATTATTACAGTAACAGTGCATATTTTTAGCACTGATTACTGTAGTAATGTCACTGGTCCCCCCAAAAGTGTCAAAAATGTCAGTTATGTGTCCAATCTAACTTCTAAGATTGGGTGTCCTATGTGTATTGATGTTGCTGCATTATGTAAAGCTATTAGAATCGTTTTCACATGTAGCATTGTCCCTGTAGAGCTTGCTGTGTGAGGACTTCACACATTCATCCTTACTCCCAGTTGTTCGTTACTCAATATACAGTCCAGGGGTTTTGTTTTTTGGTATTTATTGTAGAACTAGGATGGGAGAAGGGAATAGTGGGATACTCCAACTTGAACTATTCACAGTAGACAAGGACAACTCTCACTTGGCCTCACCAGATTACTTGTGGAAGCAGACACACTGCTTTGACCATACTGCCACTTGTATGGAAGAGTTAAGTCCTCTTGCTTTCTTTAGCAGCAGACTTGATGCAACTACTTTATCTTCAGGAGACTCTCTAGCATCCCCTTGACTGACACCCATCCACTCACTTCTAGTAGAAAGGATGGCCCTCACAGGACAGGCCCCATGACACAGTTCTGTACTCACTGTAGGCAGAATCAGATCCTCTCTAGTGTCTCCCTTCCAGTCAGCTCTTCCAGACATCTGGGTTCAGCTACTCTCTGACTCTAAGGCCCTCAGGTTGACCACCCGAGGCCGCATGGCAGCTTCTGCAGATGAGGGGCAGCCACCCCCTCCTTCCGCGACCCCACTCTCCAGCTGAAAGACCCAAGCACATGCGACCTTATACAGTATCCCTGCATGCACCAAGGCACTTTCCTCTGCCAATCACCAGGGCTTTACTAAATGCCTGTGCACTCATTTGTCAGGTTTCCTCCCACTGTCCAATATGCCTCTCTATTGGACCAGTGTGAAACACTTCAGACAAACTGAGTTGCACCTGAGCACCATGAGGAGACCTCACCAGCAGATCCTGCTCTCTGGTAGCCAGAGAACAATATAGATTTACCCGGCAATCTCTCTGGTAAGCAGAAAAGATCAAAAAACTATATTCTCTCTTCAAGCACCTACCTAGGAGGGTGCTAGATACATTTAAGAATGGGGTGCCTCAAGACTGTCCATAGTTTTGGAGGGTGCCTCAAGACTGTCCATAGTTTTTGGAGGGTGCCTCAAGACTGTCCATAGTTTTTGGAGGGTGCCTCAAGACTGTCCATAGTTTTGGAGGGTGCCTCAAGATTGTTCATAGTTTTGGAGGGTGCCTCGAGATTGTCCACAGTTTTGGAGGGTGCCTCGAGACTGTCCATAGTTTTGGAGGGTGCCTCAAGACTGTCCAAAGTTTTGGAGGGTGCCTCAAGACTGGAGGGTGCCTCGAGATTGTCCATCATTTTAAAGGGTGTCCTGACTTAAAGGTTGAGAAACACTGCTGTAACTTATAAAAATGTATGATGTTCATACTGCCTGCTTCCTCCTGAATATTTCCACATTATGGAGATAGTGTCTTTCTACTTTTAGCACCAGTGTACCAACAATTGACTCACACTCTCCTCGCCATGCATCCTGACATTTCCCACACCCTATCCGTTCTTCAGGGACTATCTCTGCGGCGGACTGGTTTCACTGACTCATCCTAACAACCCCCCCCCCCCCCCCTTATCCTACTAGAGATTAGCGAGAGACTTTCCTGGCATTTGAGTTACATGACTTGTAACTGGTAATTTATTCACTGGCAGATCTACAAATGGACAGCTAATGGCATGCATTAATACAAATCCACCAAAGAAGCTACCATAGCTTCCAACTGTTCCTGATTTGGATCAAAGTCCCTCTGTCCTCCTCATTTGTCCCTCATTATGGTCTGATCTATACAGTTGTATATAACATTTTAAAGTAAAGTTTACTTCTTGTTTAACCACTTCCCACCCGCCCACTGTCAAATGACGGCGGAGCGGAGCGGTGCGGCTATTGTTCTGGAGCGCCGTCATCTGACGGCTCACCAGAACGGCCTCTATCGCGCGCCTGCGGGGGCGGGCAGTGTGGCGACCGCGGCCGCGCCGTGTTGCTAGGACACCCAATTTTGGTGAAGAGCCAATGACTTGGCTCTTTATCCTTGTGATTGGCTGTGTCCAATCACAGCCGGTCACATGTAAATGAGGAAGTGCCGTTTATCGGCTCTACTTGACTCACACTGTCAGAGTGTATGGAGAGGAGAGCCGATCAGCGGCTCCTCCTTAAAGGGGAACCTAGAAAAGGTAATCAGGGCACGGATCATCAGTGCCCTGATTACAAAAAAGCTCAAAAACAGTGCCCACAGTGCCCACAATCAGTGCCCATAGTGTTGCCCATCAGTGCCGCCCGTCAGTGCCCATCAGTGCCGCCCGTCAGTGTTGCCTATCAGTGCCACCTCTCAGTGCCCATCAGTGCCGCCTATCAGTAATCATTAGTGCCGCCTATCAGCGCTCATCAGTGCCCCCTATAAGTGCCACCTATCAGTGCCCATCAGTGCGGCACAGTGGTACCTCCTCATCAGTGCCACCTCATCAGTGCCCATAAGTGGTACCTCATCAGGGCCCATCAGTGCAACCTATCAGTGCCGCCTCATCTGTGCACATCAGTGAAGGAGAAAAAATACATATTTTCAAAATTTACTCACAGAAAATAAAAAACTTTTTTTTTTCAAAATTTTCTGTCTTTTTTTTTTTGTAAGAAATAAAAAACCTGTTGATTAAATACCACCAAAAGAAAGCTCTATTTGTGTGAAAAAAATGATAAAAATTTCATATGGGTACAGTGTAGCACGACCGCGCAATTGTCATTGAAAGTGTGACAGCGCTGAAAGCTGAAAATTGGCCTGGGCAGGAAGGGGGGTGAAGGTGCTCCGTATTGAAGAGGTTAAAGCGGTAGTATACTTCACTTTTTAACTTTTACCTACAGGTGAGCCTATAATAAGGCCTATAATAAGGCTTACCTGTAGGTAAAATTAATATCTCCTAAACCTGCACGGTTTAGGAGATCTTCCCCCCTGCATGCAGTCGCTGACACCAGCGGCGCATGCGCTCTGAAGGTCCGGCGTATCTTGTCGGACCTTAAGAGCTCCTTGCCGGCTCCTTGCTTGCGTCATCGCAGCTCTGGCCACTCACAGCGCCGGAGCCGCCGAACCCAGAAGAGACGCCGAGGGAACATGACAGCTCCCTCAGTGGTGTCCAGGGTGACCGTGTCAGGGCTTCATTCTAAGGTAAGTATTTCATAATGTGCTAGTATGCGATGCATACTAGTACATTATTCCATTGTCCTGCAGGATTTGTTTTTTATTTTAATTTTTTTATTTTTTTGGAGATACAACCGCTTTAACCACTTCTGGACCGAGCCCATTTCTGACACTTGTTGTTTACAAGCTAAAATCTGTATTTTTAGCTAGAAAATTACTTAGAACCCCCAAACATTATATATATATTTTAGAAAAGACTCTGGAGAATAAAATGGCGGTCGTTGCATATATTTTTTGTCACGCGGCATTGCGCAGCGGTCTTTCAAACGCCATTTTTTGGGAAAAAAATACATTTCACTGCATTTAAAAAAAAAAAAACTAACCAGTAAATTTATCCCATTTTTTTTCTATATTGTAAAATATGATGTCAAGCTGAGTAAATAGATACCTAACATGTTACCGTTTAAAATTGCGCACACCCACGGAATGGCGACAAACTACGGTCAATAAAAATCTCCATAGGCGACATTTTAAAAAATATTACCGGTTACCAGTTTAAAGGTACAGAGTAGCGTTTTTTTTTTTAAATTATTGCTCACACTCTGGCGATCGCGGCGATACCTCACATGTGTGGTTTGACCAGCGCTTTCATTTGCGGGCACGACTTCTGTTTACAGTTTCTTTCGTGCGCAAGCTCACGGCGACGGGGGGCGCTTTAAAAAAAAATTCCTATTTATTTTATTTCATATTTTAATTTTAGCACTGTTTTTTTTAAAAAAAATGTGATCACTTTTATTGCTGTCACAAGCAATATAAACATCCCTTGTGACAGTAATAGGCAGTGACAGGTGCTCTTTATGGAGGGATCGGGGGTCTAAAAGACCCCAAACCCCTCCCCCGCCCTTCAATGTATTCAAAACTCTGAAAACTGCATTTTTGAATACAGTCAATTTTTTAAATTTGGCGCCTTTAGCCGCCGAGTAACCCAGATGTGACGTCATGAACGCCGCTTTCGGGTTACGTCATCGGAGACCCAATCGAAGCTGAATCCGGCTTTGTTCGGGACTCCAACCAGCCAGCAGAAGTGCCAGCTGGTTGCTCGGGTCTCCTGGTGGGACGGGAGACTCGGGCAAAACGGCAGAATGGGGCCAGAGGGGGGGAGTCCCCTCCCGCTTGCTGGGGTAACGACCGAGCAGCTCCCAAGCCCCATCGGCCATTACCACCTGAAGGCCATTACCACCTGAAAGCTGACTGCCGGCTCTAAAAAATGGTACCAGGATGATGCCTCCAGCTGCAGGCATCACCCCGGTACAGCCACTTCTTGCAGCCGACGTAGGTCTACGTCGATTTGTGGGAAATGGTTAAAGCGGAGTTCTGGCCCCGAAAAATAAAATTTAGATAAAAATACCCCCTTTCAGCAATGATAGCCTCTGAACTGTCCCTGGGTTCACTTACCTTTTAGAAGAAATACTTACCTTGAAAATTTCTTGTCCCGCGCTGCCATCTCAGGTGTGGGCAGCTGAAGCCAGCGCGCCCTCTTCTGCCTCCCCTTCGGTCCCAGAATGCCCTGCGCCGGCCCCCCTCGTCAGTTCCGGCAGGGAATGGCGCGCCTGGCAGCGATGACGTTCAGCTCCCAGGAGTCAACGAAAGAAGGAAGTGACGGCGGCGGCCGTGTGCGCAGAGGGAGGAAGTGGAAGTATGGTAAGTATATTTTCTTTAAAAACAAGGTAAGTGAATAAAAAAAAAAAATAAAATTTAGAGCAAGCGGACAGGAAAAAGAAAATGTTTCAGGGTAAAACTCCGCTTTAAGCTGGACTGAATAAGGATTAATTGTTTTCCATTGCAGTACTGAGTTCCCGGTTCACATATATGCGATGACAGACATCGCATGTGATTCGGAACGCACTGCTCTGCAAATCACATGCGATGTCTGTGCGATGCGAATTCGGACAGATTGTATGGCTGAATTCTCATTGCATTCAAATACAATTCGCACAGGACCATTTTTTGGGTCTGCACCAGAATCGGATCACTAAAATCAAAAAACAAACACAAGGGCGCACCGGCCTGGTGCATTATCCTCCACAAAGGTTTTATTTGATAAAAGGTAAAAAATTACTCACAAACAAGTTTTTGGTACAAGCATATCAAATGGATGTATTGCCATTAGTATCGGAACCAAAGGTTGTATCGTCCTCTGGAACTTGAAGGCTTACGCGTTTCAAGACTTAGCCTCTTCCTCAGAGCCTATAGACCATGTCTTAGCCCTTGAAGGGCTTCTTACCAAGAACTTGTTTGTGAGTATTTTTATACCTTTTATCAAATAAAACCTTTGTGGAGGATAATGCACTAGGCCGGTGCGCCCTTGTGTTTGTTTTTCAATTTTTGTGGTCTCAGACTACCCTGGTCTTGTAAGGGGCTGCAAGCAGTGGTGTATTTTGGTTTTGTGCTGCCCTAGGCCTTTCCCCCTCCTATGTAAATTTGCCACACCCCTTCCTTTTAACGGATGTGACTCCCTCCAAAATTGAAGGACTCCAAGTGCCAGCATGAACCCCTGAGATCTCACGAGAGGGGGGTGAGAGGGGGTGGGAGAGAGAGAGAGGGGGGGGAAATGAGAGAGAGAGAGGGGGTGGATAAGGAAGGGAGGGAGGGAGAGAGAGGGGGGTGAGAGAGAGAGAAGGGGGGTGAGAGAGAGAGAGGGGGGTGAGAGAGGAGAGGGGGGTGAGAGAGAGAGAGAGGGGGGATGAAAGGGAGAGAGAGAGGATGAGAGAGAGAGGGGGGTTGAGAGAGAGAGAAGGGGGTGAGAGAGAGAGAAGGGGGGTGAGAGAGAGAGAGGGGGGTGAGAGAGAGAGGGGGGTGAGAGAGAGAGAGAGGGGGGATGAAAGGGAGAGAGAGAGGATGAGAGAGAGAGGGGGGTTGAGAGAGAGAGAAGGGGTGAGAGAGAAAGGGGGGTTGAGAGAGAGAGAGAGAGAAGGGGGGTGAGAGAGAGAGGGGGGGTTGAGAGAGAGAGAGAGAGCGAGAGAGAGGGGGGATGAGAGAGAGAGAGAGATAGAGGGGGGATGAAAGGAGAAAGAGAGAGAGATGGGTGAGAGAAAGAGGGGGGGGTCGGTGAGAGAGAGAGAGAGAGGATGAGACAGGGGGGGTCGGTGAGAGAGAGAGGATGAGAGGGGAATGAGAGAAGAGGGGGTGAGAGAGAGAAAGAGAGGGGGATGAGAGAAGAGGGTTGAGAGAGAGGGGGGTGAGAGAGAAAGAAAGAGGGGGAGAGAGAGAGGAGGGGAGAGAGAGAGAGAGAGGGTGAGTGAGTGAGTGAGAGAGAGAGGGGGGTGAGAAAGAGAGAGAGGTGGGAGAGGCGGCACTAGCAACCAGTGGCCAAAAGAGTCTCAGGTGGAGGGGGGGCGGCTTTTTTGCTGCCCCCCTGCAAAGTGCCACCCTAGGCCTGGGCCTTGTCGGCCTGGGCCAAAATACAGCACTGGCTGCAAGGCCGAAGTAGCCAAGAGAAGCCTTTCGTTAGCCACAGGGATGTGGCTGGATTGTGGTTAGAAGGTTACCTCTCAGAGCGCAGGAGATAGGTGCTTGCACCAAGTTTTTGGTTTCGTCTACCAGAATCACACCCATGCGATCCAATTCTGTGTTCCGATTCCAGGATCAGGATCGCAAAGGTCACACTTACGACCGGGCCCTGGCATTCCACCACCATGGGGAGGCCCCAAGATGGCAGGAAGGGGGCCCACTACAGAACTTGTGACCGTAATAAAGGGCCCCACAACGAGGGTAAAGGGCCCTAGGATCAGTGGGAAGAGCCCTAGGCTTGAAGGGAAGGGCCCCAGCCAGGGGTCCAGGGGGCCCTTCATGGTTTCTTGCACTGGGGCCCTGAAGGTTCTAGTTACGCCTCTGGCGGTATGTAAAGTTGAAGTTCGCACTGCAATATGCGAATTGATCTGGGGGTGTCATTAACTTTGTATTGACACCCACACCGATTCGCAGATGGCAGTGTGAACTGCCTGCGAGTTGAATGCGATGCGGGAAACCCGCAGTGGATTTGCAGGGTTCCCGCATCGCATATGTGTGAACCAGCACTCATTTTATTAAGATTTTTTGCCAAATCGAATTTTTGCTAAAGTGTGGGGGTAGAATAAAAACTCAATTTTGCTTTTTCACTCTATCACAAAGGCAATTCTGCTTTTCTTCCATTAGGTGGCAGGATGGTCTCAAGAAGAAGAAGAATGTTCCAAGCAAATCACACATTGGAATCTTGCAGGACAGGTCTGGAGAATGCGACCTTTGTCAGCAATGGAATTTACCCTGATCACAACCATGCAGGTAGAATGTGCTGTAAATAAATGAGATTCCCAATATATGTATTTAGTTTAAGGCGTCTAATTTCTATGCGACAAAAGGGCGACAGGAAGTCAATGTGCTAGGGCAACACAAAAATGTGTCACTGTGAAAGGTGAAGCCTTTCAGCGAGGACACATCCTGAATGGTTACATTAAAGTCTTAACGCATTTGGATCTTTGATATGTTCATGATTGTAAATTATGAAATTTTATGTCGCGCGTTCAGTATGTTTATAATTGTAAATCAGGTATGGCTCCTCCCTCTAGATCAGGGATCCTCAAACTATGGCCCTCCATCTGTTGCGGAACTACACGTCCCATGAGGCATTGTAAAACTCTGACATTCAAAGACGTGACTAGGCATGATGGGAATTGTAGTTCCTGAACAACTGGAGGGCCATAGTTGGAAGACCCCTACTATAGATGCTATCAGGGTCGCCAGCCGTGCAGAAATGTATGAGCAGTATGCAGGGGCGTAACTACAGGGGTTGCAGGGTTTGCAATTGCAACCGGGCCCCATGCTCCAGGGGGCCTGTGCGGCTCCTCTGTACACCTGGATAGGAGGGGCGGCGGGGGCAGCATGTCGAGAAATCACTGTCCTTCTTTTTCCTCCTGTAGCTGCAGGAGGAAAATAGAGGAGATTGGTTCCTCTGTATGCTGCCCCCGCCACTCATCCTATCCAGTTCACTTGGGTTCTGCTGTCTCTGGGCTTCTGTGTGCTCCCCTGGTCCCCCCCCCCCCCACACTGTGCTCCCTCCCCCTCTCCCCCCCACTGTGCTCCCTTCCCTCCCCTGCTGGCTGCTGCAGGGGATGTGTCACAATTGAGCACCAGGAAGGGGTCAGTGAATATGTAATTTACCAGCTCCTTCCTTTTCTGAATGGACAGAGTCATAGTCAGTGACATTGTAAAAAAATAAAAATAAAATAATAAAAAATAATACAATTAAAATACCAAAAAATAAAAACTACTGACACCAGTGGGTGAACTTCCAGGATCGCAAAGGTCACACTTGTGACCGGGCCCTGGCATTCCACCACCACGGGGAGGCCCCAAGATGGCAGGAAGGGGGCCCACTGCAGGACTTGTGAAAGGGTCCCGCTGCGGGACCGTAATAAAGGGCCCTGTAACCAGAGTAAAGGGCCCCAAGATCAGTGGGAAGAGCCCCAGGCTTGAAGGGAAGGGGTCCGGGGGGACCCTTCATGGTTTCTTGCACCGGGGCCCTGAAGGTTCTAGTTATGCCTCTGGCGGTATGTAAAAAAGGCTGATTAAAGTAGACATGTGCATGACGAAATTTGTTTAGTTTAATTCAGATTAGTTAATCTAGTTATTTCGTTTAGTTAAATTCGGTTGATTCGTTCAATTTGTATTTGGGATTCGTATTCGGAAGTGGTATTCAGAAATTCGTTCTATGTATTTTTCTGAATTTTTTCAAGTTTCCTTTTTTTTTTTTTTTATTTAAAACATTTGAATTGATACATTTCAAATCAAAACATTTAAAAAAAATTTAAATTCTAATGCAGCAGCCGAAATATTTACATTTAAGAAGTTAATTTTGCTTTCAGAACTGACTGACAAGTACCCACTGAGCTGAGTCTGACCAAGATTAGATTGAACCATCTATGACCAGCTTTAGGGACTCTGGGTTGGTCTAGGTCAGTGATGGGGAACCTTGGCACCCTCGATGTTTCGGAATTACATTTTACATGATGCTCAACTACATTGCAGAGTGCATGAGCATCATGGGAAATGTAGTTCCAAAACAACTGGGGTGCCAAGGTTCGCCATTGATGCTCCAGGTTTTACGCTTAAGATCAGTGCCAGGACATAGTCATCTAGAGCCCAGGACGAACATGCCAAACTGCAACCCCCCCCCCCCCCTCCTCCAAGATGTATGAGCATTATGTGTCAGCAAATCCCCCCCCCCCCCCCCCCAAAAAAAATAAAATAAAATGGGCTAATCTGCATGCTTGCCCCTAAGCATAAATTCCATCTCCTCCCAGTTCAAATCCACCCCCTGATTAAATCCTCCTTCCCAGCACAAATTTTTTTCCCCTGTCCTCCAAATTCCCCTAGCACAAATCCCCTCCTCCCCCCAAGAAAAAAAAATCACCCCTCCTAGCACACATTCTCTACCCCTCAAATCTCCCCTCCGAATACACTTCCTCACCCCCCTTCTCCAAATCTCCCCTCCCAGCACAAATTCCAGCCCACACACACACACACACACATTTCCCCTCCTAGCACAAATACTCTCCAATCATCCCTACTAGCACCACCCCCACCCACCCAATAAAAATGTTTTCCTCCTAGCAAAATTCCCCTTCCTCAATTACCATATCACCTCTTCTGCAACAACAGGGGCTATTACTGCATAAACTGGCATCAATACTAGGGGCTATTACTGCATAAACTGGCATCAATACTAGGGGCTATTACTGCATAAACTGGCATCAATACTAGGGGCTATTACTGCGTAAACTGGCATCAATACTAGGGGTTATTACTGCGTAAACTGGCACCAATACCAGGGGCTATTACTGCGTAAACTGGCACCAATACTAGGAGCTATTACTGCATAAACTGGCACCAATACTAGGAGCTATTACTGCATAAACTGGCACCAATACTAGGGGCTATTACTGCATAAACTGGCACCAATACTAGGAGCTATTACTGCATAAACTGGCACCAATACTAGGGGCGATTACTGCATAAACTGGCACCAATACTAGGGGCTATTACTGCATAAACTGGCACCAATACTAGGGGCTATTACTGCATAAACTGGCACCAATACTAGGGGCTATTACTGCATAAACTGGCACCAATACTAGGAGCTATTACTGCATAAACTGGCACCAATACTAGGGGCTATTACTGCATAAACTGGCACCAATACTAGGGGCTATTACTGCGTAAACTGGCACCAATACTAGGGGCTATTACTGCATAAACTGGCAACAATACTAGGGGCTATTACTGCGTAAACTGGCACCAATACTAGGGGCTATTACTGCATAAACTGGCAACAATACTAGGGGCGATTACTGCATAAACTGGCACCCATACTAGGGGCTATTACTGCGTAAACTGGCATAAATACTAGGGGTTATTACTGCGTAAACTGGCATCAATACTAGGGGTTATTACTGCGTAAACTGGCACCAATACTAGGGGCTATTACTGCATAAACTGGTACCAATACTAGGGGCTATTACTGCATAAACTGGCACCAATACTAGGGGCTATTACTGCATAAACTGGCACCAATACTAGGGGCTATTACTGCATAAACTGGCACCAATAATAGGGGCGATTACTGCATAATTTGGCACCCATACTAGGGGCTATTACTGCGTAAACTGGCATCAATACTAGGGGCTATTACTGCGTAAACTGGCATCAATACTAGGGGCGGGGCTATTACTGCGTAAACTGGCACCAATACTAGGGGCTATTACTGCATTAACTGGCACCGATACTAGGGGCTATTACTGCATAAACTGGCATAAATACTAGGGGCTATTACTGCGTAAACTGGCATCAATACTAGGGGCTATTACAGCGTAAACTGGCATCAATACTAGGGGCTATTACTGCATAAACTGGCATCAATACTAGGGGTTATTACTGCATAAACTGGCATCCATACTAGGGGCTATTACTGCGTAAACTGGCATCAATACTAGGGGTTATTACTGCGTAAACTGGCACCAATTCTAGGGGCGATTACTGCATAAACTGGCACCAATACTGGGGGCTATTACTGCGTAAACTGGCACAAATACTAGGGGCTATTACTGCGTAAACTGGCATCAATACTAGGGGCTATTACTGCATAAACTGGCATCAATACTAGGGGCTATTACTGCGTAAACTGGCATCAATACTAGGGGTTATTACTGCGTAAACTGGCACCCATACTAGGGGCTATTACTGCGTAAACTGGCATCAATACTAGGGGCTATTACTGCATAAACTGGCACCAATACTAGGGGCTATTACTGCATAAACTGGCACCAATACTAGGGGCTATTACTGCATAAACTGGCACCAATACTAGGGGCTATTACTGCGTAAACTGGCACCAGTACTGGGGGTTATTACTGCGTAAACTGGCACCAATACTAGGGGCTATTATTGCATAAACTGGCAACAATACTAGGGGCGATTACTGCATAAACTGGCACCCATACTAGGGGCTATTACTGCGTAAACTGGCATCAATACTAGGGGTTATTTCTGCTCAAACTGGCATCAATACTAGGGGTTATTACTGCGTAAACTGGCACCAATACTAGGGGCTATTACTGCATAAACTGGCACCAATACTAGGGGCTATTACTGCATAAACTGGCACCAATACTAGGGGCTATTACTGCATAAACTGGCACCAATACTAGGGGCTATTACTGCATAAACTGGCACCAATAATAGGGGCGATTACTGCATAAACTGGCACCCATACTAGGGGCTATTACTGCGTAAACTGGCATCAATATTAGGGGCTATTACTGCGTAAACTGGAATCAATACTAGGGGCGGGGCTATTACTGCGTAAACTGGCACCAATACTAGGGGCTATTACTGCATTAACTGGCACCGATACTAGGGGCTATTACTGCATAAACTGGCATAAATACTAGGGGCTATTACTGCGTAAACTGGCATCAATACTAGGGGCTATTACTGCGTAAACTGGCATCAATGCTAGGGGCTATTACTGCATAAACTGGCATCAATACTAGGGGTTATTACTGCATAAACTGGCACCCATACTAGGGGCTATTACTGCGTAAACTGGCATCAATACTAGGGGCTATTACTGCGTAAACTGGCACCAATACTAGAGGCTATTACTGCATAAACTGGCACCATTACTAGGGATTATTACTGCTTAAACTGGCATCAATACTAGGGGGTATTACTGCATTAACTGGCACCAATACTTTGGGTTAATACTGCGTAAACTGGCACCCATACTAGGGGCTATTACCGCATAAACTGGCACCAATACTAGGGGCTATTACTGCATAAACTAGCACCATAACTAGGGGCTATTACTGCGTAAACTGGCACCAATACTAGGGGCTATTACTGCATAAACTGGCACCAAAACTAGGGGTTATTATTGCATAAACTGGCACCTATACTCGGGGCTATTACTGCGTAAACTGGCACCAATACTAGGGGCTATTACTGCGTACACTGGCACCAATACTAGGGGCTATTACTGGGTAAACTGGCACCAATACTAGGGGCTATTAGTGCGTAAAATGTCACCAATACTAGGGGCTATTACTGCATAAACTGGCACCAATACTAGGGGCTATTACTGCATAAACTGGCACCAATACTAGGGGCTATTACTGCATAAACTGGCACCAATACTAGGGGCTATTACTGCGTAAACTGGCACCAATTCTAGGGGCTATTATTGCGTAAACTGGCACCAATACTAGGGGCGATTACTGTATAAATTGGCACCATTACTGGGGGCTATTACTGCCTAAACTGGCACCAATACTAGGGGCTATTACTGCATAAACTGGCAACAATACTAGGGGCTATTACTGCATAAACTGGCATCAATACTAGGGGCTATTACTGCATTAACTGGCACCAATACTGGGGGTTAATATTGCATAAACTGGCACCAATACTAGGGGCTATTACTGCGTAAACTGGCACCCATACTAGGGGCTATTACTGCATAAACTGGCACCAATACTAGGGGCTATTACTGCGTAAATTGGCACCCATACTAGGGGCTATTACTGCGTAAACTGGCACCAATACTAGGGGCTATTACTGCGTAAACTGGCACTAATACTGCATAAACTGGCACCAATACTAGGGGCTATTACTGCGTAAACTGCGCCAATACTAGGGGCTATTACTGTGTAAACTGGCACCAATACTGCATAAACTGGCACCAATACTAGGGGCTATTACTGCATAAACTGGCACCAATACTAGAGGCTATTACTGCGTAAACTGGCACCAATACTAGGGGCTATTACTGAGTAAAGTGGCACCAATACTAGGGGCTATTACTGCGTAAACTGGCACCAATACTAGAGGCTATTACTGCATAAACTGGCACCAATACTAGAGGCTATTACTGCGTAAACTGGCACCAATACTAGGGGCTATTACTGAGTAAACTGGCACCAATACTAGGGGCTATTACTGCGTAAACTGGCACCAATACTAGGGGCTATTACTGCATTAACTGGCACCAATACTAGGGGCTATTACTGTGTAAACTGGCACCAATACTAGGGGCTATTACTGCATAAACTGGCATCAATACTAGGGGCTATTACTGCATAAACTGGCACCAATAATGCATAAACTGGCACCAATACTAGGGGCTATTACTGCGTAAACTGGCACCAATACTAGGGGCTATTACTGCATAAACTGGCACCAATACTAGGGGCTATTACTGCGTAAACTGGCACCAATACTAGGGGCTATTACTGCATAAACTGGCACCAATACTAGGGGCTATTACTGCATAAACTGGCACCAATACTAGGGGCTATTACTGCGTAAACTGGCACCAATACTAGGGGCTATTACTGCATAAACTGGCACCAATACTAGGGGCTATTACTGCATAAACTGGCATCAATACTAGGGGCTATTACTGCATTAACTGGCACCAATACTGGGGGTTAATACTGCATAAACTGGCACCAATACTAGGGGCTATTACTGCGTAAACTGGCACCCATACTAGGGGCTATTACTGCATAAACTGGCACCAATACTAGGGGCTATTACTGCGTAAATTGGCACCCATACTAGGGGCTATTACTGCGTAAACTGGCACCAATACTAGGGGCTATTACTGCGTGAACTGGCACCAATACTGCATAAACTGGCACCCATACTAGGGGCTATTACTGCATAAACTGGCACCAATACTAGGGGCTATTACTGCGTAAATTGGCACCCATACTAGGGGCTATTACTGCGTAAACTGGCACCAATACTAGGGGCTATTACTGCGTGAACTGGCACCAATACTGCATAAACTGGCACCAATACTAGGGGCTATTACTGCATAAACTGGCACCAATACTAGGGGCTATTACTGCGTAAACTGGCACCAATTCTAGGGGCTATTACTGCGTAAACTGGCACCAATACTAGGGGCGATTACTGTATAAATTGGCACCATTACTGGGGGCTATTACTGCATAAACTGGCACCAATACTAGGGGCTATTACTGCATAAACTGGCACCAATACTAGGGGCTATTACTGCATGAACTGGCATCAATACTAGGGGCTATTACTGCATTAACTGGCACCAATACTGGGGGTTAATACTGCATAAACTGGCACCAATACTAGGGGCTATTACTGCGTAAACTGGCACCCATACTAGGGGCTATTACTGCATAAACTGGCACCAATACTAGGGGCTATTACTGCGTAAACTGGCACCAATACTAGGGGCTATTACTGCGTGAACTGGCACCAATACTGCATAAACTGGCACCAATACTAGGGGCTATTACTGCGTAAACTGCGCCAATACTAGGGGCTATTACTGTGTGAACTGGCACCAATACTGCATAAACTGGCACCAATACTAGGGGCTATTACTGCGTAAACTGGCACCAATACTAGGGGCTATTACTGCATAAACTGGCACCAATACTAGGGGCTATTACTGCGTAAACTGGCACCAATACTAGGGGCTATTACTGCGTAAACTGGCACCAATACTAGGGGCTATTACTGCATTAACTGGCACCAATACTAGGGGCTATTACTGTGTAAACTGGCATCAATACTAGGGGCTATTACTGCATAAACTGGCATCAATACTAGGGGCTATTACTGCATAAACTGGCACCAATAATGCATAAACTGGCACCAATACTAGGGGCTATTACTGCGTAAACTGGCACCAATACTAGGGGCTATTACTGCATAAACTGGCACCAATACTAGGGGCTATTACTGCGTAAACTGGCACCAATACTAGGGGCTATTACTGCGTAAACTGGCACCAATACTAGGGGCTATTACTGCATAAACTGGCACCAATACTATGGGCTATTACTGCGTAAACTGGCACCAATACTAGGGGCTATTACTGCGTAAACTGGCACCAATACTAGGGGCTATTACTGCGTAAACTGGCACCAATACTATGGGCTATTACTGCGTAAACTGGCACCAATACTAGGGGCTATTACTGCGTAAACTGTTTGCTGAAATTGCTTTAAACTATTAAGAAAAGCTTTTAAGAGTTTTTCTCTTTCTCAGGTCTGAAGCAATACCTGAGGAAGAAAGGAAAACTATTGAAAGCTTGTCTTTTAACCTCTGCAACACAGTGCGCTGTCACCCCCTTCCATCCCAGCCCAATTGTCAGTTTTCAGTGCTCCCACACTTTGGATGACAATTACTCAGTCATGCAGCACTGTACCCAAACAAAATTATTACCATTTTTTCACACAAATAGAGCTTTATTTTGGTGGTATTTATTCACCACTGGGTTTTTTATGTTTTGCGATATATAAGTAAAAAAAAAAAAAGCAAGTGTTTGGAAAAAAAAAAACAAAACTTTTTTTTAGTTTATATTATAAAATTGTCCAAGTAAGTAATTTTTTTTTTCATAAATTTAGGCCAAATTTTATACTGCTACATATCTTTGGTAAAAATAACCCAAATTAGTGGATATTATTTAGTCTGTGCCAAAGTTATAGAGTCTACAAGCCATGGTGCAAATCATTAAAAATTTATCACACCTGATGTACTGACGGCCTATCTCATTTCTTGAGGCCCTGAAATGTCAGAACAGTAAAAATACCCCCCAAATGACCCCTTTTTGGAACGTAGACAGTCCATGGTATTTAGAGGCTTAACGAGTTTTTTGAAGTTTTTCCCACAACTCTAATTAAGAAATTAATAATTTTTTTTTTTTTTGTTGTTTTTACACAAAATTTTCATAATAGCAAGTTTCTAGTCCCCACAGTTAGAATGACTCCCCTGAGGTGGAACATAAGGTCGCGGCTTTTGCAGACGACCTCCTGTTCTACGTCTCCAACCCCAGAATAACTTTGCCAAATTTAATAAAGAATTTGAAACACTATGGAGAACTCTCTAATTTTAAAATCAACCAAACAAAATCAGAGATATTAAGTATAAAGATGGACAAACAGGAAAGGATTAGGATGGAAAAAGAATTCCCTTTTCTGTGGAGAAAAGGTGAATTAAAATATCTAGGAGTTAAACTAACCCCCCACCCAGAAAAGCTATATAAAATAAATTTTTTGCCCTTACTAAATGAAATTAAAACAGAAATAAATAGTCTAATACTGAGAGCTATATCATGGATAGGAAGAGTTAACATTATAAAGATGGTAATCCTTCCCAAAATAACATACAAATTCCAGATGTTACCAATACAGATTCCTCAGGCATTTTTCAAAACATTAAAAGCACTAATAACCAAGTTTGTATGGAAAAAAAAAAACCAAGAATAAAGTACACAACACTGAGTAAAAGTAAAGAAGAAGGGGGTTTAGCACTACCGGATCTTAAAAAATATTACCAGGCATCAATCCTTACACGGGTGTTGGAATGGGGAAAAAAAGAAAGTGGAAAAAAATGGGTGAAAATGGAAAACATAATGAGTGACACAGATTTAGGTAAAATGATTTGGATTCCACCTAAATATAGAAAGCTAAACTACAATACACACATAATCACACGACAGGCACTGAAAATATGGGACACAATAAACACTAGTCAAAAATGGAAATACAACTCACCACTAATATCACTGAAAGACACAAAATATTTCTCACCAGGGGAGGGAAAGGAATATGGAAAATGGATGGGAGAAGGGGACGTAAGGTTAAAGGACATTATGACACAGGGAAAAATAAATACGTTTATAGATTTGAAAAAGAGGGGAGACTGGAACCTCACCGAATGGAGATACCGCCAGCTAAAACACTTCGTGGACTCCCTTCCTCAGCCGATTAGAGGGATAAAAGAATTATTGCCGATGGAGCAGATATGTATATCGGAGAAAATGCGTAACAACGTCTCTAATATTTATAAAATTCTTAATGAGGGGGAGAGGCTGGCGATACCTCCATTCGCAGAAAAGTGGGAAAAAGAACTGGGTGCACATAGCCAAGGGTTCCAATGGGAAAAAAGTCTAAAACTGATCCACAGCTCCGCCATAGACATGAGTACGGCAGAAACTAATTATAAACTGGTCTCCCGATGGTATAATACACCAGACAAAGTTGGGAATTACCACGGGGAGAATTCAAAAAATTGCTGGAGGGGCTGTCAAGAAATCGGTACAATGACTCACATCTGGTGGAAATGCCCAAAAATTAGAAAATATTGGCAGGATGTATTAGCAACAATTAAAAAAATTACCAATATAGAAATAATGGAAGATCCCTGGGTCTGCCTATTCCATGGGACTCAACTATCAATAAAACAATATAAAAAATCATTGATTCCACATCTCTTAAACGCAGCAAAAAGTTTAATCCCCAGAAATTGGAATGAGATAGAACCTCCATCACATAAAGAATGGCTTATGCGAGTAGAAAAAACTAGAAAGTTGGAATATTTAAAAGTATGGGGAGAAGAACGATACGAGAACAGGATTGAAATTTGGGATACATGGCAAAAGTTTAAAGAAAGTTGAAATGGTCGTTAGATACAAGATAGAGAAGGAAATGGGGTAGGGGGATTTGGGTGGGGGGTGGGGGTGGGGGAGTCCTAGAGGGGATAAAATGTTTACTGTATGAGAAAAAGGAAATGATTTGTACCACATTTTTACCTTTGTATTTGTAAAACTTTAATAAAGAAATAAAAAAAAAAAAAAAAGAATCACTCCCCTATGTTCACAATTAACCCTTTGATCGGCCCTGGTGTTAACCCCTTCCCTGCCAGTGTCATTATTACAGTAACAGAGCATATTTTTAGCACTGATTACTGTAGTAATGTCACTGGTCCCCCCAAAAGTGTCAAAAATGTCAGTTAGGGGTCCGATCTGTCCGCTGCAATGCCGCAGTCCCACTAAAAATCGCAGATCGCCGCCAAAAAAAAAAAAAAAATGACATAAATCTTTTCTGTAGTTAGTAGACACGATAACTTTTGTGCAAACCAATTAAAATACGCTTATTGCGATTTTTGTTTTTTTACCAAAAATATGTAGCAGAAAACAAATTGGCCTAAAATGTTAAAAAAATATATATTTTTATTTAAATTATTTTTGAGAATGTTATATAGCAGTATGTGAAAAATATTGTTTTCTCAGATTTGTCGCTCTTTTTTTGTTTATAGCGCAAAAAATAAAAATCGCACAGGTAATCAGATACCACCAAAAGAAAGTTCTATTCGTGGGAAAAAGGGGATCTGTCCACTGCAATGTCGCAGTCCCGCTAAAAATCGCAGATCGCCGCCATTACTAGTAAAAAAAAAAAAAAATAAAATAAAAATGACATAAATCTTTTCTGTAGTTAGTAGACGCGATAACTTTTGCACAAACCAATCAAAATACGCTTATTGTGATTTTTTTTTTTTTTTACCAAAATTATGTAGCAGAAAACAAATTGGTCTAAAATGTTAAAAAAAAAATATTTTATTTCAATTTTTTTTGAGAATGTTATATAGCAGAATGTGAAAAATATTATTTTCTCAGAATTGTCGATCTTTTTTTGTTTATAGCGCAAAAAATAAAAATTGCAGAGGTGATCAAATACCACCAAAAGAAAGCTCTATTTGTGGGGAAAAAAGAACATCAATTTTATTTGGGTACAGTGTCGCACGACCGTGCAATTGTCCGTTAAATTAACGCAGTGCCGAATCACAAAATATGGCCTGGGGGAAAATCTTCTGGTCCAGAAGTGGTTAAATGTTGCAAGTCCTGCTGCCAAAAATGTGACTACTTAAAGCGGAGTTCCAGCCATTTACTCACCTGTCCATTGGTCCAGCGATGCGGCCGCCGGAAGCCTCGATCCTCTCCCTCGGCGCCGGCATCACTGCTGTGGGCACCCGGCTGTTACAGTTTGCGGCTTCACAGCCGGGTACCCACTGCGCATGCGCGAGTCGTGCTGCGCGCCGTGATTGGCCGGCAATCTTCTGGGACCTCTGACATGACCCAGAAGATTGCAGCGAGGGAGGGGGAGAGGAGAACTTCCGCTCAGGGCGCCGCGGCGCTCCGAGCGGAAGTGGGAGCGGGTACCTGTCAAAACTAGGTACCCGCTCCCCCCCCCCAAAAAATGACATGCCAAATGTGGCATGTCGGGGGGTCAGGACTCCCTAAAGCGGAAGTTCCACTTTTGGGTGGAACTCCGCTTTAAATTGTAAACAGCTCACTGTAGTTACATTAATGGGGTTTATTAATTAAAACTAGGAAGTGCAAAATCTGGTGCAGCTGTGCATGGGAGCCAAACAGCTTCTAACTTAATTTTAAATTTAACTTTAAATTCAATTAATCTTTGAAAAAAAACCTGCAATCTGATTGGTTTCTATGCGGAGCTGCACCAGATTTGTCACTCTTCAGTTTTAGTAAAGTTTTCAAAAGTGTTTTGTGATGTCGTTTTAGGAGGGGGGACACAAAAAAAAAAAACCTGGGGTGCCCAAACCTAGTATCTGTATCTTAACCACTTGCCGACCGCCGCACGACTATCTACGTCGGCGGTCAGCCCCTCACAGGCAAACTAACGTAGGGCTACGTTGCTTGCTTGTGAGGGTCTAGGGAGCGAGCGCGTGCCGCGGGAGGCGCGCTCCCGCTCCCGCGTGGTCACGGACCCCCCCGCGCGTGTGACCAGCGGACCCGATGTCCGCCGGCCACTCGGCGATCGGCGGGGGAGAGGGAGAATGTCAGGCAGCTTGTGTAAACAAGCCACCTGTCATTCTCCTCGGTGTAAAGACACTGATCACATGGATCTACTATGTAGATCCGTTGATCAGTGTCCTTACAGCTCAAGCCACAGCCAATCACAGTAGAAAGCACGCCCCTAGGGACACACACAGCCCCTCCCTCCCAAATAAAGTTAACCCCTTCACTACCAGTGTATTTTTACAGTAACAGTGCATATATATAGCACTGATTACTGTAGAAATGTCACTGGTAACCCCAAAAGTGTCAAAAATGTCAGTCAAGGGTCCGATCTGTCCGCCGCAATGTCGCAGTACCGCAAAAAAATCGCAGATCGCCGCCATTACGCGTTAAAAAAAAAAAACAACAAAAATGACAAAAATCTTTCCCTTTGTTAGTAAACGCGATAACTTTTGCGCAAACCAATCAAAATACACTTTTTGCGATTTTTTTTTACCAAACATAGGTAGCATAATACAAATTGGCCGAAAATGTTAAAAAATTTTGATTTTTACATTTTTTGGGGGGGAAATTTCATATAAAAAAATGTGAAAAATATTGCTATTTTTGCAAAATTGACGCTCTTTTTTTGTTTATAGCGCGTGATCAAAAAATCGCACAGGTGATCAAATACCACCAAAAGAAAGCTCTGTTTGTGGGAAAAAAAGGACGCCAAATTCGTTTAGGTACAGCGTCGCACGACCGCGCAATTGTCCGTTAAAGTCACGCAGTGCCGAATCGCAAAATACCCCCTGGTCGGAATGGGGGTAAAATCTTCCGGGGCTTAAGTGGTTAACCAATGCAATTGACATCTTTGCTGAAGAACTCCAAAAGCAGATTAAAAATGATTGTGATCAACTGCATTAAAAAGTCCTTTAAAAATGGAAAAAGCATATTATGTAATGGTGATGTGTATGGGAATGCGGTGCACGTTGTTCTAGCTGGGATTATAGTGACTCCCGTCAGATCCTGTACATAAAACAGGTTATTGCTGATATCATCATTAATATGCAGAATCAAAACAAACCGTGACAGTACAGCGTGTGCAATGACATGTGTGAGGGCGGGATGTACACTCACCAACATAATCTGAATATTAATACATTCCACTTATCAAATCATGCTGCTTCTATCAGGAAATGCAGAGTCCTGGTTTTTTTTACCTGTATCAACTATGGAATATCCTTAAAAATGTTAAATTTAACCCGATGCAGAAAAGTCAATGATTTTGGTAATCTTAGTAAAAACTAGCTCAATCCAAAACAAAAAAAAAAAAAATAGCACAAGGGACTTTACTATCAATGCAATGCATCCCTTGTGCTGCAGGCTCTTGCACCCTCCCCCCCCCCTCCACACTATATTCTCCCGATGCAGCAGGAGTGAATACAGCCGGGGGTCCTGTCAAATGCACCCATGCAGACCACGCCATCATTTCCACCCACCTTCATACACAGCTGTACTATAGCTTCCTTTGAACTCAAAGTACACTATGAATGGAGCATGGACAGATGAATGAATGAAAGGGCCACCTCCTCCATTCACAGCGGCTGTACTATAGCCATACCTCCCAACATTCTGAGATGGGAGCGAGGGACAACTAGTAGTAAAAGTATGCAGGCATAGGACACACCCCCATGCCACGCCCCCATAAAGGAGAATTATAAAAAAAAAAAAAATAGTTATAGGAGCTCTATGAATAAAGCATGGACAGATGAATGAATGAAAGGGCCACCTCCTCCATTCATAGCGGCTGTACTATAGCCATACCTCCCAATTTTTTGAAAAGGAAATGAAAGGTCTACCTCCCCAATATTTTGAGATGGGAGCGAGGGACAACTAGTAGCAAAAGTATGCAGGCATAGGACACACCCCCATGCCACGCCCCCATGAAAGAGAATTATAAAAAAAAAAAAAAAAAATAGTTATAGGAGCTCTATGAATGGAGCATGGGCAGAAGGAAGGGCCACCCCCTCCTAGCAGCTGTGCTATAGTTTCTATGACATAAGAGCTCTATTAATGGAGTATGAGCAGATGAAAGGGCCACCTCCTCCATTCATAGCAGCTGTGCTATAGCTTCTATGAAATAAGTGCTCTATGGATGGAGCATGAGCAGATGAAAGGGCTACCTCCTCCATTCATGGCAGCTGTACTATAGCTTCTATAAATGAAAAGTGCTTTATGAATGGAGCATGAGCAGATTAAAGGGCCACCTCCTCCATTCATGGCAGCTGTACTATAGCTTCTATAAATGAAAAGTGCTTTATGAATGGAGCATGAGCAGATTAAAGGGCCACCTCCTCCATTCATAGCAGCTGTGCTATAGCTTCTATGAAATAAGTGCTCTATGAATGGAGTATGAGCAGATGAAAGGGCCACCTCCTCCATTCATAGCAGCTGTGCTATAGCTTCTATGAAATAAGTGCTCTATGAATGGAGTATGAGCAGATGAAAGGACTACCACCTCCATTCATAGCAGTTGTGCTATAGCTTCTATGAAATAAGTGCTCTATGAATGGAGTATGAGCAGATGAAAGGGCTACCTCCTCCATTCATGGCAGCTGTACTATAGCTTCTATAAATGAAAAGTGCTTTATGAATGGAGCATGAGCAGATTAAAGGGCCACCTCCTCCATTCATAGCAGCTGTGCTATAGCGTCTATGAAATAGGTGCTCTATGAATGGAGTATGAGCAGATGAAAGGGCTACCTCCTCCATTCATAGCAGTTGTGCTATAGCTTCTATGAAATAAATGCTCTAAAAATGTAGGACAGGCAAATGAATGAAAGGTATAAATGGAGGAAGTGGTCAGAAAGGACTGGTACACTTGCTTGCATTTGACAGGTCCCTCAGCTGTATTAACCCCCTTTGTACCAGAAGTTTATGGGGATAGGGGGGATCGATATATTAAAATTGACGTCCTTTTTTTCCCCCACAAATAGAGCTTTCTTTCGGTGGTATTTGGTTACCTGAGCAATTTCTATTTTTTGCGCTATAAACAAAAATAAAATCGAGAATTCAGAAATTTTTTTTTAAAAAATCACATTCTGCTATATAACATTCCCAAAAAAATGTAAAAAAACTAAATTTTTTAACATTTGTTTTTTGCTACATATTTTTGGTAAAAAAAAATCCCAATAAGTGTATTTTGATTAATTTGCACAAAAGATATCACATCTACAAACTACAGGAAAGATTTATGTCATTTTTATTGTTTTTTTTTTTTTACTAGTAATGGCGGCGATCAGCGATTTTTAGCGGACTGCGACATTGCGGCGGACAGATCGGACCCCTAACTGATATTTTTCGACACTTTTGGAGGGACCAGTGACATTACTGCAATAATCAGTGCTATAAATATGCACTGTTACTGTAATAATCACACTGGCAGGGAAGGGGTTAACACAGTAAGTGATCAAGGGGTTAAATTTGTACCTAGGGGCGTGTTGGACCTGTGATCCTATATAGAAGGATCACAGGCGCTCTGTGATCATTCCAGGGAGAAGAATGGTCAGCTGTGTTTACAACATCCGACCGTCCTTCTCTCTCAGCGGGGAACAATCGCGGCTGTCAGGTGGCAATCAGAGCTGCCTGACCCTTGCATCGGAGTCCCCGCTGCCGAGTGGGGGCGGGAGCGCATGGCCCCCTAGCTGCAGGCGTGCGACTGACTTATACCTACGTCGGTTCACGCAGCAGGGGCTGCCTGCCGCAGTATAACTGCGGCGGGTGGTCGGAAAGCGAATAATGAGTAACTTCATTTTTGTTGAGAAAAAAACATTCCCCTCTGGGTGATCTCTGTACATTGCAAAAATTTTATCAAACTCTGTTGCAGATTCCTACCTTTTGTTATTCTGAAGAAATCCCTGTGTGCTCTTCTGTGCTGAGTGGGTCTAATGGGAGTGGTTTTATAATTATCTATCAGCTGTGGCAGCTGCAGGGCTCTAATGAGGAAATCTGCTGAGCCTGCATCCCTTTAGACGTGTTCCTATTGGGAGAATCTCACCAAAAATGAAATTTTTGTTGCAGGGGATGCCAGAAATCTGACTTGTGTCTTAGTGCAGACTTCTGGGAAAATTGGTGAGCCAATCACACAAGCAGGAAATGATGTTTCTGGGGGTGTGGTCAGTATACATTCTGTGCACAGAACACCTCCAGGCAGCCATATTGCATTGCATTTTCAGAAAATTACAACAGCTGCAGATTGAAAAGGAAAGGTCGTTTTTAATAACATTCAATTACAATATGATCTGTAGTGTAATTGTATACGCTATTGTTTTTTCTTAATTTGCTACCCCCCCCCCCCCCCCCCACGAAAGTGTAATTACCCTTTTAATTTGAATTTGAATGCATTATTTAAGCATTTCTTTAGAATTGCCAAACTTATACTCCCTGGAGTAAAAATCTAATAACATGTTATTATTTCTGGTTTTAATGCTTGAACATGCACTACAGACACAGATTTCCTGCGAGCAACTTCCCTATCTCAGATTTTTAAAATGCCGCTAACTCTTCAACACTTCACTTCTCATAAAAGTGCACCGTGCCAATAAATATCATAATAGTGCTGCGCAAAATAAAAATCTTAAAGCGGAGTTCCGGCCACAGAATCTTTTTTTTTTTTTTTTAATGTCCCCCAGACAGTGACCCTCCGACCTCTATATATCCGCTAATCCTGTTTAATACAGTGGAATAATAGTTTTCCAAGCATAAAATCTTACTTTATAAAATTTCTTCAGAGCGCCGCCATCTTTGTGCTGGTTCGCCGAGTCCGCTGTGGGGAAATGTCTGCCCTGCTTCCTGGTTGTAGTGGGCGGAGGCCGATGAATCCAGCGCGAAATCTCGCGCATGCCCAGTACTATGCGATCGGCATAGTATAGGGATGCCTATCATCGCGTTATTTCCTGTTTGCAAATAACGCGATGAGAGGAGCGGCCGGCCGCCTACGTCACTGCCCATTGCATCCTGGGAGCGACGAGTAAGAGCTTCCAGGACGCATTGCGGGACAGGAAGTGACGGCGCGGGCCGCGGCCGAGGAAGGAGGAAGTGGATGTAAGACTCCGTTCACACTGGGGCGACTTGTCAGGCGACCTGGTCGCCTGACAAGTCACCGTGGGTCGCCTGCCATAGAGTAGCACAGGACCCGTTCTAATAGGAGCGACACAAGTTGCTCCGACTTAGAAAAAGGGTCCTGAGCTTCTTTGGGGCGACCTGGAGCGACCTGCATTGACTTCAATGATATGAAGTCCGTGCCGGCCGCTCCGAGGTCGCGGTGCGAGCTGCGCACCGCAATTTCACAGGTTGCCCCGGCAAGTCGGGTCGTGCCTGTGTGAACTGGCACTTAAGGTGAGTATATTATCCTCTGTAAAAAGGTAAGTACAAAAAAAAAAAAAAAAACGCCGTGAATATCCAATTCTGGTCCATGGAAGGATAAGGAAGCAGATGCCATAAAATGTAAAGGCATGATTTTCTGGCTGGAACTCCGCTTTAAAAACGTGTAAGAAATACAAAAATAAATAAATAAATAAATAGTAAAGTGTATATTACATAGTTACATAGTTACATAGTTACATAGTTAGTGAGGTTGAAAAAAGACATCAGTCCATCCAGTTCAACCCATGATGTGTGTGTGTGTGTTTGCTTTTAACCGTACATTGTATACCCCTGTATGTTGTGGTCTTTAAGGTGTCCATCTAATAGTTTTTTGAAACTATCAATGCTCCCTGCTGATACGACTGCTTGTGGAAGAGAATTCCACATCCTTACCGCTCTTACAGTGAAGAACCCCCTACGCACTTTAAGGTTAAACCGCCTTTCCTCTAGTTTTAGTGAGTGGCCACGTGTCTTACTGTATCTCCTTTCTCTGAATAGTTTGTTCCTTATGCTCGGGTCGCCAGTACAGTATTTGTACATTGATATCATATCCCCCCTCAATCGTCTCTTCTCCAGAGAGAATAAGTTCAGTGCTTGTAGTCTTTCCTCATAGCTGATGTCCTCCATTCCCCTAATTATTTTTGTTGCCCTTCTCTGGACTCTCTCCAGTTCCAGCACATCCTTCCTGAGGACCGGTGCTCAGAACTGGACAGCATACTCCAGATGTGGCCGGACCAGAGTCTTGTAGAGTGGGAGAATAATCTCTTTATTTCTGGAGTGAATCCTCTTTTTTATACATCCCAGTATTCTGTTGGCTTTGCTTGCAGCGGCTTGGCATTGCATGCCACTTCCAAGCCTGTTGTCTACTAAGACCCCCAGGTCCTTTTCCATCCTAGACTCACCCAGAGGTCCCCCCCCTAGTGAGTAGCTTGCTTTCTGGTTTCTGGCCCCCAAGTGCATTACTTTACATTTTTCAACATTAAACCTCATCTGCCATGTAGTTGCCCACCCCGTTATTTTGTTCAGGTCCGCTTGTAAGGTTTCCACATCCTGCATAGAAGATATTGGCATGCCTAATTTAGTATCATCCGCAAATACTGAGATTGTACTAGATATCCCCTCCTCTAGATCATTTATGAATAAATTAAACAGGATTGGTCCCAGGACAGAACCCTGGGGGACCCCACTTTCCACACCCGCCCAATCCGAGTACTCCCCATTAATCACCACCCTCTGGACTCTCCCCTGGAGCCAGTTCTCTATCCAGGTACTCACCTTATGGTCCATACCTACCTTCCTTAGTTTGTACAGTAAGCGTTTGTGGGGAACGGTGTCAAAGGCCTTTGCAAAGTCCAGATACACCACATCCCCAGGCTTACCTTTATCTAGGTGGCAGCTCACTTCATCGTAGAAGGTTAATAGATTGGTTTGGCACGAACGATTTTTCATGAATCCATGCTGATTACTACTTATAATACCGTTTTCATTACTAAAGTCTTGTATGTGGTCCCTTAACATCCCCTCCAAAATCTTGCAGACTACTGATGTTAGGCTGACCGGCCTATAGTTACCCGGGATATATCTCGGCCCCTTTTTAAATATTGGTACCACATTGGCTTTTTTCCAATCAGCTGGCACCATACCCGTCTGTAAACTATCCTTAAAGAACAAGAATAACGGTCTGGCAATAAATATATGTGTACTGTATATCTCAGCCCTCAAGCCACAAATCTAATACCTATGATCTCAAGACACTGTATCATAAGTAAAATCCACTGCTGAGAGATGTATTTAAAAGAAAAAAATTTGTTAGAGTATAAATCACAGGTGTATGCTCTACCATAAATGTTATCCTATACTGAAGGAAAAAAGTGCAATGTGCAAAACACTAATAAATTACAATAAATCCCAGTGCTAAAGTGGTATATCTGTGAAACCATACAATGTAAAATCCAATTATTAATAAATTACGACAGTGGTATAATATATAAATCAGTCCATGCAGAATATATAAAAAAAATTAAATATATAAATAAAAAAAAAGAGTCTATATTGGTGATTTGTGCAAAATAATTTAAAGAAATCTTCTGAAAGTGCTCAAGCCACCTGATTGTGGCAGTGTTCCCAGACAAGGTGTGTGACCAAAATGTCACACTTTAATCCCAATCATGCACCCCCTTGTGATTGGGCACTCACCTTAAAATAGATTCAATCAGGCACAAGTGCAAAATCTCCTATGGATGGTACTTCCAGGTGATCATATCCCCAATCTCGGTAGATTTCACCGTATTGATCAGCGTGACAGCAAAATAGATTCAATCAGGCACATAATGCAAGGTATCCTACAGATGGTACTTCCAGGTAATCATACCCCCAATCTCAGTAGATTTCACCGTATTAGCCAGCATGACATGTCAGTAAAAAGACTCACAATGGTGCTTATACCCTTCAATACTTTTTATTCTAGTAAAACGTAATGCAATTCACGCACATGTTATGGTGCATCCATGCACCTTTAAACAGCCATTTTGGTATTAGGTTTACCAGCTTTCAGAATACCGTGGTGGCAGGGCAGCCATCAGAAATTTTGGGGCCCCTTACACAGTTTTATGCTTGGGCCCCTCTGGGCCTGACCATCAACATTCCAAAGGGCCCGCCCTCTGGCCACCCCACTGAATCGCCTACTGGCCATCCCACCAAGTCCTTCAGTGCACCCACTTCTATTTTAACACTCTTATAACTTAATAAATTCAAATGAATCCAATCCATCAAAGAGACATCCCCATATATTTAGCAAAGAGACATCCCAATCAAGTAAAGAGACGACCTCATATATTCAGCAAAGAGATATCCCTATCCAGCAAAAAAACAGCCTCATATATTCAGCAAAGAGATATCCCTATCCAGCAAAAAAACAGCCTCATATATTCAGCAAAGAGATATCCCTTTCCAGCAAAAAAACAGCCTCATATATTCAGCAAAGAGACATGCCAATCAAGTAAAGAGATGGCCTCATAAATTCAGCCAAGAGATATCCCAATCCAGCAAAGAGACGGCCTCATATATTCAGCAAATAAAGATCCCAAAACTGTAAAGAGACAACCTCATATATTCAGCTAAGAGATATCCCAATCCAGCAAAGAGACAGCCTCCTATTTTCAGCATAGAGACAGCGCAATCCACCAAAGAGACATCCCTTCAGCTGCATCGGCTTACTCTGTTCCTGCTATGTTTCAGCAATTGCTAGTTACTACAGCTGCAACTACTTGGTCTCCTTGGTTGGGGCCTGGGCAGCTGGGCCCCTTGGAATGCCTGGGCCCCTTACATGTGTATGGGCTGTCCCCCCCTGATGGCTGCCCTGCGTGGTGGTATAGTGGGAGACGCCGCTGCTGTATCCTCTGCTTCTCACAGCCCGACAGTCTCACCAATCACTCAGTGAAGCGCTCCGTCCGTCCTTGCCCCTCCCCTACGCGTGACGACACAAGGGACCACGTGTCTTCCTCAGGGGGATTTGATTCAAACATCAACCCAGCAGGACTTCGAATCCAGATCTTTCCAACTATGGACAATATAACAACCCATATGAAACAACAATGGGAGAACCAACTAAATGAATGCTCCAAAAATCTCATGGTACTACTGCAAGAAGAATATGGACGACAGATTAAATAAATCGATGAAGATATAAAACAATTATATTTGAGATTAGCGCCACTGAAAACCAAAAAGGCGTTTGATCGGGTGGACTGGAACTATATGCGGGCGGTGTTGGAGTCCCTGGGCCTAGGCTCCCATATGATGGCTTGGATCCTGGCGCTTTATGCAGGCCCCAGGGCTAGGGTTCGCGTCGATGGCTGCTTGTCTGCGGAATTCCCGATCAGGAATGGTACCAGGCAGGGGTGCCCCCTTTTGCCCCTTCTTTTTGCCCTTGTTCTGGAACCTTTCCTGAGCAAGGTCCGGGTGAACGGTGACATTAGGGGTCATAAGCGTGCGCACAGGGTGTGCCAGGTGTGCCTGGGCACACCCTAATCCCCCCTTGTGGTGCAGATTCCCCCTGTTTAGACCCCTGATATTTCACCAAAGCTCCCAAACTGGGCTAAAAAAAAAAAAAAAAATTGTAAAAAGCAATAAAAAATATCAATAAAACTACAGACGCCAATCTCTAACCTAGTGACACCATCAGTATATACACATGTCTATGTGTTTGAGCTTTGGGGTGCACACCCTAATGCAATAGGCTGCGCACACCTATGTTAGGGGTGTGACGGTCGGCAACATGGAACACAAGCTCTCGGCCTATGCTGATGACGTGTTCCATCTCACTGACCCCTTGCTCTCGCTGCCGGTCCTGATGCGGGAACTGGAGCGCTTTGGCGACGTTTCCAACTTTAAAATATACCCTACCAAATCTGAGATCCTCCCAGTTTCCGTTTCCCCATCTCTCTCCGGGTCCCTTAAGGCTGCCTTTCCCTTTACGTGGACCACCACGTCTTTGACGTACCTCGGAATCCAACTTACCAACAGTTTTGACACGCTCTATGCTCAGAACTACCCCCAACTGTTATCTAACATTAAACAGGACTTCCTACATTGGACTAAAACGGCTTTTACCTGGCTGGGGAGGGTTAATATTGTTAAAATTACTGTCCTTCCTCGGGTGCTGTTTTATTTGCAAATGCTACCCATCCCACTGCCCCGCAGTTTCTTTACCCACTTGGACGGCATGCTTATTGACTTTGTTTGGAACGCGAAGCGTCCCCGTATAGCACTGACTACTCTGAAACGCCCGAAACATCTGGGGGGCCTCAGCCTGCCGGATGTACGCCGCTATTATAGGGCAATTGTTCTTCAACGTATCCTGAACTGGCGCTTCCACACCCACTCCAAGCTTTGGGTCTCCCTGGAAAATTGCATGGTGGGTAGGAACCTGTCCTATACTCCCTGGCTGTCCCGGGAATACGGGAAGCTGTCGGCTTATACATCTCCTTTGATGACCAAGGTCCTGGATACCTGGGATCGCATCAATAAGCTATTGGACCTGGCGCCCCCTGTTTCCCCGTTGGCGCCTCTGGGGGGTTTCCTCTGGTTTCCTCCGGGAGAGCAAATGTCGTTCTTTGACCCCTGGGTGGATGATGGGAACGCTAGTTGTGGTAAGCTGTTGGAGGGGGGCAAGCTGTTGCCTTACGAGAAACTTTGGGGCCGCCGTGGTGGTTCTCCACTTAACTTATGGAAATACCAACAACTCCATCACTTCTTCCGGGTTCACGGCCCCTCGATTCGCCCTCCTGCCTCTCTCAAACCTTTTGAACGCTTGTTCATACAGGATGAGGCTACCCCTCATCTTGTGTCAGAACTATATCAGCTACTGGGAGAGACGGCTCCTGTTTCCAAGCCCATATTTGTCCGGGCATGGGAACGGGATTTGGGCCAGGAATTCTCGGAGATGCGGTCGGCTCATCTCTACCAGCTTACGCACTCGAGCTCCATAGATTCCAAAATGCAGGAGACTAATTATAAACTAATGACTCGATGGTACAGAGTCCCTGCCGACCTTCATCGCATTTTCCCTTCCGTTCCTGCTACTTGCTGGAGGGGCTATGGTGGCCGTGGTACTCTCCTCCACATTTGGTGGGAATGCCCGGTTATTGCCCCTTTTTGGCGTGACGTCCGAGACCAGATTAAGGTCATTCTGGACGTTGAGGTTCCCTTCGACCCTCTCCACTTCTTGCTGCACGTTCCATGCCTGCCGATTGGCCGATACTGGCGCAGTATACTGCCCCATCTCCTCAATGCTGCCAGGAGACTGATCCCTATGTACTGGAAGCGGCCGCAGGTGCCAGGCAGCTCGGAGTGGAGACGAGTGGTTGACGGCATCAGAGATGCAGAAGAATGGCTTGCTAAATGCAGGGGGACTGGGGACCGTAATGCTGCGAAGTGGAGACCTTGGCTGGACCAAGTTGGTGACCCTGCCCTTGTACCCTCCAGCCTGGATAGAGCTCTATTGATGCTTGCCGATCCGGCCTTGGCTGACTTGGCCGGACCCTCGCCCCCGGCCCAGCCCCTGGGTCAGGATCCCCCCCCCCCATCTTGGATTACAGCCGGGCGCTGCTTGCCGTCAGCAGCTGGTGTGCGATAGTCGGGACATGTGGTGGAGATAGGTGTGCTCCGGACGTTTGCAGGTACGATTCCCTCCCCTTCTCTTCCCCACTGTTCCCCCTCTCTGTTCTTTCCCATTTCTGCTATTCCTTCTCTTTCTCTCTTTGTTTCACTCTCTGACTGTATAATGCCAACCGCGTGTGTTGTATGTGCCCTGCGACAGGCATGCTGCCGGCGCCGTGTCTGTTGACCCTCTGGGTCATGGGCGCCCTGTCTGGTACCAGTATTGGGTGCTACGGTGCGCCATGTACCTGGCCCCCCCTCCCCGCCGCCCGGCTTGGGTGGTGGGCTGATCTGTGGGACTGTCCTCTGCTGGGGTGCTTGCCCGGGAAGCGGTCTGTTGGAGGCTTTTTTGGCCCCCCTCTCTCTGGGCGTACTCCGCCGGAGGCCCACGCTGGGGTGCTGTTCCCCCTTTTTTTTGTTTTTATTTCCCTTTACCCGCCTGGCAGCCTGAGCGCTCAAGTTTTTGTGTTTACCACTGGCGCCCGGTGGCATGCCTCGTGCCCTGGGCTATGGATCACATGCCCTTGTTGTTCAACGATGTTTATATACGGAGCTACTGTACTTTTGGATGCTTGTGATTGTTGTTCTTCACTTACGACACCTGTTACCTTGACTGTTGGTTGATTCGCTGTTTCTATTATACCTTTTCTCCTTTTTTGTAATGTGTGTTTTTGTCATACGTTGAAAATAAAGATTGTTTAAAAAAAAAAAACACAGCAGTTTCAGTGTTTAGGGGAACTCAATTATGACTGTGCTGAAAATAAAACTCTAATATGCATAAGTAGGGATGCACCAATGCTGACTATTTTCATGAGTACTCATACTCGTAAAAATGCTCCCGATACCTAAACCAAAACATACAAAATGAATGGGCGCAAATTGCACCGCAAAAAAATGGCATGCGCTTTAAACAGGAATGCGGTGCGATTCCTGTCCAAATAGCATGCGGTTTCCCGATGCTCCTGTGTGAACCCAGGCTTGTCAATGAGAAGTTCATTCAGAAGTGGTGCGGGAAACCTCCCGGCATGACGGGTTCCACAAGCTCCGGCTCCCATCCAAATGTGGACATCTGCGGCTGCAGCTCCTCCTACCTCTCCCATGGCTTTGTTCCCCCCAGCGGCTCTCTCCCCCAGCCTCCAGCGGTTGGATGGCGCTGACCAATCAGAAGCTATATAGCCCATACTGTCAGTAGAGGAGAGCAGTGGCGGCTGGTGCTCCATGGGCCGGGGGGGCCCAGACCACACTAGCTCACACACCATACCACCCATCCGACCCCCCCCCCCCACCCATCGCCGGCTCACTCATCCTGGACTGACGTGGAGGGCGGTGGCGGCTTCCTCTGCGTCTCCTCCCTCCTCCCTCCTCCTCCTCCTCCTCCTTGGCCAATAGCATGGCCTATCCTTTCGGCCAATTGGAAAAGGGGTCTCAGGACCTGCTTCCTGATTGGCTGGGAGGAGAATCAGTGTGATAATAGTGAATATTCATTGGTTATTGTCACACAACTGGGTGGGCTTAGGACACACCATGCTCTGCGCCCAGAGCCCACCCTTTTTTGAAGCCTATTAGAGCCTCTGGCTCTAATCACGTGCTTAAAAAAAAAAAAAAAAAAAACCCCATTGGAATCCATGCGTCCGACACCCTGCATGTAGATTAGGGGGCCGGGCAATTGGATAGGGGGATGGCGCTCCTGCGCCCCCAATGGACGGGCTGCCCCTGGAGGAGAGAAAGCCACAGGGATTTCATTTTTCCAACTGGTGAAGCAGCTTTTCTGATCACAGCAATCTGGTACAGCAGGACTGGGGGGGGGGGGAAGGGGCCCAGTGGATGACTCGAACCGCTGATGGGGGAGAGCTCCGCTGGGGGGGGGGGACAAAGGCTTGGGAGAGGCAGGAGGAGCCACAGCTACACATGTCCACAGTTGGATGGGAGCCAGAACTGGAGGAACCCGTCATGCAGGGAGGTTCAAAATCATTATGACAAGCCTGGGTTCACACAGGAGCATGTGTGTGAACCCAGGTCATGCATGCGATTCGGACAGGAATCACACCGCATTCCTGTATAAATCGCATGAAATTCTTTGCCGTGCCATTTGCACCCATTCATTTTGTATCAGTACTAGATATCAGCAAGTCCCTGACTATTGGTACTCTTACTCGCCAATAAAACAAAAAAAAAAAGTTTATCGGTGCATTCTATGCATAAGTCATGTTTTGATGTGTGTGCAAAAGTTCGGCCATTTTGTGCTGTCCTAGGTGTGTCTTTAACATTCCATCCCATATCTTAACCACTTAAGGACTTAAAGTTATACTGCGGCAGGCTGGCCCTCCTGCGCGAACCGCCGTAGGTATACATCGGTCGGTGCCTGCGGATAGGGGGCGAGCGCACGCCGTCGGCGGCGCGCTGGTGCCCTTTACTCGGCAGCTGAGACTCCGATGCACGGGGCAGGTGGCTCCAATTGCCGCCTGACACCCACGATCGTCCCCACTGAGAGAGAAGAAGGGTCAGCTGTTGTAAACACAGCTGACCGTTCTTCTCCCTGGAATGATCACAGAGCTCCTGTGATCCTTCTATATAGGATGACAGGTCTCTATGATCATTTCACAAGTCCCTCCCCCATACAGTTAGAATCACTCCCCTAGGTACACATTTAATCCTTTGATCGCCCCTGGGTTAACCCCTTCCCTGCCAATGGCATTATTACAGTAACAGTGCTTATTTTTAGCACTGATTACTGTAGTAATGTCACTGGTCCCCCCAAAAGTGTAAAAAAATGTCAGTTAGGGGTCCGATCTGTCCGCCGCAATGTCGCAGTCTCGCAAAAAATTGCAGATCGATGCCATTACTAGTAAAAAAAATAATAATAAAAATTACATAAATCTTTCCCGTATTTAGCAGATGGGATAACTTTTGTGCAAACCAATCAAAATACGCTTATTGCGATTTTTTTTTACCAAAAAAACATAGCAGATGACAAATTGGCCTAAAATGTTAAAAAAAATTGATTTTTACATTTTTTTGGGGGGGAATGTTATATAGCAGAATGTGAAAATTATTGTTTTTTTTTTTTTTTTTCAGAATTGTCGCTCTTTTTTTGTTTATAGCACAAAAAATAAAAATCGCACAGGTGATCAAATACCACCAAAAAAAAAGAAAAAAGGACATCAATTTTATTTGGGTACAGCGTCACATGACCGCGCAATTGTCCGTTAAAGTAACACAGTGCTGAATCGCAAAAAATGGCCTGGTCATTAAGGGGGCAAATCCTTCCAGTCCAGAAGTGGTTAAAAGTGCTTGTCACCCTGTGGGTAATGAATGGACTCGGTCGGTGCTGTAGAAGTATTTTGCTGTACTTCTTCTGTCAGCTGCTGCATAAGAAAGCACATTCCACATTTACATATACATAGCATTCCCAATGCTGAAAAACAGGTATATCGACCCCTCTGCAATATGCAAAGGTAAATTCCTGACTCTGGTGAGTTTTCATAGAAAACACCCAGCCGGGACAAAGGTTGCTGGTTGAGTTTGTCCAGCTTGTCAAGCAGGTAACAGCTGGGCCATTCAAGTTAGAAACTTTCATATGCAAGAGAGTATCATGGATTCCCTACAGTAATTCCAGGGACAAAGACCCAGACGTAGCGCCTGTACATATATATATAAAATTGATCGTTTTGTTACCGCCGATACCGATATTTTGGTCATCGGATATCGGTATCGGCCAATATTGGCCGATATTTTCGAACATTAAAAAAAAAATTTTTTTTATTTTTTAATGTCTTCAGGTACTGTTGTGGAGGGATCTGGTGGTCTAAAAGACCCCAAGCCCCTCCTCTACACTTAAAAGCATTCAAAAACGCCAAGTTTGGCTGTTTTGAACAGAGTTGTATAAAGTACTCGAAACCCATACTCGAGTAAAAGTACAAGTGCTCGATCAAAAAGTGACTTGAGTAGAAGTAGAAATGCTCGATCAAAAAGTGACTTGAGTAGAAGTGGAAGAGCTCGATCAAAAAGTGACTTGAGTAGAAGTGGAAGTGCTCGATCAAAAAGTGACTTTTTCTACTTTTTCTACTCAGAAGTACTAAAGTATTCAACATTTTTTGTACTTAAGTATTGCAAGTAGTTTTTTTTTTAATTTTGCTACTCAAGTACTGAAAGTAAAAGTACAAGTACTGTGTTATGTAGTTATTAAAGAAAGAAGTCAAAAGTTTGAACATCATATTGGTTTTTTAATTATTTCAAATGCAGCTTTTATTTATACATACAGTATGTAATGTTTGGGGGATCAGCTGGATCGCAGGACACAGGCGTTGCAACCAAAGAAATGTTTATTAACTTAAACAGGCTTCATAGCAGCAAAAGAAACACAACAAGGAAAAGACAGTCTCACCGACTTGAAGAGTTCAGAGCTGCTTTTGCAGTCAAACAGTCCCAACTTTTGAAGAGGGTAGCTTCCACTGGCAATAGGTTCCCAGTCAGCACACTGACATGCACCTTCTCGGCTGTACAAAAGTCCACATTCACCATCCACAGTCTCCTCTATGCTCCACCACACCCAATCTACAACTTCCTGTCCTTCTTAAACCCACTTCCTCTGATCAATGAGTTAACCCCTTTTGCTCCCTTAAAGGGCCCAGAGCCCAAACAGAGGGGAAATATAGCGTCCTTCAAGGACCCACCCTCTACGACCTGTACATATCCCCCCCCTCTGCCCCAACGCCAAGGAGGTGGAGGCAACAGTGGAGCTAAGACAATGGGCTCGAGAGAGGGCATCTGCATTTTGATGCTGTCTCCCGGGCCTGTGCTCCACTACAAATTTAAATTCCTGGAGTGCCAGGAACCAACGGGTAATCCTGGCATTAGTCCCTTTACTTTGTCTCATCCATGTTAAAGGAGCATGGTCCGAAATCAGCCTAAATTTCCTCCCCAAGAGATAATACCTGAGGGATTCTAAGGCCCACTTAATGGCTAAACACTCTCGCTCAACTATCGCATAGTTTTTCTCCGCTGGTGTCAGCTTCCTACTGAGGAAGACTACCGGGTGCTCCTCACCCTGAACAACCTGTGACAGGACTGCTCCTAACCCTGTATCTGAAGCGTCAGTCTGGACAATGAATTCTCTTGAAAAGTTTGGCGCTATCAGGACAGGGTGTTGGCACAGTGCTGACTTAAGCTCCAAAAAAGCCCTTTCAGCGTCTGCATTCCACTCAATCATGACCGACTTCCGACCCTTAGTCAGATCGGTCAGTGGAGCCGCCAATGTGGCAAAGTTGGGTACAAACCTCCTGTAGTATCCCACTATGCCCAGGAATGCACGTACCTGCTTCTTTGTTAGGGGGCGGGGCCAGTTCTGTATCGCCTCTACCTTGTTGACCTGAGGTTTTACCAGCCCTCTACCTACGATATACCCCAGGTATTTCACCTCCTCTATTCCCAACGCACATTTTTCTGGATTCACTGTGAACCCTTCCTTCGAAAGGGAGTCCAGCACTGCCTGGACTTTAGGCAAGTGTGATTCCCAGTCTCTGCTAAAAATGACTATGTCATCCAAATATACAGAGGCATACTCTCGGTGAGGTCGTAAAATCCTATCCATTGCTCGCTGGAAGGTGGCTGGAGCAGTTTGTAGTCCAAAAGGCATTCTTTTGTACTGAAAACTCCCCTCTGGGGTAGAAAAAGCAGTTTTCTCTCTGGCAGCCTTAGTCAGGGGGATTTGCCAATACCCCTTAGTAAGGTCTAAGGTGGTGATATACCTGGCTGGGCCTAGTCTCTCGATAAGCTCATCCACCCGGGGCATAGGGTAGGCATCAAACTTTGAAACTTCATTAAGTTTACGGAAATCATTGCAGAACCGCAGAGTCCCATTGGGCTTTGGTACCAACACGATTGGGCTTGACCACTCACTCTGCGATTCTTCAATAACATCCAGGTCTAACATCTTCTTTACTTCCTCTGAAACGGCCTTTCTCTGAGCTTCCGGGATACGGTACGGCCGGACACAAACTTTGACCCCTGGTTCCGTGATAACATCATGCTCGATAACCGTAGTAAGACCTGGCAAGTCTGAAAATTTTTCTTTATTTCTCTGCAAGAACTCCTTTGCTTGCTGACTTTGGATTTTAGACAGTGTATTTGCTACTTGGACACTCTCCACACCAACCTGAGGTTCAAGTCTTACACCAGCCAGGGAGGTCACCGGTTCCCTGTCCATCCAGGGCTTTAACAAGTTTACGTGATATATTTGATACGGCTTCCTCTTGCCTGGTTGGTGGACTCTATAATTTACCTCCCCTATTTTTTCCACAATTTCAAAGGGACCTTGCCATCTGGCCAAGAACTTACTTTCCACAGTGGGAATCAGTATCGCCACTCGATCCCCCACTTGGAAGTGCCTTATTTTAGCGGCCCTATTATATACCCTCCGTTGAGCCTCCTGGGCTGTTTGCAAATGTTCCTTGACCAGGGGCATCACACTCATGATCCTTTCCTGCATTTGGGAGACATATTCAAGAACACTCTTATGCTGAATAGGTTCACTTTCCCATTCCTCTTTAACAAAATCAAGCAATCCACGAGGTCTCCGCCCATACACCAACTCAAAGGGTGAAAACCCCGTGGAGGCCTGAGGCACTTCCCGAATAGCAAATAGGAGAGCTGGTAACAGGCAGTCCCAGTCTTTCCCATCTCTTTGTACCACTCTCTTGAGCATTGACTTCAGAGTCTTATTAAAGCGCTCTACCAAGCCGTCTGTTTGGGGATGGTATACTGATGTGCGCAGCTGTTTAATCCGAAACAGCTTGCACACATCGGCCATAACCCTCGACATAAACGGAGTGCCCTGGTCCGTGAGGATTTCCTTAGGAAATCCAGTTCGTGTGAACAATTGGAATAACTCCCGAGCAATAGTCTTAGAGGAGGTATTCCGCAGGGGTAGCGCCTCTGGATATCTGGTGGCATAGTCAAGGATCACCAGTATATAGGAGTGACCTCGAGCAGACTTTACCAATGGACCCACTATATCCATCGCTATCCTTTCAAATGGGACCTCAATTATAGGCAGAGGGACCAAAGGGCTACGGAAGTGAGTCACCGGAGCGGTTAACTGACAGGTGGGACAGGAGGCACAGTATTTCTTTACCTCCGCTTTCAGACCTGGCCAGTAAAACCGGTCGGTGATTCGTGCTTCTGTCTTCTCCACTCCTAGGTGTCCCCCTAAAACATCGTTATGGGCCAGGTCAAGAACCTTCCGTCTATATTGTTGGGGTACCAATAATTGGTCTACCACATTTCCTCTTATTTGGTTAACCCGATAAAGCAATTCATTGCATACTGCAAAGTGTGGCCATCGCTCATTTGCCCCTGGCTCTTGTGGAACCCCATTTACTACCACAACCTGTTCCCGTGCCCGGGCCAAAGTGGGGTCCTGCATCTGAGCAGTACCAAATGCCCCCTGGGTAACACCCAAATCTGGTAGAGCAGGGGTAGAGGCCACTTCCTCCTCCTCTTCCCCCAGCATCACCTGAAGAGGAGAAGGTTCCCCCCCCTCAGTATTCAGGTTGGTCTGTGGACCATGTATTTTGGCATCCTCAACAGTTTCAACATTACTTTTATCCAGTTCAACCTTTACAAAATTTGGCAGTTCAGGATTACTTTCCTCAACAGCAGGAACAGAGGACGTTTCTCCCCAGTCTCTGGGCCATTCATGTGGTTGTCCTTGTTCCCACAGTTTTGCAAACAACGGACAGTCTCGTCCTATGATCACATCATGCACTAAGTTTTCAACCACCCCCACCTCTTGAGTACCAGTGCCACATGCCGTGGAGATGGACACCAAGATGAGAGGGTACTCTCTAGTGTCTCCGTGAATGCACACGACCCGTAAAGTTTTGCTTACTGGGCCGATTCTCCCAATAACTCTAGGATGAACCAGGGTCACCATGCTTCCTGAGTCCAACAAAGCCCTGGCAGGAAGGTGGTTTACTCGAACTTCACACTCGAACTTCCCCTCACCAAGATCCAGATGTGTTGTGCATACTTTATGGGCATAAAAAGACCCCTTTTGGAGGACCCCGCATTCCATGGGCTCTTCTTGCAGTGGGCAGTGTGCCCGGGTATGGCCCCAGGAATGACACCGCCAACATTGTATATCCCCCACTTTCCGAGCAGAAACAGGCCTCTGAGGAGGCACAAGGAGTGACTCCTGGCCTTGTGGAATTGGTGCTCCAGGGTTCCGTGGGCTTTCAATCTGAGCGGTTGCAGTTGGCCGAACCGGCCGAGACGTGCTGGGGCCTTGGCGCTTGGTAGGGCCAAGAAGATCCTCCACTACCGTATATCGTTCCACCATCTCAACAAGGTGGTTCACTGTTGTGGGGTCTCCATGGCTGACCCATCGTTGAAGGTCGTCTGGCAGGGACCTCAGGTATCGGTCCAACACAACTCGTTCCACAATTTGGAGGCCAGACAACACCTCGGGCTGCAGCCATTTTTTTACCAGTTGCACCAGGTCATGCATTTGGGACCTTGGTGGCCGGTCTGGACAATATTTCCACTGGTGCACTCGTTGGGCCCGAACAGCCGTAGTTACCCCCAGACGAGCCAAAATTTCTGCCTTTAATCGTTCATAGACTTTCGCTTCTTCAGGTGGTAGATCAAAGTAGACCTTTTGAGGATCTCCGGTGAGGAAAGGAGCAATGAGACCGGCCCACTGGTCCTGGGGCCACCCTTCTCTCTCTGCCGTCCTCTCAAACGTAGCAAGAAATGCCTCTACATCATCACTCAGAGACAACTTCTGCAGAAAATGACTGGCCCTCACCGTCACCTGGTTGCTAGGGGTAACCGCTGCCTGTTCATGACTCTGGGAAAGGTGCTGTACTACCTCTTGTAAAGCCTTCACCTGAGTCTGTATAGCTCCTTGCTGGGCTGCCAGCTGGGTTACCAACAGGTGAGTACTTTCTTGTTGCTGAGCCAGAGCCTCTTTGTGGTGAGCTTGTTGTACCTCCAGCTGGGTTGCTAAGCGCTGATTAGCTTCCTCATGACGAGTTTGCGCTTGCATATTAGCCAGGGATAACTGTTTAATTAGCTCCTCCATTGTTTCAGCTTTTAGTGCGGCTTTAACCCAGGACATAAGTCAAGTGTACTGTCCCTTTAAATGTCAGTTTCAGTCCAATGCAAAAAAAAAAAAAAAATGTTTTTTTTCTTCTTGTGCCTGTTACTCAGTCCTGCCCGCATCCGAGCACCACTTGTAATGTTTGGGGGATCAGCTGGATCGCAGGGCACAGGCGTTGCAACCAAAGAAATGTTTATTAACTTAAACAGGCTTCATAGCAGCAAAAGAAACACAACAAGGAAAAGACAGTCTCACCGACTTGAAGAGTTCAGAGCTGCTTTTGCAGTCAAACAGTCCCAACTTTTGAAGAGGGTAGCTTCCACTGGCAATAGGTTCCCAGTCAGCACACTGACATGCACCTTCTCGGCTGTACAAAAGTCCACATTCACCATCCACAGTCTCCTCTATGCTCCACCACACCCAATCTACAACTTCCTGTCCTTCTTAAACCCACTTCCTCTGATCAATGAGTTAACCCCTTTTGCTCCCTTAAAGGGCCCAGAGCCCAAACAGAGGGGAAATATAGCGTCCTTCAAGGACCCACCCTCTACGACCTGTACAAGTAGCATTTATTTCCGTATGCGCTGATAATACACATGTTTTGAGCTTCATGAAACCTGCCATCTACTGTTCTGGCAGTGGTAATTTTTATAATTGTAACGAGTAACTATGCAGCACAAAAAAAAAATATCAGAGTAGAAGTATTGAAATCATCGAAAAAAAGTAGTGAAGTAAAAGTGGAAGTAGGAGAAAAAAATTCTACTCTAGGAAAGTACAGATACCGCCTTTCGGTACTTAAGTACATTAGTGAAGTAGTTCTACTTAGTTACTATACATCTCTGGTTTTGAATGCTGTTAGTTTTTTTAATTCGGCGCCACCAGTACCCGGAAGTGATGTCATGTCATGACATCACTTCCGGGTACTCGGCGGCGCCGAATTCAAAGAAATGGAGACCCGGTCAGACGGCGGCGGTGATGGTAGGATGTCCGGGTCTCCCTGGTGGGACAGGAGACCCGAGCGAGCCGCGGAAGGCGGCGGGAGGGGGGTAAACGTCCCCTCCCGCTCCTTGGAATGACAGCCGAGTGGCTTCTCAGCCGCATCGGTCGTCATTACGAGACAGCCAACCGTCGGCTATGGACACTGGTACCGGGGTGATGCCTCTAGCTGCAGGCATCACTCTGATTCAAGCGTTTTCCCAAAATATCGGCAATATCGGCAAATCAAAAGGCCGATTCCGATATTTTTGGCAAAGTGCACATCGGCCCTCGATATATTGGCTTTGCCGATAATCGGTCGATCACTAATATATATATATCTTCAGATGTATATTCAGATGTGAAGGAAATCTTGTTTGCTTTGTTCATAATGTAGGAAGGACAGATCTTGGAGTACGGCTTAGATTTATTATTATCCAAAATGTGAAAAGCTTGGAGTTGGTAGTGATAACCTTTATTGTTACGTGATGATAGCAGGAGTTAGCTTTTTTTAGTCATAGGGGAATGTAAAGCTTCACCTTTATGAAGCTTTTAGAACAAATTGGGATCCTTACTTGCATCTTACGGCTGAGGAAGAACCCAAATGGGTCAGAGAAGCTTGCATCTTTAATACCTTTAGTGTAGGGTGACCAGACGTCCTCGGTTTCCGGGGACAGTCCCCGGTCTGAGAAAACTGTCCCCAGACCAAGTTTGTCCCCGGTTTTGTCCCCAGATTAAATATGAACAGGGGCCTGGGCAATTTTAACCACTTGCTGACCGGACTGCCCCACGCAGATTTACTGCGGCAGGGCGGCACGGCTGCGCATAATCATGTAGATTCATGTGATTATGTGCACGCGGTCTCGGCACCGGAGCACCGCTCCTGCTGTGATTAGACACAGCAGAAGACAGACCACGGGAGGAGTGGGCTCGATCGCCGCCGGCCTCCCGCGATCTTCGGGGAAACTGACAGAAGAGTCGCCTGCCTATGTAAACAAGGCAGGTGGCTCTTCTGTCACACAGGCAAAGAGAGATTGTGTGTCTCAGCTAAGTTGAATCACCTATCTCTGTGTGCCTGTCACAGAGCCCTTCCCCCTCACAGTTAGCAAGCACATTTAGGAGCACACTTAACCCCTTGATCACTCCCAGTGTTAACCCCTTCCCTGCCAGTGTCATTTATACAGTAACAGTGCATATTATTTAGCACTGATTACTGTATTAATGTCACTGGTCCCCAAAAAGTGTCAAAAAAGTCAGTTAGGGGTCCGATCTGTCTGGCGCAATTTCGCAGTCCCAGTAAAAATCGCAGATCGCCGCCATTACTAATAAAAAAAAACGAAATAAAAAGTCCAAAAATCTATCCCGTAGTTTGTAAACGCTATAACTTTTGCGCAAGCCAATTAAAATACGCTTTTTGGGATTTTTTTTTTTTTTTACCAAAAATATGTGGCAGAATACAAATTGGCCTAAACTGATAAAAAAAATTGATTTTTTACATTTTTTTATTGGGAATGTTTTATAGCAGAAAGTAAAATTTTTTTTTTTTTCAAAATTGTCGCTCTTTTTTTGTTTATAGCGCAAAATCTAAAAATCGCAGAGGTGATCAAATACCACCAAAAGAAAGTTATATTTGTGGGAAAAAAAAAAATCAATTGTATTTGGGTACAGCGTTGCACGACCGCGCAATTTCTTGTGCCGAATCTCAAAAAAATGGCCTGGTCATTAAGGGGGTAAATCCTTCCGGAGCTGAAGTGGTTAAAGACAGAGAGCGCAGAATTAAAAAAAAAAAAAAAAAAATCCTTAATTACACCTCCCCCCCCCCCCTGCTCTACCGCTCCTAGGGGGGGGTGCATTTTTTTCCATTATCTGCGCCCCTTTCTGATGGTCATGTGCTGGTCAAAGTGGAGGGACTATTTCTTCAGTTTTAAACGCATGCCCATTCTGCTCCCGCTCACATGTTCTTCTGCCTTTGTTCAATTCAAGTGATTTTTAAATTTTTTTTTTTGTGAATGTTATATAGCAGAAAGTGAAAAATATTGTTTTTTTTTTTTTCAGAATTGTCGCTCTTTTTTTTTTTTTATAGCGCAAAAAATGAAAATCGCAGAGGTGATCAAATACCACCAAAAGAAAGCTCTATTTGTGGGAAAAAAGGACATCAATTTTATTTGGGTACAGGGTCGCACGACCGCGCAATTGCCTGTTAAAGTAACGCAGTGCCGAATCGCAAAAATGGCCTGGTTTAACTCACACACAGTTTAATCAATCAGGCGTTTAGTTCGTAGCCCAACTTCACATAGGACGATTCTTGCATCTCCTACAAAGCTTGCCTATCGGCCATATCACCTGTTAATTCCAAAATCTCCCATTCTTAGGCCTCTTTCACACGGGTGCACCGCCCGACGGAGTCCGTTCTGCTCAGCGGGGGGATCGATCCGCTGATCCCCGCTGAGCAGGCGGATGACAGCTCCATCTCGGCTCTGTGTGCAGAGACGGAGCTTTCAGATCCCTCTATAGGGAGATTGGATGAGAACGGACGGCCTGTCCATTCTCATCTGATCCCATCCGATCCGATCCTCCAGATGGATGGAAAATAGGGTTTCCATCCGTCCAGGATCGGATCGGATAGCAGCGGGTGTCAGAGGAGATGTCTCCGCTGACACCCGCTGCCCCATAGGGATGCATGGAGCGTCCGATCAGGTCCACCTGAAAAACTGACAGGCAGATTGAATCGGATCGCCCCGACGCCCGTGTGAAAGGGGCCTTTAGTTTGGCTAACCTCTGCTACCCCTGGTTCATAATTCCACTCAGTTCTGGTTCAGCAAGTGAAAGTGAAATGGGGGGGTAATCCCCGATCTGACACAGGCTGATCCCATTTGGGGTGTTGATGGGGCTCCCCCCTCCCAACTTGTGTACTCTCCGATAGACGTGCTGCCGGCTCATAGCGGCATGTTCCCTCCTCACCCACCCCGACAAGCAGGGCCGCTGATAGGGGGGCACAACCAGCCCTCTTGTAGGGGGCCTGAGCACACAGGGGGGCCCACACAGAGAGGGGGATTAGTGATGGACAACAAATACAGAAATCTTCCTCCAGCACCTGAATCTGATCTGTCCCTCTCCCTGCTATCAGCTTTTATCTGTTGACAAAGAGACAGTCGTCCCTCACTAATCCCCCTCTCTTGTGTGGCCCCCCCTCCCAGCACTTATCTCTGCTCAGGAGTTTATTTGTAACTTTGTTTCTCTCTCTCTCTGTCTCTCTGATCACTGAGCTCCAACTGCCCAGCCTGTATATTTTTCTCATCTCATCTTCTTTTTTATTTAACATAGTTTTTTTTTTTAGATTTAGCAGGAATTATGTGAGTTATGTTATATTTGTGTCTGCTAATAGTGATTTTGTTGTAATTTTAGCTAAATATATCTTTAATATTTTCTTGGGGGGGGGGCCCTGCCAGGTAGTCTGTACGGGGCCCCGCGCTTTCTAACAGCAGCCCTGCCGACAAGTCACCTTCGGTTACTGATGTTTCGTTTACTCGATATTGATTTTCACAACTGATTGTCTCTTGCTTGTTTTTGAATTTTTCGTTTGTGAATTTTTTTGTTATTCTCTTACCCTGTCCCCCCGCCTTAAGGCTACGTTCACATGTGGGTGCAGCGGATCACTCTGCCCGCAATCCAGAAATCATTGCAAATCGCAGGACACCTGTGCGATGCCAGTGATTTGCAATGGCACCCCAAACGCTGTGCGATGTTGCAGCGATTTCCGCCTGCTGAATCACGGTACCATCGCGCAAACAGAATCGCGGGATGCATGACGCACAAAAGAAGCTCTTGTACCTTTTTTGGGCATCATGCGTCCCGCGATTCCGTTTGCGCGATGGTACCGCGATTCAGCAGGCGGAAATAGCTGCAACATCGCACAGCGTTTGGGGTGCCATTGCAAATCACGGGCATCGCACAGGCGTCCCGCGATTTGCAATGATTTCCGGATCACGGGCAGAATCGCGGTGATTCTGCCCACAATCCACTGCGCCCACGTGTGAACGTAGCCTAAGTTTCATGGCCACCATAAACATTATATCTTGTAAAGTTCTGTTTTCCTGACTATCATATCTAAAATGTTTGTGTTATATGTATTTTTGATTATTTAAATTTGACTAAAAACAGTTAAAAAAAAAAATGGCCTGGGCATTAAGGGGGAAAATCTTCCGGCCCAGAAGTGGTTAAATGCGGCCAGTCCCCTGCTAAACTGGCTGAATTTTATTCCATTTACCACATGGGCAGCTTAAGGCCCCTTTCACATTGATGGACTGATCGGGTCTGCATTTTATTTTCTTTGGCAGACCCGACCTGATCGGACCATCCATTGCCCTCTATGGAGCAGTAGATGTAAACGGACATGTGTCCGTTTTACACCCGTCCACATCCGATCCGACCTGCTAAAAACGGACAGATGGGGGATCCGTACTCCATCCGTCTGGCCAATCGGATCAGATGACAGTCAGATGTAAACAGACAGGCAAACAAGAAACACAAAGAAAGGCGCATCGACCTAGCGCATTATCCTCAATATAGGCTTTAATGTTAAAACATAGAATTGGCTACTCACAAGCAAAGGTATATAAATTGATTTATACCTTTGCTTGTGAGTAGCCAATTCTATGTTTTAACATTAAAGCCTATATTGAGGATAATGCGCTAGGTCGATGCGCCTTTCTTTGTGTTTCTTGTTTGCAGTATTGTTGGACTGCCCCAGTCCTTTTAGGCAGCAGGATCCTAGCCATCCAAGACGTCATTTTGAAAGTCCCGTGGGCAGAGCAGTCAAGGAGTCGGCTTTTCTGAGCGCAGGAGATAGGTGATTTATCCACCTTGTTTTGAGCAGTAAACAGACAGAAAGTCAGTTTACATCTGACCACCCATAGAGGACAGTGGGCTGTGTCCATGCCTGCTCTGCATTAGCGGAGCGGACACGAACCTGTCACCAGCCTGCTCAGTGGGGATCAGCGAAGAGATTCCCCCCCCCCCCCCCCGAGCAGGCGGATTCGCTGGAGGAGATCCCTAATCCATCTGTAGTCCAAGACAAGAATTAGGGGGGCTTTACAGACTTTGAAATAACATATTTGATCAAAAGTGACCGGAGGAACGCAGTAAACTTCTCACCAAAAAAAATTTAATCAGGCAAGTGTGAATAACATTTCAATTTTTGTACTGAATTAGATTTGCCATATAGAAAGACTAAGTGTGGCTCTAATATTATTATAATTATTAATATTATACAGGATTTATACAGCGCCAACAGTTTGTGCAGCGCTTTACAATATGAGGGAAGACAATACAGTTAGCATACAATTCAATACAGGAGGAATTGGGAGGGCCCTGCTCATTAGACACTCCTAAACCTTGTGGACGGCCTTCCCAGAAGAGTTGAAGCTGTTATAGCTGCAAAAGATGGGCCAACTCAATATTGAACCCTACGGACTAAGACTGGGAATGCCATTAAAGTTCATGTGTGTGTAAAGGCAGGCGTCCCAATACTTTTGGTAATATAGTGTATGTAAAGCACTGCATAAATTGACTGCGCTATATACTTACATGTAATAAACTAAATATTAAATAATGTTCTTCCATAGTGTTCTTATGAGAAGATGGTATTGCAGACCACAGATGAACAAACCATGTTCGAATTGAGTCGTTATGAGTACCTGGCTTATATGGGTGGATGGAGTCCTCCTCCCATTAAATCAGAAATATCTAGAAAATCAACTTAATCAGAATTGCTGTTCTTTGTGGTGAATGAACAATTCAATAGAACAATAGAAACTCCTTGTCTACTCATCTACCCATGAAGGGATTTCCAATATGTCATCTAACACAGTGTGAGATGACTACACAATACACAACACGAGTCCCAACAAAGGGCAAGGCACTACCCAGCAATGAAACCTCCTCCCCAGGCCCTCCATTGTTCCCTGATAGTTTAACGCTTAAATTAGGATAAACAGAGTTTTGGGGGGAATTTCATGGGTAATTGCACGCTTTGATTACTGGGATTTGTTATCTGTTTGCTGGAGGTACAATGGGTAATAAAAAAGGAAATTGGACTGTGTTATTGTATTGGTTTAAGGATTTGTAACTAAATTTAGAAAGGGAAGTTTTTATGGGCGGTCAGAGGGCATAACCTTTAAAGGAGAGTGCGGAAAATGGTGTTTATAGTATGGCCAGAGAAGAAGGGACTCGTAATTGACGGCCAATGTTTGATGATTTTTAAATTCAGATTTATTCATTTATAAATATATAAAGCTGGCAACACAAATCTATTTTGTTTTTTTGTTTTGTATCTCGTAATTCAGTCTAAATTTTATTTTTAAAAATGTTTAAATTTAATTTTTAAGAATTTTTAAATTTGAATTTTTAAAAATTATGATCAACTTTCAAATCGCTATCCAATCATTACATACAGGTGTAAAACTGGCAGCCCTCCAGCTGTTGCGGAACTACAACTCCCCTGATGCTTTGCAGTTACAAGTATGACTCCCATAGGCAGAGGCATGATGAGAATTCAGATTTATTAATTTATAAATATATATTTTTTATTATTTTATTAAAAAAATAGATTTTTTAAAAAAGGGCAAAATTTGATTTATTTAAATCTGTTTGAATAAAAAAATTAAACCATTAGGGCAGACATTAAAATGTTTACACTTTCAGTGGAGTTATAATTGGGTGCCTATGGTATTTCACACTATTTAATTCTCAGAATTTAAAAATTATCAAACGTGGCCGTCAATAAAAACTTCCCTTTCTAAATTTAGTTACAAATCCTTAAACCAATACAATAACACAGTCCAATTTCCTTTTTGTTACCCATTGTAGTGGAGGAACTTTCACCAATCCAACCAAAGCTAAAACTAGTTTTGGCTTCAGGTAAACTTTAAGCTGGCAACACAAATCAGTTTTGTATTTTTTTCTTGTAATTTACTCAAAATATATATATTTTTTTTAATTTTTCAAAATTATGATCAACTTTCAATATCGCTATCCAATCATTACATACAGGTGTCAAACTGGCGGCCCTCAAGCTGTTGCGGAACTACAACTCCCATGATTCTTTGCAGTTACAAGTATGACTCCCATAGGCAGAGGCAAGAAGGGAATTCAGATTTATTAATTTATAAATGCATATTTATTATTAATTTATTAAAATAATATTTTATTTAAAAAGGGCAAAAGCTAAAAACAAGTTTTGGCTTCAGGTAAAGTTTAAGCTGGCAACACAAATCAATTTTGTGTTTTTTATTTTGTAATTCAGTCTAAATTTTTTATTTGTTTAAAAATGTTTTACATTTTTCAAAATTATGATCAACTTTCAAATCGCTATCCAATCATTACATACAGGTGTCAAACTGGCAGCCTTCCAGCTGTGGCGAACTACAATTCCCATGATGCTTTGCAGTTACAAGTATGACTCCCATAGGCAGAGGCATGATGGGAATTCAGATTTATTCATTTATAAATATATATTTTTTATTACTTTATTAAAATAATATTTTATTTAAAAAGGGCAAAATTTGATTCACTTAAATCTATTTGTATAACAAATTAAACCATTAAGACAGACATGAAAATGTTTACACTTTCAGTGGAGTTATAATTGGATAGCGATTTGAAAGTTAAAAAAAGCTAAAAACACGTTTTGGCTTCAGGTAAACTTTAAGCTGGCAACACAAATCAATTTTGTGTTTTTTATTTTGTAATTCAGTCTAAATTTCTTATTTGTTTAAAAATGTTTTACATTTTTCAAAATTATGATCAACTTTCAAATCGCTATCCAATCATTACATACAGGTGTCAAACTGGCAGCCCCCCAGCTGAACGACCCCCCAGCGAACACAATACACTGTCCAATTTCCTTTTTATTACCCATTGTAGTGGAGGAACTTTCCCCAATCTATCCAAAGCTAAAAAAAAAGTTTTGGCTTCAGGTAAACTTTAAGCTGGCAACAAAAATCAGTTTTGTATTTTTTTTCTTGTAATTTACTCAAAATATATATCTATATATATATATATTTTTTTTTTTTTTTTTCAAAATTATGATCAACTTTCAAATTGCTATCCAATCCAGTGTTAATTTTGGCAGCAAATTTCTATTTAGTTTTAGTCTTAGTCTTAGGACTAAAATGGCATTTTAGTTTTAGTCCCATTTTAGTCTTCTGCAAGTGTTTTAGTTTTAGTCGTATTTAGTCGACTAAAACTCCAGTACATTTTAGTCGACTAAAACGTCCTACATTTTAGTCGACTAAAACTCATTTTAGTCATCTATAATGGAATGGGTGTAGTTCAATTGTAATTTGTAATGCATTATTTAAGCATTTCTCTACAATTTCCAAACTCATTATATGCTACTGCTGGTCCTTGAGTGAAAAATCTAATATGTTATTATTTATGGTATTAAGCTTTGAGCATGCGCCAGTGTTAATTTTGGCAGCAAATTTCGATTTAGTTTTAGTTATAGTCTTTTGACTAAAATGCCATTTTAGTTTTAGTCGTATTTTAGTCTTAAGACTAAAATGCCATTTTAGTTTTAGTCGTATTTTAGTCATCTGAATTGTTTTAGTTTTAGTCGTATTTTAGTCGACTAAAATTGTGTTAATTTAGTCGACGAAAACGTTTTAGTCGACGAAATTAACACTGATCCAATCATTACATACAGGTGTCAAACTGGCGGCCTTCCAGCTGTTGCGGAACTACAACTCCCATGATGCTTTGCAGTTACAATTATGACTCCCATAGGCAGAGGCATGATGGGAATTCAGATTTATTCATTTATAAATATATATTTTTTATTACTTTATTTAAATAATAATTTATTTAAAAATGGCAAAATTTGATTTATTTAAATCTGTTTAAATAAAAAAATTAAACCATTAAGGCAGACATTAAAATGTTTACACTTTCAGTGGAGTTATAATTGGGTGTCTGTGGTATTTCACACTATTGAATTCTCAGAATTTAAAAATCATCAAACGTGGCCGTCACGTCAATAAAAACTTCCCTTTCTAAATGTAGTTAATCCCTAAACCAATACAATAATACAGTCCAATGTCCTTTTTATTACCCATTGTAGAGGAGGAACTTTCCCCAATCTATCCAAAGCTAAAAACACGTTTTGGCTTCAGGTAAACTTTAAGCTGGCAACACAAATCAGTTTTGTATTTCTTACTTGTAATTCAGTCTAAATTTTTAATTATTTTTTTTTTAGTTTTTTACAATTATGATCAACTTTCAAATTGCTATCCAATCGTTACATACAGGTATCAAACTGGCAGCCCTCCAGCTGTTGCGGAACTACAATTCCCATGATGCTTTGCAGTTACAAGTATGACTCCAATAGGAAGAGGCATGATGGAAATTCAGATATATTAATTTATAAATCTATATTTTTTTTATTAATTTACTAAAATAATAATTTATTTAAAAAGGGCAAAATTTTATATATTTAAATCTGTTTGAATAAAAAAAATTAAACCATTAGGGCAGACATGAAAATGTTTACACTTTCAGTGGAGGTATAATTGGGTGTCTGTGGTATTTCACACTATTGAATACTCAGAATTTAAAAATCATCAAACATGGCCATCAATAAAAACTTGCCTTTCTAAATTTAGTTAATCCCTAAACCAATACAATAACACAGTCCAATTTCCTTTTTATTACCCATTGTAGAGCAGGAACTTTCTCCAATCTATCCAAAGCTAAAAACACGTTTTGGCTTCAGGTAAACTTTAAGCTGGCAACACAAATCAGTTTTGTATTTTTTACTTGTAATTCAGTCTAAATTAAAAATTTTTTTTTTTTTAGTTTTTCAAAATTATTATCAACTTTCAAATTGCTATCCAATCATTACATACAGGTGTCAAGCTGGCAGCCCCCCAGCTGTTGAGGAACTTCAATTCCCATGATGCTTTGCAGTTACAAGTATGACTCCCATAGGAAGAGGAATGATGGGAATTCAGATTTATTCATTTATAAATCTATATTTTTTTTATTAATTTACTAAAATAATAATGTATTTAAAAAGGGCAAATTTTGATTTATTTAAATCTGTTTGAATAAAAAAAATTAAACCATTAGGGCAGACATTAAAATGTTTACACTTTCAGTGGAGTTATAATTGGGTGTCTGTGGTATTTTCACACTATTAAATTCTCAGAATTGAAAAATCATCAAACATGGCCGTCAATAAAAACTTCCCTTTCTAAATTTAGTTACAAATCCTTAAACCAATACAATAACACAGTCCAATTTCCTTTTTATTACCCATTGTAGTGGAGGAACTTTCCCCAATCCATCCAAAGCTAAAAACACTTTTTGGCTTCAGGTAAACTTTAGGCTGGCAACACAAATAAGTTTTGTATTTTTTTTTTCTTGTAATTTAGTTTACATAGTTAATATTTTTTTTTCATTTTTCAAAATTATGATCAACTTTCAAATCGCTATACAATAATTACATACAGGTGTCAAACTGGCTGCCCTCCAGCTGTTGCGGAACTACAACTCCCATGATGCTTTGCAGTTACAATTATGACTCCCATAGGCAGAGGCATGATGGGAATTCAGATTTATTCATTTATAAATATATATTTTTTATTAATTTATTAAAATAATAATTTATTTAAAAAGGGAAAAATTTGATTCACTTAAATCTATTTGTATAACAAATTAAACCATTAAGACAGACATTAAAATGTTTACACTTTCAGTGGAGTTATAATTGGATAGTGATTTGAAAGTTGATCATAATTTTGAAAAATTCAAATAAAAATACAATTTTAGACTGAATTACAAGAAAAAAATACAAAACTGATTTGTGTGGCCAGCTTAAAGTTTACCTGAAGCCAAAATTATTTTTAAGCTTTGGATAGATTGGGGAAAGTTTAGAACCCCCCAGTGGTTTCCCTTTTTTTTGGTGTTGGTGTCTCCCAGGAGAGACTTACTCACCCTGGTGACCAATGAACCAAAATTGAATTGCTGTCGCAGGATTAGGAAGTTAGAGGAATGTTCCAGTGGAGACACCTATTCTGCAGAATGACTGTCTAAGGGATTTTTAGTCTTTTTGGAGATATTTCCCCACTTGGCTCCAAGACAGGAAGTAAAGAGAAATACAGTATCTCACAAAAGTAAGTACACCCCTCACATTTTTGTAAATATTTTATTATATCTTTTCTCTTCTAAAGATGATGCACAAGAAAGCCCGCAAACAGTTTGCTGAAGACAAGCAGACTAAGGACGTGGATTACTGGAACCATCTCCTGTGCTCTGATGAGACCAAGAAAAACTTATTTGGTTCAGATGGTCAAGCGTGTGTGCCCTCAACCAGGTGAGGAGTACAAAGACAAGTGTGTCCTGCCAACAGTAAAGCATGGTGGTGGTAGTGTCATGGTCTGGGGCTGAATGAGTGCTGCCGGCACTGGGGAGCTACAGTTCATTGAGGGAACCATGAATGCCAACATGTACTGTGACATACTGAAGCAGAGCATGATCCCCTCCCTTCGGAGAATGGCCACAGGGCAGTATTCTAACATAACGACCCCAAACACCTCCAAGACGACCACTGCCTTGCTAAAGAGGCTGAAAGTAAAGGTGATAGACTGGCCAAGCATGTCTCCAGACCTAAATCCTATTGAGCATCTGTGGGGCATCCTCAAACGGAAGGTGGAGGAGCGCAAGGTCTCTAACATCCACAAGCTCCTTGATGTTGTCATGGAGGAGTGGAAGAGGACTCCAGTGGCAACCTGTGAAGTTTTGGTGAACTCCATGCCATAGTGGGTTAAAGCAGTGCTGGAAAATAATGGTGGCCACACAAAATATTGACACTTTGGGCCCAATTTGGACATTTTCACTTAGGGGTGTACTCACTTTTGTAGTCAGCAGTTTAGACATTAACCACTTGCTGACTGCCAACAGTAATATTACTGCGGCAGTGCGGCACCCCTGGGTCCAGCGAAGTAGACCTACATCGCACGCTGCCGGAGACGTGCTCCCGCTGTGTTTAGACACAGCGGGAGTCGGGCCGGAGGAGGAGAGGCAGCAATTGCCACCTCCCTTCCCCGATCATCATGGAAACTGAGAAGACCCGCCTGCTTATGTAAACAAAGCAGGCGGATCTTCTCAGTGACACAAAGGAAGGGATCTGCAGACTCATCACAGCTGAGACTGCGATCTCTGTGTCTGTCACAGAACCCCCCCCCCCCACACACACACACATCAGTAAGCATGAGGCATACATTTAATCCCTTGATCACCAACAGTGTTAACCCCTTCCCTGCCAGTGTCATTATTACAGTAACAGTGCATATTTTTAGCACTGATTACTGTAGTAATGTCACTGGTCCCCCCAAAAGCGTCAAAAATGTCAGTTAGGGGTCCGATCTGTCCGCCGCAATGTCGCAGTCCCGCAAACAAATTGCAGATCGCCGCCATTACTAGTAAAAAAACCCAAAAACAATAAAAATGACATAAATCTTTCCCGTAGTTAGTAAACACGATAACCTTTGCGCAAACCGAAGAAAATACGCTTATTGCGATTTTTCTTACCAAAAATATGTAGCAGAAAACAAATTGGCCTAAAATGTTACATGTGTGGTTTCCAGGAATATCAGATGTCTGTTGGAGTTGCGGTGAGGATAGGGGTACGATGGTACACATATGGTGGAGCTGTGTCAATATACAACAATTTTGGAAAGAATTGTTGAGTCAGATCCAACTCATCACTAACACTACTGTTGATTTTACCCCTGAATGCTGACTTCTGAATATAATGAACTGGTCACTGAGCGATTATAAGAAGTCGTTGGTGAAGCACTTACTGAATGCTGCCAAATCTATTATTCCTAAATATTGGAAGTCAACTAGAACACCTACATTGGGGGAATGGGTGGGAGCTGTGAATTCAATTCATGATCTGGAAGAATTAGCTGCGGTAGCTAGTGAGAATATTGGAGGATTTAAAAAGCTGTGGGAACCGTGGGTTCATTTTAGGTCTTTGGATATATATAAGAGCTTATAGGATGGTGGAGCAGAATTGGCTTTGTAGGGGGGAGTTGTTTTTTTTTTTTTTTTTGTTTTGTCTGATTTAATATGATTTAGAATTATTATGTAAAATTATTGGAGTATCGTGAGTTCCTTTTCTTTTTTTGTATTGACTAATAATAAATAAACTTCAAATGTAAAAAAAAAAAAAGTAACAAAAAATTTGATTTTTACATTTTTTTTTTGGGAATGTCATATTGTTTTTTTTTTTTTTTTCAAAAATTATCGCTCTTTTTTTGTTTATAGCGCAAAAATTTGTTTGGATAGAGTGTCGCACGACTGCGCAATTGTCCGTTAAAGTAACGCAGTGCCGAATTGCAAAATAGGGCCTGGTCAGAAAGGGGCAAATCCTTCCAGGGCTGAAGTGGTTAATGGCTGTGTGTTGAGTTATTTTGAGGGGGACAGAAAATTTACACGGTTATACAAGCTGTACACTCACTACTTTACATTGTAGCAAAGTGTCATTTCTTCAGTGTTGTCACATGAAAAGATAGAATAAAATATTTACAAAAATGTGAGGGGTGTAGTCACTTTTGTGAGATACTGTACCTCCACTGGACCACAACAGGAAACCTCCTCCACCATAGCCAGTTTTTAACTGAAAGCTCTGGCACTGAATACACGTTAGGACTGATTGACTGACTGTGATTGTACAAAAGCCAGCAGCTCAAAGTGAGCTACTGGAATGTTGCCAGAATTATTGGTTTGTAGAACTGGAATTTCCAGCCATTTCCATGTCGTGAACTCATTCCTTCTTTAAACGTGCCTCTTGGGCAATAAAGACCCCTCCAACCACACATTTTAACCACTTCTGGACCGGAAGGTTTTACCCCCCCTAATGACCAGGCCATTTTTTGCGATACGGCACTGCGTTATTTTAACTGACATTTGCGCAGCTGTGCGAAGCTGTACCCAAACAAAAATTGATGTCCTTTTTTTCCCACAAATAGAGCTTTTTTTTGGTGGTATTTGATCACCTCTGCGTTTTTTTATTTTTTGCGCTATAAACAAAAAAAGAGCGACAATTCTGAAAAAACAAAAAAAACAAAACAATATTTCTTACTTTCTGCTATACAGTCAATAAAAAAAAAATTAAAAAATCAAACAGTTTTTTTTATCAGTTTAGGCCAATATGTATTCTGCTACATATTTTTGGTAAAAAAAAATCCCAATAAGTGTATATTGATTGGTTTGCGCAAAAGTTATCACATCCACAAACTAGGGGAAAGATTTAGGTCATTTTTATTTATTTTTTAATTTTTTCTACTAGTAATGGCAACGATTAGCGATTTTTAGTGGGACTGCGACATTGTGGCGGACAGATCAGATACCTAATTTACACTTTTGGGGGGGACCAGTGACATTACTACAGTAATCAGTGCTAAAAATATGCACTGGTACTGTACTAATGACACTGGCAGGGAAGGGTTAACACCAGGGGCGATCAAAGAGTTAAGTGTGTCCCTAGGGGTTGCTTTCTAACTGTGTGGGGGATGTGCTTACTAGATGAACACAGAGATCTGCGTTCTTGAATAGCAGGAACACAGGATCCCTGTGTTCATCTCTGAGTGCCGGTTCACACTGATCCGAATTGTCAGGCGACTTGGTCGCCTGACAAGTAGCGGTTCATGCTGTGCAATGTCGGAGCGACTCAAGTCGAAGAAAAGGAAAAAGGTTCCTGCACATTTTTTTGCAAAGTCGGAGCGACTTGCATTGACTTCCATTATGTGAAGTCGTTGCACGCCGCGCCTAAGTCGCGGTGCGCGGGCGACTTCATTAGTCGCCTGAAATCGGGGGCGACTTGGAGTCGGATCAGACTCAGACTCCAAGACCAGACCTTCTCGTCCAACATCAGTATCTGACCTCACAAATGTGTTTCTAGAAAAATGGTCAAACATTGCCATAGACACGCTTCTAAACATTGTGCACAGTCTTCCCAGAAGAGTTGAAGTTGTTATAGCTGCAAAGGGTGGACCAACTCAATATTGAACCCTACAGACTGAGACTGGGATGCTATTAAAGTTCATGTGTGTGTAAAGGCAGGCGTCCCAATACTGTTGGTAATATAGTGTACACATGTGACATGCGCAAGATATCAGAATGATGGAGCCAGGTACAGGAAATGCGTACACTTGCACGTTTTTTAAAAAAAGTTTTTTTTTCATGGCCTTTACATAAACGTTAAAAAAGTTGTAAGTGTACGCATTTCCTGTACCTGGCTCCATCATTCTGATATCTTTCGCATGTCGCATAAACATACATTTCTCAGAGGAGAAAGCTAGGACTGTTTATAGATCAGATGCATAGCTTGCCATACACAAGTGGTCTCTGGTCAAGGTCACGGCGGGACTCATGGTCATCCAATCCGCAAATCTCATCCCTGCTTGCTCTTGGAATTCTTTACATTGCTCTGTTTTTCGTCTCTAGATCCCAGATGATGTAAAGAGCGCTTAACCCCTAATTAATCCTGCATGCCAGGAATATGAGATGATCACTAGTGTGAAAGGTATGTATTTACATTGTTCTAGCTTTCAAGTCAAACATGTGAAAAACATGAAGGTTGGCAGCCAGCGATCTTTCCTGTATGATGGAACATAGAAACTTTGACTACACCCTGCTGTGGAACGTCAGAAATGTGTAGTATTTCACTGAAGAACTTCGCTGCTTATCTTGTATCAATACACCTGATAATGTAGTGATGTTTTTTTTTTTAAACTATTTTTATGGTGCTGTGTCTGTGATGACATGCTGCATTTATCAGGCTTATAAATTCCATCTTGAAATAGCTTTCTTCGAGGAGATGAGTCCAGGAGGAGAGTTAGGTGGCTGTTAGAGAACCTCTGTCGCTGTCATCAGTAGAAAGTGGCTGAAGAGCTGGCACTTCAAGGGCTTCAGAACTTGCAAGTTTTCTGAAAGGTGACTGATGGGGTATTTCAGCTTGATGACAGCTTTACACAGTTGTGTAGAGAGAAGGCTCCGCTTATAAAATTTGGAAGTGTTACAAATTCATTTGTTTTTCTTCACAGATCTGGCTACTTTGAAGTGATATTTGTGTCTGGCGCAGGCTGGACAGTAAAAATTATTGTAAAGGCAGAAAGTGCATTCTATGCATTAGGATAAAACACCTTCTGTGTGCAGCAGCCCCCCTAATACTTACCTGAGCCCAATTGTGGCTGGTGCTCCATGGGCCAGGGGGGGGGGGGGGCAGACGGACCACACCAGCTCACACACCATACCATCCCCCCCCCCCCATCGCCGGCTCACTCACCCTGGACGGACGTGGAGGTCAGGCAGCTGCTACGGCTTCCCCTGTGTCTCCTCCCTCCTCCTTGGCCAATAGCATGGCCTCTCCTTTACACCTTCTGTGTGCAGCAGCCCCCCTAATACTTACCTGAGCCCAGTGGAGGCTGGTGCTCCATGGGCCAGGGGAAGCAGACGGATCACACCAGCTCACACACCATACCATCCCCCCCCCCCCCATCGCCGGCTCACTCACCCTGGACGGACATGGAGGTCAGGCAGCTGCTGCGGCTTCCCCTGTGTCTCCTCCCTCCTCCTCCTCCTTGGCCAATAGCATGGCCTCTCCTTTACACCTTCTGTGTGCAGCAGCCCCCCTAATACTTACCTGAGCCCAACGGTGGCTGGTGCTCCATGGGCCAAGGGGGGTGGCAGACGGACTACACCAGCTCGCACACCATACCACCCCCCCCCCCCCCATCGCCGGCTCACTCACCCTGGACTGACGTGGAGGGCAGGCAGCTGCTGCGGCTTCCCCTGTGTCTCCTCCCTCCTCCTCCTCGGCCAATAGCATGGCCTCTCCTTTCAGCCAATCGGGAAACGGGTCTCAGGACCAGCGTCCTGATTGGCTGGGAGGAGGATCCATGTGATAATAGCGAATATTCATTTGCTATTGCAAGAAGGGGGGTACCCACGCGCTATCACGTTTAAAAATATAAAATTTTAAAATCTCTATAGAACAGCTGCAAGCACCGAAAATGGCAAATTCTAATGCCAAAAAGGTGCAGAATGAATAAAGTGAAAGTGGTGCTGCGCTATTCTATCAATAGTATGAAAACCAAATAAATCACTAATGTGTCATAATAACACTACATGCAATGATGTGCCTGATGAATAAAGTGCATGTGCTGGAAATGATAAAAGATGTATAGAGGTGGGCAAATGTGTATATGTGTTGCAATCTCACAAGGTGCATATAGAAAAAAAAAGATGTGTTCAAAGCACTTAATCAGAAATAATCATTATAAAACCGTTAGTAGCAAAAATAATCCCCTGATGAAGTCACATGACAGTGACGACACGCGTAGGGAAAGCTGATAGACTATTGGAATTGTTGCCAGAGGACCGGCTGACTGTCATAACGCTGTATGCCATTTTTGCGGCTTTTCGTCTTATGTGAGTGTTCCAGCCTTTTAATTAATAAATACTTTTTTAATAACAATATCACACTATTGGAGTTCCTCTAATCACGTGCTTAAAAAAAAACCCCATTGGAATCCAGATGCATGGATAGGGGGGGCGGCGCCCCAATGCACCAGTCACCACTGCCTGAGCCCCCTCTAGATCCAGGGATGTTGCACGAGAGACCCGGCTGGGTGCGAGACTCTCCCTCCTGATTAATGAAAAGCAACTAGTGCGCTCAAAATGAAATAAAGCATACATCAAATGCTATTATTTAAGTGAAATTTAAGAAATCATGTTGGCTTTACAAATATAAATCCATGAGCAACAAAACAAGTGTATAGTGAAAAGCAACCACTTAAAAAAAAATAAAATGTGCAATAATTGCAATTATTATTGGTGAATAAAGTCTTCAAAACGAAATTTCTACAGATGATTCTTTCCTCAAGATTACAGCGAATCTCAATCCTGCATGCAACACCACGTGACTAAAAAAAGGAAATGGGTGGCTCCTTACCAGTTCCCAAATAACAGATAACCTGTTCAATTCCACCCTCATAAGGTCAATTGGCTAGGGCTGATGTGGAAGTAAATCCAAAACTGCATGCAACACCACATGACTGTATATAGATAATAGATGGCTCCTTACCAAACCAACAATTTCAGATGGCCTTTTCAATCTTATCCTTATAGGGTTAAATTGCTTGGGCTGATATCTGATCTCCCTTCACTCAGGGCCAACCACGAGATTACAAGGTGTATATTTTTGAAAAGTCTATAACGCATCCGGATCCTGAGGAAGCCCAGATTGTGGGCGAAACGCATTGATCAACCGCACTATAGGGCGTGTTGTGTTATGTGATACACCTTTTAAATGCTGTATCTTTATGTGTCGATTTTACCATCTTGTTTTCAATAAAATTTGTATATTTTTTAGGATTTGTTTTCCTTTCATCATTTTGGGCACATTAACCTGTTTACGACCGCCCGCTGCAGATATACTGCGGCAGGCAGCCGCTCCCCGGCAAATCGCTGTACATGTACGGCGCTCGCTCTCGGGAGTCTAGAGGGCAAGCGCGCGCCGCCGGTGGCACGCTCCCTCCCCTGCTCGTCAGCAGGGAAGCCGATGCATGTGTCAGGTGGCTCTGATTGCCGCCTGACATCAGCGATCATTCCCCGCTGAGAGAGAAGGACGGTCAGCTGTTGTAAACACAGCCGACCGTCCTCCTCCCTGGGATGATCACAGAGGTCATGTGATCCTGCTATATAGGATCACATGTCTCTATGGTCATCTCGGAAGCCACCCCCCCCCCCCAAAGTTACAATCACTCCCCTAGGCTCACATTTAACCCCTTGATCACCCACAGGGTTAACCCCTTCCCTGCCAATAGCATTATTACAGTAGCAGTGCATATTTTTAGCATGATTACTGTAGTAATGTCACTGGTCCCCCCAAAAGTGTCAAATGTCAGTCAGGGGTCCGATCTGTCCACCGCAATGTCGCAGTCCCGCAAAAAAACGCAAATCGCCGCCATTACTAGTAAAAAAAAACCAATAAAAATGAGAAATCTTTACCGTAGTTAGTAGACGCGATAACTTTTGCGCAAACCAATCAAAATACTCTTATTGCGATTTTCCCTTTACCAAGAATATGTAGTAGAAATCAAATTGGCCTAAAATGTTAAAAAATTTAGATTAATTTTTTTTTGGGGAATGTTATATAGCAGAATGTGAAAAATATATATATATTTTTTTTTCAAAATTGTCGCTATTTTTTTGTTTATAGCGCAAAAAAAAAAAAAAAAAAAAAAAAAAAAAAAAAAAAATCGCACAGGTGATCAAATACCACCAAAAAAAAGCTTTATTTGTGGCAAAAAAAGGACATAAATTTTGTTTGGGTACAGCGTCACACGACCGCGCAACAATTGTCCGTTTAAAATAACGCAGTGCCGAATCGCAAAATAGGCCCTGGTCAGGAAGGGGGTAATATATAGCAGAATGTGAAAAATATTTTTTTTTTTTTTCAAAATTGTCGCTCTTTATTGTTTATAGCGCAAAAAATAAAAATCACACAGGTGATCAAATACCACCAAAAGAAAGCTCTATTTGTGGGGAAAAAATGACTTAAATTTCGTTTGGGTACAGCGTCACACGACCGCGCAATTGTCTGTTAAAATCACGCAGTGCCGAATCGCAAAATAGGCCCTGGTCAGGAAGTGGGTAAAATCTTCTGTGGCTGAAGTGGTTAAACTCCCTATTTCCCTTGTCTGCAGGGTCTCCCCCTGTCAGACTTGGTTTAGTTTTAGATTTACAAAATTAGAACAAATTACACTTCTATATGTTTCAGATACAACAAACGCATTGCTGGAGTAAACGGTGATGGCCACCAATAGGAAGCTGGCAAAAGTGGAAAAATTTCACATGGGTCCTGTCTGTCCTGTCTGTTTTATTGACCCCCCCTGGACAATGTTTGTTTTATCATCCAGGGGACTGGAATGGGCTTGTGTTGCAGGGCCTCATATAATAAAAAGGTGTACATTGGCTGTAAGATCCCCCCCCCCCTCCCCAATATAGTACAACATGCCATACACAGTGAATTGTATACATACAACATGCCATACACATAGTGGATTGCACAGAGTCCAGCAGGTGCCTGCTATGACATTTGTTGGTTCAGGAAGATAAACATTTCCCTTCAGAATCCAGTCAGCAGAGTTACAACTAGAACACAGGGGGGGTTCTGTTGCCAAATCCGTAGGACCCCCTGCCATGTCAGAGGCGCCATCCAGCCCGTGGGCTGCTAATTTTAAACCAAGAGAAGCTGTCTTCCAGCGTAAACCAATCAGAGAGGGAAATGGGCACTTTTTCTGCCTGTAAAAAAAAAAAAAAGCAGAACGTTTACCAGGCTGTTCCCCTCCATGGACTATTGTATGAACTCCTTTCCACCAGTGTGTGTTGTCTATGGGAGGCTCTCACCCCAATCTAATATGGGACACTAATATCTACCCAACCAATCTGACTGACCATGTGTGCTGGCCACCAGGGATACCAACCTGTGCACAACTGGGCGTTTCCTGCAAACTGGTATATATTGTATTCTATCATCTCTCGCCTTTTTCATACAGACGGCTGGGAGGGAAGTGGGCAGTAAAAACAGGTGGTTGAGCTGAGGTTTTTATCACCCCGGTTGCCCAACTAAAATCTCCAATACAGATAAGGGGGCCGTAGATGCTTTGTGTTGCAATGTTGCGTGTCAATTCGGCCATGCTGCAATCGCCAGCCAAACGCTTGGATCTTGGTTTCAGCTCATCGGTCCTATTGAAAATCTCTCCCCTCAGGGGGTCCCCCCTAGGGGTGTCACCTCATCCCTTTAAACCAGGACACACATTCATTACACAGGTTCTGTGGCTGATTAAGGTGGTAATTAAACTCACTGCCTTATGTGCATTATATCAGCCTCAGAGCCTGTGTAATTCATATGTGCCCTGGTTTAAAGGGATGAGCTGGCAACCCTAGTCCCCCCTACTCAGGGACCCCCCTCAGTGTCTCTCTCTCCTCAGGGGTTCCCCCTCAGTCGCTCTCTCCTCAGGGGTCCCCCTTCAGTGTCTCTCTCTCTTTCTCCTCAGTGGTCCCTCTAGTGTGTCTCTCTATCCTCAGGGGTTCCCTCTCAGTCTCTCTCTCTCTCCCCAGGGGTTCCCTCTCAGTCTCTCTCTCCTTAGGGGTCCCCCCAGTGTCTCACTCTCCCTTGGGGTCCCCCCTCAGTGTCTCTCTCTTCTCAGGGGTCCCCCTCAGTGTCTCTGTGTCTTCAGGGGTCCCCCTCCGTGTCTCTCTCTCCTCAGGGGTCCCCCCTCAGTATCTCTCTTCTCAGGGGTCCCCCTCAGTGTGTCTTCAGGGGTCCCAATTCAGTGTCTCTCTCTGCTTAGGGGTCCCCCCTCAGTACCTTTCTCACCTCAGGGGTCCCTCCTCAGTGCCTCTCTCTCTCCTCAGGAGTCCCACCTCAGTGTCTCTCTCTCTCCTCAGGGGTCCCCCCCTCAGTGTATTTCTCTCCTCAGGGGTCCCCCTCAGAGTGTCTCTCTATCCTCAGGGGTTCCCTCTCAGTGTCTCTCTCCTTAGGGGTCCCCCCCAGTGTCTCACTCTCCCTTGGGGTCCCCCCTCAGTACCTCTCTCTCCTCAGGGGTTCCCCCTCAGTGTCTCTCTGTCCTCGGGGGTCCCCCCTCAGTGTCTCTCTGTCCTCGGGGGTCCCCCCTCAATGTCTCTCTCTTTCCTCAGGGGTCCCCCCTCAGTGTCTCTCTCTCTCCTCAGGGGTCTCCCCTCAGTGTCTCTCTGTCCTCGGGGGTCCCCCCTCAATGTCTCTCTCTTTCCTCAGGGGTCTCCCCTCAATGTCTCTCTCTCTCCTCAGGAGTCCCACCTCAGTGTCTCTCTCTCTCCTCAGGGGTCCCCCCCTCAGTGTGTTTCTCTCCTCAGGGGTCCCCCTCAGAGTGTCTCTCTATCCTCAGGGGTTCCCTCTCAGTGTCTCTCTCCTTAGGGGTCCCCCCCAGTGTCTCACTCTCCCTTGGGGTTCCCCCTCAGTACCTCTCTCACCTCAGGGGTTCCCCCTCAGTGTCTCTCTGTCCTCGGGGGTCCCCCCTCAATGTCTCTCTCTTTCCTCAGGGGTCCCCCCTCAGTGTCTCTCTGTCCTCAGGGGTCCCCCCTCAGTGTCTCTCTCTCTCTCTCCTCAGGGGTCCCCCCTCAGTGTATCTCTCTCCTGAGGGGTCCCCCCTCAGTGTCTCTCTCTCTCCTCAGGGGTCTCCCCTCAGTGTCTCTCTCTCTCCTCAGGGGTCTCCCCTCAGTGTCTCTCTCTCTCCTCAGGGGTCTCCCCTCAGTGTCTCTCTCTCTCCTCGGGGGTCCCCCCTCAGTGTCTCTCTCTCTCCTCAGGGGTCTCCCCTCAGTGTCTCTCTCTCTCCTCAGGGGTCCCCCCTCAGTGTCTCTCTCTCCTCAGGGGTCCCCCCTCAGTGTCTCTCTCTCTCTCCTCAGGGGTCCCCCCTCAGTGTCTCTCTCTCCTCAGGGGTCTCCCCTCAGTGTCTCCGTCCTCAGGGGTCCCCCCTCAGTGTCTCTCTCCTCAGGGGTCCCCCCTCAGTGTCTCTCTCTCTCTCCTCAGGGGTTCCCCCTCAGTGTCTCTCTCTCTCCTCAGGGGTCTCCCCTCAGTGTGTCTCTCTCTCCTCAGGGGTCTCCCCTCAGTGTCTCTCTCTCTCCTCAGGGGTCCCCCCTCAGTGTCTCTCTCTCTCCTCAGGGGTCCCCCCTCAGTCTCTCTCTCTCCTCAGGGGTCCCCCCTCAGTGTCTCTCTCTCTCTCCTCAGGGGTCTCCCCTCAGTGTCTCTCTCCTCAGGGGTCCCCCCTCAGTCACTCACAGCCCCGACGGTTCTCCCCCCTGATACAGATTTGTTGTCGTTGCCATGGCGGCCGCCCGCCCGACGTCATGACGTAACGCGGCGCTCCCCTTCGCTCTCCCTCTTCTCTGCAGGTGGAAGGGGGCGGGGAATACCTGCGCGCTCCGGAGGTCAGGTGCACGCGCCGTGTGTTGCGGGAGGAGCGGGCAGGGGGCGTGGCGGTGACGCAGGCGGCCCGGGCTCCGTGTCAGTGAGGAGAAGCGCAGAGAGGAGGAGAGCGGAGAGAGAGAGAAGAGGAGAAGCAACATGAACCGGGCGAACCGGGCCACCGGAACCAGCGCCAGGTCCCTCAGCACGGTGGAGGTGAAGAGCAAGGTACGACAGGGGAGGAGCTGCTGTAATGGAGGGGAGGGGGAGGGGGGCACCTGAGGAGGAGGGGGGTACAGGGGGAACCTGAGCAGGGTGTGGGGTGCACCTGCTGTAATAGACAGGGGTCATAGGGGATGGGGGCACCTGCGAAGGAGGGTACAGGGGGCACCTGAGGAGGAGGAGGAGGAGGGGAACAGGGGGCACCTGCTGTAACGGAGAGGGGTGATAGGGGAAAGGGGGCACCTGAGGGAGGGTGCAGGGAGCACCTTCTCTAATGGAGAGGGGTGATAGGGGAAGGAGGGGTGTACAGGGGCACCTGAGGTGGGGATGGAGGGCACCTGAGGAGGAGGAGGAGGAGGAGGAGGAGGGGGGGTACAAGGGGGATCTGAGGAGGAGGGGTACAAGGGGGATCTGAGGAGGAGGAGGAGGGGTACAAGGGGGGATCTGAGAAAGAGGGGTACAAGGGGGATCTGAGGAGAAGGAGTGGAGGGCACGTGAGGAGAATGGGGGATCAGGGGTCATCTGAGGAGGAGGGTGTGGGGTCCACCTGCTGTAATGGAGAGGGGTGTACAGGGGCACCTGAGGTGGGGATGGAGGGCACCTGAGGAGGAGGAGGAGGGGGGGGGTACAAGGGGGATCTGAGGAGGAGGAGGGGTACAAGGGGGATCTGAGGAGGAGGAGGAGGGGTACAAGGGGGATCTGAGGAGGAGGGGTACAAGGGGGATCTGAGGAGGAGGAGGAGGAGGAGGGGTACAAGGGGGATCTGAGGAGGAGGAGGGGGGTACAAGGGGGATCTGAGGAGGAGGGGTGGAGGGCACCGGAGGAGGATGGGGGATCAGGGGTCATCTGAGGAGGAGGGTGTGGGGTCCACCTGCTGTAATGGAGAGGGGGGATAGGGGGCACCTGAGGGAGGGTGTGGGGAGCACCTGCTGTAATAGGGGTGATAGAGGAAGGAGGGGTGTACAGGGGGCACCTGAGGAGGGGATGGAGGGCATCTGAGAAGGTGGAGTAGGGTACAGGGGGCATCTGAGGAGGTGGAGGAGGGTACAGGGGGCTTCTGAGGGAGGGTGTGGGGAGCACCTGCTGTAATGAGGGGGTGTGATAGGGGGAAGAAGGGTGTACAGGGAAACCTAAGTTAGGGGATGGAGGGTACCTGAAAAGGAGGAGGGGGGTACAGGGGGCATTTGAGGAGAGGGAGGAGAGTACAAGGGGTACCTGAGGAGGAGGGGGTAGGGTGCACCTGAGGAGGGTTAGGTTTCAGGGGACATCTATAGGGGGGGAGGAGTGGGTGTAAGGGGTATAGAGGGTCATCTGTGGGAGGGAATGGAATGCACCTGATGGGGAGGGGAGTACAGGGGGCACTTTAGGAGGGTAGGGTTTCAGGGGACATCTATAGGGGAGGGGTGAGTGAAAGGGGTATAGGGAGGTCATCTGAGGGAGGGTATGAGTAATACAGGGAAATCTAGGGAAGGGTATGAGGGGTATAGGAGGGCACCTGATGGAGGGTATTAGTGAAGGGGAGGGGGAGGGGGGGGGGTACAAGGAGCACCCTAGAAGAAGTGTGCACATTGCATAGTTGGGCAGCCCTTACAAAATACAGGAGTAAGGAGTACCTGGGGGGTGCTGTGGGCACCTGATGTGAGGGGGCATCTGCTGAACTGCATTAGGGTAGTGGAGTCATATGCTGTATGAGAGGCCACAGAGGCACCTGTGAATAAGGAGGGAAAGACTGGCACCTGTGGGTGTAGGAGTGTATGGGGGGTAAAGATCACCTGGTGTAATGGAGGGTACGGGTGGTAGATGAAGGGTAACCATAAGATGAAACAGAGGCACCTGTTAGAGCAAGGAGTATAGGTGTGGCACCTGCTCCGTATAGGGGTATCTGAGAGGGAGGTGAAGGGCACCTGGTGTAATGGAGGGGGGTACTGGTTGTATCTGAAATGTAGAATTAGCATGCTACAGGGGGGGTACTGGTATCTGAAGGGTAGGAGTAGGATGTTATGGGGGCACATAGTGTAATGGAGGGGGGTACTTGTATCTGAAAGGTAGAAGTAGAATGCTACAGGGGGGGTACTGGTATCTGAAGGGTAGGATGTTATGGGGGGCACATGGTGTAACAGAGGGGGGTACTGGTTGTATCTGAAAGGTAGAAGCAGAATGCTACAGGGGGGTACTGGTATCTGAAGGGTAGGAGTAGGATGTTATGGGGGGCACATGGTGTAATGGAGGGGGGGGGGGGTACTGGTTGTATCTGAAGGGTACAAGAAGAAGGTTACAGGGGGCACCTGTTGGGTAAAGCAGGAAAGGTACAGGGGTATAAGTAGTGGGGGGGGGGGGGTGTAGGGAGCACCTGGGGGGATGTGACCCCTTCTGTAAAGCTTTTGGATGAAAGGGGCACTGGACTCATAGGCAAGGATGGTGGGGGGCATATGCGAGTGGGTAACTGAGGTGATGGAGGGTACTGGGGGTCCCTGATTGTGGAGGAGGTGGCACTTACTGGGGCACCTCTGCTCAGGGTGGAGGGCGGTGAGGGGGCTGAGCTCTCTATATGTTCCTATTCATCACATTGTTCCAGTATGATCAGTATCTTGTTTGCTGTTTATTAATGTATGTTATGGGAAGGGGGTGCCCATCCCCAACACAACCCCTGTGGGTACTTCCTGGACAAGCATGCCCCCCTGTGTAGACTGGACTATCCCCTGGTGTATTTGTACTGGTCCTGTATTGGTATTCGGTGTGTTTACACTGGTTACATAATTTAGGTGTGTGTGTGTATTTCAGTCTTAATTGTCAAAGCTAAATTTAGATTTGGGAACACGCTGCCAACCTGGGAGCCGAGGACATTGTCCTTCCCGCCTATTTATATAATCATTTGGGCTCCCTTCTCCCGCTGATCAGGGGTACAGAAACATATTTCATAAGCTCTGTGCTGGAAGGGTTAATGAGCTGGGTGACGGCGTTCCCGTGTACTTTGCGTGTTCTTTGTACCACAGGCTCTCTGCTTTAACCCCGTAGGTGCACAGAGCTGTACCAAAGTGCAAAGGGCATCCAAGATCGACTTTATAAGCTAAGTCTGTCTACAAGGGCGACCCACAGGCTTGCCTGGCCTCTCCTTTGTGCAAACAGTCATGAGAATAATTTGCAGAATACACATTCATTGGTGCCAAAAATGATCAGATGATTTAAGGTACAGGAAGCTCGTATTGCAATTGTTTTATGATAGAAATATATAGGTCAGTTTTGTTACCAGTACCTGGACACGGCTATTTTTGATGCAGATACTGGAAACCTTTTTGTCCTGATCCAAAGTGGCATGACTTTGAAAGTGTTAACTTAGGGTTAGAGCTAAGAGTTCAGCTTTGGGTTAAGTTTGAGGGGGTTGGGTGTAGGGTTACGTTGTAGAGGGTTATGGATAGGGGTACATTATAGGGGGTTATGGGTTGGGTGACGTTGCGTGGGGGTTATGGGTTGGGTGACGTTGCGCGGGGGTTATGGGTTGGGTGACGTTGTGCGGGAGGTTATGGGTTGGGTGACGTTGCGCGGGAGGTTATGGGTTGGGTGACGTTGCGCTGGAGGTTATGGGTTGGGTGACGTTGCGCGGGGGTTATGGGTTGAGTGACGCTGCGCGGGAGGTTATGGGTTGGGTGACGTTGCGCGGGAGGTTATGGGTTGGTTGACGTTGCGCGGGGGTTATGGGTTGGTTGACGTTGCGCGGGGGTTATGGGTTGGTTGACGTTGCGCGGGGGTTATGGGTTGGTTGACGTTGCGCGGGGGTTATGGGTTGGTTGACGTTGCGCGGGGGTTATGGGTTGGTTGACGTTGCGCGGGGGTTATGGGTTGGTTGACGTTGCGCGGGGGCTACGGGTTGGTTGACGTTGCGCGGGGGCTACGGGTTGGTTGACGTTGCGCGGGGGCTACGGGTTGGTTGACGTTGTGCGGGGGGGCTACGGGTTGGTTGACGTTGTGCGGGGGGGCTACGGGTTGGTTGACGTTGCGCGGGGGGGGGGGCTATGGGTTGGTTGACGTTGCGCGGGGGGGGGGGCTATGGGTTGGTTGACGTTGCGCGGGGGGGGGGGGGGCTATGGGTTGGTTGACGTTGCGCGGGGGGGGCTATGGGTTGGTTGACGTTGCGCGGGGGGGGGGCTATGGGTTAGTTGACATTGCGCGGGGGGGGGGGGGCTGTGGGTTGGTTGACGTTGCGCGGGGGGGCTGTGGGTTGGTTGACGTTGCGCGGGGGGGCTGTGGGTTGGTTGACGTTGCGCGGGGGGCTACGGGTTGGTTGACGTTGCGCGGGGGGCTACGGGTTGGTTGACGTTGCGCGGGGGGCTACGGGTTGGTTGACGTTGCGCGGGGGGCTACGGGTTGGTTGACGTTGCGCGGGGGGCTACGGGTTGGTTGACGTTGCGCGGGGGGCTACGGGTTGGTTGACGTTGCGCGGGGGCTAGGTGGGGGTTAGGTGTGTGGTTTGATTCCTAGGGGGTTGGGGGGAACGTGGTTAGGTTTTGGAGGGTTGGAGGGACGTGGTTAGGTTTGGGGAGTTGGGGCATGGTTAGGATTTAGGGGTTTGGGGAGTTGGGTGTAAGATTACATTTTAGAGTAAGATTTTACTGTCAGGGTTGCGTAGCCTGAGATTTGGGTTAGGGGTCAGTGATATTTTGGGTAATTTGTTTTCCAGCTACGATGGTCCATGCCGCCATCATATGACCTGAAAAATTCCACTGATCTGTTTTTCTGGTGACCCTTATTTCTCACATTGCTCACCTTCCATCCATCTTCTCCTATGTCCTATCGACTTATGTAGACAGATGATGATTTCCTGCGATTGCTGTGTACTTCAAAGGCAAGCCAGCAGATTCCAGTCTACTTCCATAGTGTGGATGACTGTTCTGGTGTTGCGTTAGACCTCCAATGATATTTGTATTTTGTTTCTTTGCATGCAGCGGGACAAACATAGTCTTAGGGCTCATTCATACCAGCATTGGCCAAAACATAGAAAAGGCAATTTTGCTTTAATATCCTTTTGCTTTAGTTTGCTACACTGAGAAAGAAATGTTGCCATTTTGCACAATGCTTTCCAGTAATGTATCGCAACACTCAAAGAAGTAGCATTTTAAAGTTACAGTTTAGGTTGAAGGATGTTCATGATTACTGTTGACTAGGTAAATTCTTTAATGCATATCTAGAGTGCATTTTTATTTTTTATTTTTGTGGAAGTGATCTTGGGGGCAAGAATGCTTCGGTGGAGTTATAATTAGCCCTGGTTGTCTTGATAAGTGCCAGACAGATCTTCCCGGTGACGTCACTGCTTGAACCGGTTCTAATCCATAGCAGCAGTGGCCGTGAGCTAAACGGCTTTGACACGGCTCCTTGGCTGGCTCGCAGAATTTGCTGTTTCTGCAGGTGAGCTCTGGCAGCCTCTGCACCTGCTATAAAACCTGGGACTTGACTGCTGCGGATTTTTACTGCCACTATTTATAGGCTGCTCCTGGCAAAGCACAGCAGTAAAATCAGCGTTTCGTGGCATATGTGCATTCTGTAGTGTTTTTTTATTTCCGCCAGGACTCTTGTCCCTGTACCGCAAAATGCCTGTGTAGGCACGTTCCTAGATAATATATGAGGGAAGTGAAATTGCTTTGTGTGGTTATCTAGAGCAGTGCGTTTGATAACTCGCAGATATGTGGAATTTCGTAAAACAGGAGGAAGGCTGCACTTCCATGAAGAGATTACAGTTGTAATAGTTTACAATTAAATGTTAGTAACATTGCATTTGGAAGTAAATGTGTGAGAAGCTTCTGGTAGAGCCTGCTGTTTGCTGCCCAGTTGTGTCTAAGCTGGTTCTAGACCACAGGTGTCGAACACAAGGCCCGCGGGCCGAATGCGCACCCCCCCCAGGTCATTTTATGTGGCCCTCGCACCTCTCCTGTAGCTGCGGCACCCCACTTTTCTCTGCCCCCACCTTGTCTCAGTAGTCGGCAACGAAGGACAGAACTCCTTTGCCAGATCCTGTGCTTCTCTGTGCTGCTGCAGTAAGGATCGTCTTTGCCCCCCCCCCCCTTTTCTCAGCAGTCTGCAGCAGAGAGGACGACAGAACTCATCCTACAGATCCTGCACCTCCCTGTGCAGCCACAACACCACCTTGTCTCTGCCTCCCCTGGTCCCAGCATTCAGCAGACTCTGTAATGGCGCTTTTCCACTGCATGGAACCGAACGGTTCAGCTCACTTTTGTGCTTTTCCACTGCTGGTACCACATGGTACAGTGTAGGAACGGTTCGGTACGGCGGCGCTTTTCCACTGCATGGAACCGAACGGTACGGCTCTCAAAAACAGTACCTACTCGATTGTGGTTCCAACAGGTACCATAACCGGTACCATATCCCACAATCCTTTGCATGCAGTCACTACTAGCCACTGATTGGTCAGAGAATCCCACCCCGTTGTTATCCCACCCACTTTACTTTAGTGGAAAAGCAAACCATACCGTACCGAACCGTTCCAACACCGTACCATGCGGTACCAGCAGTGGAAAAGCAAACCGGGCCAAGCAGGGCTGAGTAGAGCCGAGCCGGTACTTGCAGTGGAAAAGTGCCATAAGTGGACTCCAGCCCTCCTCTGGTTGTCCTCCAGACCTTGCATTTTCTTCTTCCCAGATCCACCCGCCTCTTCTTCCTGGCAGTAGCACCAGGTAAGGGGTTGCATTGTGATGTAAGGAAGGGTGGGTGACTCTTGATTTCTGATGGTGGGGGGGCTCTTGACATCTCATGTAAGGGTGTAAGGGGGCGTGGGATGCTCTGGAATCTAATCCTACAGATATAACCGGCCCTTTGAGGGCAACCATAATGCTGATGTGGCCCGCGGTGAAATTGAATTTGACACTCCTGTTCTAGACAGTGAAGCCGAGTGAGTTTTTAACTTGCCGGCTCCCAAAACTCCTCCAAGAGTCAAAAATATGCGGCCTCTTTGCCGATGGGCCTTGGCGCCGAGCGGCTGCATATTGACGTGCATTCATGCAAATACAGCTGTGCCTACCCTGGCACTGTTACTGGCAGCTAACGGAAAGCTCTCTGAAGCGGGTAGCTTTCCATTACATGTTGTAAGATTTAAAAGTTGGATTTGGTGTGAACGGGCTTAAAGGTGAACTAACACCGGACAACCCCCCCCCCCCCCCCCATTCCCACTGGACTTACCTCTAGGGTAGCCCAGCTTTTAGCACCCCTAGAGGTCAAAGGATCTGAAATCCCCCGTTCTTCTTTTTGTCCATGCAGTGCTTCTGGGAGAGACCAGATCGATTCAATGTGATGGTGCTGGTCAATTAGAATCAATTTGGTCCAGAAGCACCGCAGGTGGACAGCCCCGTTCACAGCAGAACGCACTGCATCAGGTGCCAGTGTTAAGTTAATGACACCGCAAATGCAATGCGCTTGCCTGCACCAGATTGCATAAGGTAAAAGTACCATGCGATCTTGTTGCAGTGCAATTCTAGAAGTAATGCATGCGCTACTTTTGGTGGGATTTGAGCCCATTCAAAATGAATGGTCTCAGTTCTCACCGCAGTGAATCGCACCTAGTGTGATCTGCACTGAAGAGCGGGGATTTCAAATTCCTGGACCACTGGAGCAGCTGTGGTTGGTGCTGGCAGCTTGGCAACCACAGATGTAAGTGGGGGGGGGGGGGGGGGGCTTCTAACAGGAACCTGAATCAAAGCAAAAAAGGAATTTGGAGGAGTCATTTTGTGAGAATACTGTACATAAATAAATTGAGCCCGGAAGCTGAAAGGTGAGTATTGTGCCTTGGGGGGTGCTGGGCTTTAATGGCCCGTGCACCTGATCCAAACATCGGACGCAAAATACCGCTTTCTAAGCGATCGTACGATAGTCGGATTGTTAGTACGGAGCTTTCGAGAGCCGATCACGACAGTTCATCCAATTTATTATCCGATCGGACGCGACAGTTCATCCAATTTATTATCCGATCGGACGCGACAGTTCAGCCAATTTATTATCCGATCGGACGCGACAGTTCATCCAATTTATTATCCGATCGGACGCGACAGTTCATCTGATTATTATCCGATAGGACGCGGCGGTTCACTTGAATTATTATCCAATCGAACAAGCACAAAAATGTTTCTCGCACAATTTTCATTCAATTAGTACAGTTGTCCGAAAATGCAATACACATTACATCACTTACGAATTTTTATCCTGTCGTACGAGAATTTTCGTAATTTCTCCATTTTCGATATGTGACTAGCAGGCAAAAAAAAACGGGACGATCTGTCGTCCGATTTTCGGATCGAGTGTACGGGCCATAACCTGTTCCTTTGCTCTGCACAGGCAATGCACTGGTTTGCTTCAAATGTAATCATGGCTTGTTATCTCTAGAACTAGAGATAACCGCAAGGTGAGTTTGCTGTGCTGGAGTCCCAAGGCTACAATAGTGCAGCGCTAGAAAGCTAAATTCATATAGAAAGAAGTTCATAAAAAGAGGACACGCAGGCTCCCAATGGTGTTAAGATGTGCATCAAGGTAATCTCTACATCCCTGCATACCCTCCACCATAGAGACTGCTAGCTGCTCACCTCAAACAATGGACCCCTGATTTAACAGGTGGGTAAATCGTACATGCCCATAAAGGCTATCAATCTTTGCAATGCAGCCTAGGATGTTCCCCTATTGCTGGTATATAATCCAACTTGATGGAATGACTTGTGAAGCAGAATAGACTGTTACAGATATATGCATAGGCAAAGCCCTCCTAGATCATATCACGGACGTGGTCTCCAGACATAGGCGGTCTGGTATATGCAGAGCGTTCAATACATTCAATAGAAGAAATATAGTGCTGTCTGCTACAAGTCCATTTATTAAGAAAAAAACAAATCCCTTACAAAACTGGCACGTAAACCAAGTGCGGGTGCAGAGCACTCAATTCATTCAATAGAAGAGATAGGCGCATGTGACGTGACTCCTTCCCTTATGCGTTTCGTCCCAGGGGCTGGACTTCACCAGCTGGAATGTAACGCGTACGGGGAGGAGTCACGTCACCCGTGGCCATCTCTTCTATTGAATGTATTGAACGCTCTGTACCCACACTTGGTTTAAATAGGAAGTAAACTTCCATCTTTAATTTTTACCTGTAGGTAAGCCTATAATGATGTAGTGTAAATATCTCCTAAACATGCCCTGTTGTAGGATGTGGAGTTGTAGCAGAGAGCACTATATTTCTTCCATTTTTTTTGCATATACCAGACCGCCTATGTCTGGAGACCACGTCCGTGATATGATCTAGGAGGGTTTTGCCTATGCATATATCTGTAACAGTCTATTCTGCTTCACAAGTCATTCCATCCAGTTGGATTATATACCAGCAATAGGAGAGCATCGCAAAGATTGATACCCTTTATGGACATTTATGAATGACCCATCTGTTAATTCAGAGGTCCATTGTTTGAGGTGAGCGGCTAGCAGTCTCTATGGTGGAGGTTATGCAGGGATGTACCCATTGAGAGATTACCTTGATGCACCCCTGTACACCATTGGGAGCCTGCTGTTTTTATGAACTTGTTTTTTCTACAAGAATTTCTTTCTATATGAATTTAGCTTTGTAGCGCTGCACTATTGTATTTTATGTTGATCTCTGGGGTTTTGTATCATTTGCCTTAAGTGTACAGCTGCTAATATTTTTTTAATTTTGCGCTGATTTTTATATTTTCTGTTGTCAAACCTAGAATGTTTCATAGTGTTCCCACTTCACCTTTCCCCTGGATTTATTTATTTTATGTTCTAGAACAGTGGTCTCCAAACTGCAGCCCTTTGTTTGCTATTTATCATGCCTTTGGGGCATTATTCCCTCCACTGTCACTAACAGTGGGGCATAGTTACTGACACTGACATTGGGGCACTATTCCTCCCACTGATACCAATGATGGGGCGCATTGCCTCCCACTGATTTTGATGGTGGGGCACTGTGCCTCCCATTGGTTCGAACAGGTTGGGGCGCTGTGCCTCCCATTGGTTCGAACGGGTTGGGGAGCTGTGCCTCCCATTGGTTCGGACGGGTTGGGGTGCTGTGCCTCCCATGGGTTGGGGCGCTGTGCCTCCCGTTGGTTTTGGACGGCTTGGGGCGCTGTGCCTCCCGTTTGGTTTTGGATGGCTTGGGGCGCTGTGCCTCCCCGTTGGTTTTTGGACGGCTTGGGGCGCTGTGCCTCCCCGTTGGTTTTTGGACGGCTTGGGGAGCTGTGCCTCCCGTTGATTTTGGACAGCTTGGGGAGCTCTGTGCCTCCCGTTGGGTTTTGGACGGGTTGGGGCACGCTGTGCCTCCCATTGGGTTTTGGACGGGTTGGGTCGCGCTGTGCCTCCCGTTGGGTTTTGGACGGGTTGGGGCGCGCTGTGCCTCCCGTTGGGTTTTGGACGGGTTGGGGCGCTGTGCCTTCCAATCATGGGGCATTGTCTTCTCCCTCTGAAGCCAGGACATTTTCTACTCTCAATGGCCACAGTGTAGCCCCCCCCCCCCCCCCTAAAGTTTGAAGGGCAGTAAACCCGATCCTTTGTTTAGAAGGTTTGGAGAGCTGCTGTTCTAGAATTTGTAGCTGTGGAAGTGAGAACACACCAAGGTGATTCAGGGATACAAAGCTAGGTCAGGTAGATCTTTCAGGATCCCAAAATGGTAAATGATTTATAATGTAGTGAGTGAACATACGGTTCTCTGGGTGATATGGGCCCATTATTCTTCTCTTGTCTCTGCAGATGTCCTAGCAGGCTCCTTTCTTGCCTGGATCACAGAGTGCTTAATCGGGAGGATACAAAAGGACTTTTTTCTACTTTATTTTTCTCACGTCACCCGGGGCTCCACCATACCCTCTCCTTTCCTCCCCCTTTCCCCTGCCTTTTTTTTTCACCCCTGGGTTTCTAATTCTTGCTTTCTTTTTCTCCTATTCTGACACCACTATGTTGATACAAGCATGTTATGCCATAATTGGTTTTGCCTTTTATGGAGTCCTAAAATTAGCACAGAGAAAGATTCTCATGTGTTTATTCATGCTGTTCATTTTTATTTCTGGTATCTCGGTAAGCTCTGGTTTGTGATCAACTTATAATTTCTTTAAAAAGTTTCTAACTCAACAGTGTTTTGCCAACTCCCCTTTCCTTCCACTTCCTCCCTCTGCGGCCGCGGCCTGCGACATCACTTCCTGCCCTGCAATGCGTCCTGGGAGCTCTTACTCATCACTCCCAGGAGGCAATGGGCAGTGACGTAGGCGGCCGGCCGCTCCTCTCATCGCGTTATTTGCAAACAAGAAATAACGCGATAATGGGCGTCCCTATGGAAACCCTTACTATGCCGATCGCATAGTACTGGGCATGCGCGAGATTTCGCGCTGCATTTATCTGCCCCCTCCAGCTAGAAGCAGGGCATACATTTGCATACTGTGGCTTCAGGTGACCAGAACAAAGATGGCGGCGCTCAGCAAACGTTTTATAAAGTAAGATTTTATGATTGCCAATCAATTATTAAACTGTGTAAAACCGGATTAGCGGATGTATGAAGAGCGGTGGATCACTGGGAAGTATATTAAAAAAAATAAAATGATTCTGTGGCCGGAACTCCGCTTTTAATAGGTGCGATTTCAAGTAGCACCATTTGAAAAAGTTACTGCAGTATTTTTTTGTGATTTCATGTGCGACTTCCATTGACATCTGTTGCATGAAATTGCAGAGATGTTGGCAATCTGCAGATAAAATCGCACTGTCCTGGGGCTTTGAAGTAGCGCAAAGCTGTACAAATAACACAGCCAATACTACCACACACCTCCTCTGTTCATTGTGACTGACACCAGCTGTTCACTATTACCAGCAAAAAGGCTTCACATATCCATGTTCTGTGGTTCCTGGGGTGGATTTGATTTAAATCACTAGTTAAGAGGCTTGATTTAAATCAACTCGATTTAAATCCTAATTTTTAAAGTGCAACTGTCTGTCACGCAGCGGCTCTTCCTCTGACCCGCTGTTGACTCTACGACTGTCCCATTCACTTTAATGGGACGGCTGGTGATGCGGCAGTGACACAACAAGATGAGGAACGTGGCAGCAGCAGGTGAGTGGATGCCCGCTAACAGGCCCTGCCATGATGGCCCTGAAATGACAGGTGCTCTTTAAGAGCCGTTCACACTATGTTGGATCCGACTAGGGGGCGACCTGTGAAGTCGCGTGCAGCGCAACTTCGGCACTACTTGCACGGACGTGATAAAATGAATGTCTATGCAAGTTGCTCCAGGTCGCCCCGAAGTAGTACAGGACCCTTTTTCTAAGTCGGAGCGACTTGTGTCGCTCCTATTAGAACCGGTCCTGTACTACTCAATGGACCGCGACGGTGCACGACTTGCCAGGCTGACCAAGTCGCTTGACAAGTCGTATTAGTGGGAATGGACACTAAATGTAAGGACTCATTCTTAATGGTAGTTAGAATTTTTAATTTTTGCAAAGAAAATGAAGGTTTCCTATTTAGAATAATAAGTTGTCAGGTTAGTAAATCAGCGATTCTCAAACCGATTCAATCATACAGTTTGTAGTGTACATAGATTTGCAAAACAATGGGATAAAGGAATATTCTTGAAGTTAGTTTTATCTCATGGTTACTGTGAAATTGTGTGAATACCTCCAATGCGAGGTAATTTCAGCTTGGATTCATTAAATGAGTTTACCAAAAATGTAAATATTGCAGAATATACAGACTTATGGTACATAACTAATCTCCATTTCATATGTATGAAAAATAAATGATCTGAAGCATCACAGCAACCACCTCCATCCCTAATATTGTATACAACAGGGGGGGGCGTAAGGATAATGGGACTTTATATGAGGTAGGTTGCTATTGCAAATATCCAAATGAAAATAAAGATAAAATAGTTTCAAAATATTCGTTTATTTCTTGCTGCACGATAAAAGAATAGATCATGCAGCAATAATCAATAAATAGAATCTCGCATATTCACAGTACAGATACAGACAATTCAGGTATGGACATACAAAGGGTAGTAAAGGAAATGTCTTGCTAGGCATATATACATAATAGATATATAATAGCAGATACAAATATCATACAACAGCATATATATATCAAATACATAGCAAGAATACATCCAGTGGCTCATGGGCTCTTTCATACATATTGCGTAATCCATGTCCTGATAAATCTTCATATTTTATGGCTCTACGCGTTTCGTGGAGTTATCATCCACTCTTCAGGAGCTTAGTACAAATTTTCTGTAAATAAGAGCTAGTTAAGGCTAAAAAGATCATATATGGATAAAGGAAACACACCGATAAGTTCCCTCAAAAGTTTTCAAAAAATCTAGAACTCCGATACTTATTAAAAACAACAAAGAAAATCACAGAGAAAAATCGCATAGTCTCCCGTTGCTGAGTACACTCCATTTCATGCTGAATAAACTAAATGAATAATGTATCTTAAAAAAGAAAACGATCTTTAGATAGATTATTACTCCAAAAGCATTTTAATAAAATAAATTGGGAAAAAAAAAAATCCGATTTTCTCTTTCACTGACGGACACAGCACTTTATCTTCTTGACCATAAGGTTATACTGCCCCCTACAGGGACATTAGGCAGAGAAAAAGCTTGAACACGCCTATGGGGCAGTCCCTGGGGGAATATACTTCCACTTCCTGCTATAGATATTCAGTTTTTTCTGCCTAGTCAGGAGTAAGGACCTCGTTCCTTGCTGGCATCTCTGGTCCTGGCATTTTATTTCTTTTTACATGGAATTGTTTCTGTTTTAGAGGACTTGTCCTCTTTGAGGGTGTTTTTTTTTTTTTTTTTTTTTTTCAGGTGAGCTCCAGTTGTGACAGTTGAGCTCCAATTAACTGGTTGGCTGGCAATGTTTAGCCTTGGGAAAGTTTTTTTTTTTTTCTGCTGTTCCCACCCCTCATATTTTGACACTGCTTTGGGACGTCACTACGGTCATGAAGATGAAGAGCTGTGTCCGTCAATGAACGAAAGAGAAAAATTGGATTTTTGACTTTCCGTAAAAATCCATTTCTCTGATGATCATTGACGGACAGAGCTTTTTATCTTCATGACCGTAGGGTTATACTGACCCCTATGGAAGCAGGACCCTAGGCAGAGAAAAGCTTGAACACGCCTATGGGGCAGTCCCTGGGGGTATACTCCAAATTCCTGCTATAGGTATTCAGGTTTGTAACGAGCAATGTCTCTAGAAGGGAAAAACCCAACTCCATAGAGGGGTGGGTGCTGTGTCCATCAATGAGCGAAAGAGAAAAATTGGATTTTTTTTACTTTCCGTAAAAATCTATTTCTCTGATGTTCATTGACGGACAGAGCTTTTTATCTTCGTGCCCGTAGGGTTATACTGCCCCCTATGGAAGCAGGACCCTAGGCAGAGAAAAGCTTGAACGCGCCTATGGGCAGTCCCTAGGGGTATATTCCCATGTCCTGTTATAAGTATTCAGGTTTGTAACCGAAGAGAAAAACCCAACTCCATAGAGGGGTGGATGCTGTGTTTGTCAATGAACGAAAAGCGAAAATGGGATTTTTGACTTTCCGTAAAAATCCATCTCTCTGATGTTCATTGACGGACACAGCTCCCACCCCTCTATGGAGTTGGGTTTTTTTCCTACTGACGCTGCTTGTTACAAAACTGAATACCTATAGCAGGAAGAGGGAGTACCCAGGACTGCCCCATAAGCAAGCTCAAGCTTTTCTCTGCCTAGTGTCCTACTCCTATAGGGGGCAGTGTAACCCTACAGTCAAGAAGATGAAAAGCTGTGTCCATCAATGGACATCAGAGAAATGAATTTTACGGTAAGACAAAAATCCCATTTTATTGATGGTTATTCACCCTGGTTGTCCCTCACCATTATTATCCATGTCAGGGACTTGCATTACTCATAACCCTTCCTGCGGAGGGGATTCGGTGCTGCCAGGGACTGCTTCGAAGCTGCAAGTAGCAGTAACTGTCGGGTGCCTGAGTTGTAACTCAGCTGCTTAAGGCCGCTTTATAATTACCTTACAATGCGGTAGTTCTGGTTTTTGTTTTTGAACACAATATGGTTTTCGCTGTAATTGGCATGAGTAGAACAGCATAGCCCGAGCATTCATGGAATAGTCGATAGTCTTTCATCTGCAGTACGGCGAGGGAGCACTCTGGCTGTCATCCAGCATTGACTTACATTTACAGTGAGTGTGGAATCACTGGGGTCTCTCCCTAATATACAGCTCTGGAGCATGACCATTTCCTAAAAAATGCCAGGGCAAGTATTGGTTGCCGACTCCTCTAATAACAGATTAACCACTTAAGGACCGCCCGCCGCAGTTATACTGCGGCAGGCAGCTCCTCCTGCGCAAACCGACGTAGGCATACGTCGGTCGCGCGCCTGCAGCTAGGGGGACAGCGTGCGCCGGCGGCAGCGCGCTCCCCTCCCCACTCGGCAGTGGGGACGCCGATGCACGAAGCAGGCGGCTCTGATTGCTGCCTGACACCCACGATTGTTCCCCGCGGAGAGAGGACGGTCGGCAGTTGTAAACACAGCTGACCGTTCTTCTCCCTGGAATGATCACAGAGCTCCTGTGATCCTTCTATATAGGATCACAGGTCTCTATGGTCATTTCACAAGCCACTCCCCCCCCACAGTTAGAATCACTCCCCTAGGCTCACATTTAACCCCTTGATCACCCACAGTATTAACCTCTTCCCTGCCAATGTCATTATTACAGTAACAGTGCATATTTTTAGCACTGATTACTGTAGTAATGTCACTGGTCCCCCCCAAAAGTGTAAAAAAATGTCAGTTAGGGGTCCGATCTGTCCGCCGCAGTGTCGCAGTTCTGTTAAAAATTGCAGATCGCCGCCATTACTAGTAAAAAAAACAACCATAAAAATGTCATAAATTTCCCGTTAAAAAAATGACCTAAATCTTTCCCGCAGTTTGTAGATGCGATAACTTTTGCGCAAACCAATCAAAATACGCTTATTGCGGTTTTTTTTTTTTTTTGTAGCACAAAACAAATTGGCCTAAAATGTTATAAAAGTTTGATTTTTTTTTTTTTATTATTTTTTTTTAATTTTTTTTTTGGGAATGCTATATAGCAGAATGTGAAAAATATTATTTTTTTTTTTTTTTTCTGAATTGTCGCTCTTTTTTTTGTTTATAGCGCAAAAAATAACCGCAGAGGTGATCAAATACCACCAAAAGAAAGCTTTATTTTTGGGGGAGAAAAAGAACATCAATTTTATTTGGGTACAGCGCCGCACAACGGCGCAATTGTCCGTTAAAATAACACAGTGCCGAATCGCAAAAAATGGCCTGGTCATTAAGGGGGTAAATCCTTCCGGCCCAGAACTGGTTAAGAAAAAAATTTCCGGTATATAGTACAGCCCTGCATTCTTCAGGACCTTTCAGAGATAAGTAAAGGGGGGGGCTTAAAGTGTAAGTCCAGGCAAAACCTAACTAACGCTAAACCTGCTCTCTGCTACATTCTAACCCTAATCTATCTAACCCTGTAAAGAAAAAAATCGCTCTGCTTACCTATTCTTCAGCCAGCCCGGTCCCCAGCGATGGAAGGTCTGTGCGGGAGAGGACTGACAACGGCTGTGAAATGCCTGGGAAGTGACATCACCCATAGAGTTACTATAGGGCAGTGATGGCGAACCTTGGCACCCCAGATGTTTTGGAACTACATTTCCCATGATGCTCAACTACACTGCAGAGTGCTTGAGCATCATGGGAGATGTAGTCCCAAAACATCTGGGGTGCCAAGGTTCGCCATCACTGCTATAGGGGTTCCGTTGTCTGCGGTCTCTCCTGCACCCGCCTCCACACTGAAGCCGCCGTGAAACAGCTGATGTTGGGACTGGCCCGGATCGGCTGCAAAATGAGTAAGTATAGGAATTTTTGCTTTACGGCAGGGATATGCAAACTGTTGCAAAACTACAAGTCCCATAATGCCTCTGGGTGTCATGCTTGTGGTTGTCAGAGTCTTGCTATGCCTCGTGGGACTTGTAGTTCTGCAACATCTGGAGGGTAACAATTTGCATATCCCTGCTTTACAGGTTTAGATAGATTAGAGTTGGAATGTGGCAGAGAGCAGGTTTAGCGTTGGTTAGGTTTTGCCTGAACTTCTACTTTAGGCCGGCCCCTTTCACACTTGCTGCTCCGTCGGCGGATCGATCCCCCACTGAGCAGGCGGATGGCAGCTCTGTCTCCACGCTGTGTGCGGAGACGGAGCTGTCAGGTCCCCGCTCTTCTGTATCGGGGAATCGGATGAGAATGGACCGCCTGTCCGTTCTCATCCGATCCGATCCACCAGATGGATGGGAAAATAGGGTTTCCATCCGTCCGGATTTGACGGACAGGATCGGATCGGATGTCGGAGGACATGTCTCCGCAGGTTTTTTTTTTTCTTTTTAAGAAGCTATTCTACAGCTTTAATTGTTCTGCCTGTTTGTGTCTGTGTCAGATATAATTACTGTTCAGCTCTCACCTGCACTAGACTGAGAGACTCAGGGAGCGTGGAATAGGTAGTGTCCGTTCTTGGGGCTCTTTCACACGGTCCGCCTCCGTAAGCGGATCCGTGCTGCTCAGCGGGGATCGATCCGCCGATCCCTGCTGAGCCGGCGGATGACAGCTCCGTCTTTCCTTCCGGAGAGGAAGGTGTCGCAGCCCCCGCTGCTCTCTATGGGGGATCGGATGAGAGCAGACCGCCTGTCCTCTCTCATCCGATCCAATCCCTGAACGGATGGAAAAATAGGGATCCATCCAGATTTCACGGACAGGATCGGATGCGGGTGTCAGCGTAGGTGTCTCCGCTGACATCCGCTGCCCCATAGAGCTGCATGAAGGATCCGATCAGATCCTCCTAAAAAACTTTTTTTTTTTTTTTTTTTTTTTTACTGTTTACTTCTGCTTGAACTGCAGCATAGACGAATCAGGGCAGTGCTTTGTGACAGAGCTTTGTAAATCTCAGGACAGGGTAGACAAATACAAATCCTTAACAGTTTGAATTGGCTCCTTCTTATGTTTTTTGTCTCTGTATTTAGCGGTTTGTCTGGAGTTCAACTGTTACATCTGGATAGGAGATGCATGTTGTGCCTGTGCTTGAACAGGACTGGCCATGTTCCCTAAGGTTTAACCTCTCATTTTAGTTGCTGTATTGCATTCCGGTAGCTGTAAAAGTTTCTGTACCTTAATAAGCCGCTTTCCTCTCCGGCTGTGAGCGTTATATAATGCAGGAATGTGCTGCCCTTGCCCTCTTTTCTTGGTAAGGGTGCAGAGCATACCAAGAACCTTTATTGAAGCTCCCTCTTCAGACTGGCAGACTTTTCTCCTTTGTGTAGGTCGGCTGCTCAGCGAGAGAGACAGGTTTGTGTAAATCTTATTCTATTGAACACTCGAAGAAACTTCATTGGATTTTCAATGCTCTGTGAACAATACAGTGATTTAGAGAACCTGTCATTAGTTCTTCATACCAAACTAGTATAGCACTGAGCAATGTGGAAGTCCAAGGCTATCCATACTTTAAGAGCCCATTCACACTAGCGCGACTTGTGTGCCCTCTAGTCGCCACAAGTCGCTTGACATAACAAAAGCAATCAGTGCCGTCTTAATTGGCACTACTGAAGTCGCTCCGACTTCAGAAAAGGGTCCTGTACTACTTTGAGGCGACTTGTGATCTGACTTGTCCCATATACTTCAATGGGAGTCGCCTCCTTATCTTAATTGAAGCGACTTGTGATCCGACTTTCCATAAAAATGGTCCTGAACAAGAAAAAAAGAGCATTTTTCTTATAATTTTTAGTAGCACATGAATATGGCTTCTCTACACCTGGCCGTTTTTGTTGCAGGCATTTATCGGGCATTTTTGGAGGCAGGCATGACTTTTTTTGGATTTAGGGTCTGGGGGGTCTAAAAGGTGTACCTGTGAAGTTTCAGCTCTGTAGCATGTCCAGAACCAGAAAAAAAAATAATTTTTCTTATAATTAATACAGCAGTGTGGCGGCTTCTCTACACCTTGCATTTTTTGGGCGTCTTGCTCTTTTTTTTTTTTTTTTTTTCTGGTTCTGGACATGCTACAGAGATAAAACTTCACAGGTACACTTTTTAGACCCCCCCCCCCCCCCCCCCAGACACTAAAGACATGCCTGCCTCCAAAGACGCCCAAAAAGTGCCCGATAAATGCCAGCAAAAAAAAAAAAAAACAGGAAAGGAAAATTAGGTCACAACACATCATATTCTGATTGGCCAAATACAAAGTCGTCTATCATATAAGTCGCGTAAAAAAATTCACAAGTCGCGCTAGAAGTCGCCCCTTATGAGGTGACTTAGAGGTCGCGGCAGTGTGAACCGAGCCTAAGCGTGTTTCTTTCCTTCAACCATGGGTTAAAAGAGAGAAAAAAATTGCTTGATTCCCTCCCGCTGCGCTATTGTATTCTGGGAGAGAGCCTTCCCCTCCAGCAGAATACCCACTTCTGACTGCCCGATAGCAATTTTATTGTTACAGGGCAGCAGCTGTGTGCCGGATCACATATATATATATATTTGATTCTTCCTTTACCACCTGAAGGGGGCGCACAAATGACAATTCGCAGCAGAAGCATATCTGCAGGTGTCGGGCACTCAGTTGTCTCCGGCACCCACCATGGCAATACACAAAAAAACTGAGAAATATGCCTATGTAAACAAGGCAGATCTTATCTCTGATAGGGGGGATCCTGTGTCTCTGCAAAGCAGGGACTAGAATCGATCTCTTCCCCTAGCGAAAACATCGTACTGTGTACACAAAAACACTGGCTAGGCACACAGTTAACCCTTTGATCGCCCCTGATGTTAAACCCTTCCCAGCCAGAGTCATTAGTACAGTGACAGTGCAAGTTTTTAGCATCGCTGTATTAGTGTCACTGCTTCCCACTAAGTGTCCGTGTCCCATTGTCTGCCACAATGTCACAGTCCCGTTATAAGTCTCTGATCGCTGCCATTACTAATATATTAATAATAAATAAATAAAAATTCCATAAATATATCCCATAGTTTGTAGATGCTATAACGTTCGCATAAACCAATCAATATACGCTTATTTGGATTTTTTTAACCATTGTATGTTTAACAGATTGTATGGCTGAATTCGCATCTGATTCGTACTGAACACGCACAGGACCCTTTTTTTGGGTCCGGAACAGAATCGGATCGCATGGTGGTTCAATGCGATCCGATTCCTGTCCTGCACTGCGATATGCAAACTGATCTGGGGGTGTCGTTAACTTGTGTGATCTGCCTGCGATTTGAATGCAATGCGGGAACAGAAAATCGCTCAGCATTAGCAGTGCTCCTCGGGTGTATTCCACCTCCTGTGCCTTTTTTAAATTTCAAGTCAAACCCCATGTGATTATTGCACCACTTGGGTTTAGGGGGGTGGAATCCAAATTAAGTCTGCAGATCCCTTCTCCACAGCGCGTGACCTCTCCCTTAGGCAATCAAACTCACCAGATCAGAGGGTCCTCTGACGAAGTCGGGATGACGAAACGTATCAGGGCGTGATCACGTGACTAACGACAGTTTTTGTATCATATCCCGTGAACCACCGCGATCAGTGACTATTGATGAGCGGTGAGACTGATACATGCTGGCTGAGTGGTATGCTTGACTTGATTTCTTTTGTGTAAATGCATTTTAACCACTTGCCGACTGCCTAACGACGATTTACGTCAGCAGTCAGCCCCTCACAGCAGTCAGCCCCTCACTGCTGACCGCGCTCCCGCTCGGTCACGGACCCCCCCCCCCCCTGTCCGTGCATGTGCCGGCGGACCCGATGTCCGCCGGGCACTCGCGATCGTCTGTTACATCAGGAGAAAGGCAGGCGGCTAATGTAAACAAAGCCGCCTGTCATTCTCCCCTGTGTAAGAATGGTGATGATACGGTTCTACTATGTAGGACCGATGATCACTGTTCCTACACCTCAAGCAACGACCAATCAGTTAGAATCACGCCCCTAGGGACACACTTAACCCCTCCCTCTCAAAAAAGTTAACCCCTTCACTGCCAGTGTCATTTTTACAGTAACAATGCATATGTATAGCACTGATTACTGCAGTAATGTCACTGGTAACCCCATAAGGGTCAAAAATGTCAGTCAAGGGTCCGATCTGTCCGCCGCAATGTCGCAGTGCCACAAAAAAATCGCAGATTGCCGCCATTACTCGTTAAAAAAGAAAACAACAAAAATCTTTCCTTTAGTAAACGCAATAACTTTTGCGCAAACCAATCAAAATACACTTTTTGTCATATTTTTGGTAAAAAAAAAAAAGTAGCATAAAACAAATTGGCCTAAAATTTAAAATAATTAGATTTTTACATTTTTTGGGGGGAATTTCATATAAAAAAAATGTGAAAAATATTGTTGTTTTTGCAAAATTGTCGCTCTTTTTTTTGTTTATAGCGCATGATCAAAAAATCGCACAGGTGATCAAATACCACCAAAAGAAAGCTCTGTTTGTGGGGGAAAAAAGGACGTCAAATTTGTTTAGGTACAGCGTCGCACGACCGCGCAATTGTCCGTTAAAGTCACGCAGTGCAGAATCGCAAAATAGACCCTGGTCAGGAAGGGGGTAAAATCCTCCGGGGCTTAAGTGGTTAGGGGGGGGGGGGGTGGTTGGTAATACATTTTAAACGGTATTATGCTAGGAGTCCGTTTATTTCATTACATGGGTGACACCGGAGACGAGGATTTCAAATTTAGAGGATCCTTTATCATCTACGGAGGACAAGTGTTTATCCCAGGCAAATATTAACAACGATCTGGTGAGTTTGATTGGCTAAGGAAGAGGTCTCACGCGGTGGAATACACCCGAGGAGCGCTGCTAAAGCTGAATATAAAGATTTAAGGCATATATTTATATTTTGGATGTTCATCCAACATTTAAATATATGCCTTACAGTGCAAAGAACCTTTTATACATTGATATACTAATTACATATGTTTGCTTTATTTCGCTTTATTAATTTTAATATTGTGATCTTATGTGCGCTGGGAGAAAGCGATTGAGTGGTCTTAGGACTGTTTTATTTGCTTTTGTTGTGTTGTGGCATCACTGTTGTGTTTTTTTTTTTTTTTTTTGTTTTTTATTAAAGTGAAAAAAAAACCTATTTTTTTAATAATAATAAAAAAAAAAAAATGATCGCATTGCTTCATAAATTGAGGTATTCTGCTACGTCTTTGGTAAAAAAATGAAATTCCAATGAGTGTATAATAGGTTTGTGTGAAAGTTAAGGCGTCTACAAACTATGGGATATATACTGGAATTTATGCAGCTATAGACGCTATACTGTAATGGCGGTGAGCAGCGACTTATAGTGTAGTGGGAAATCGGAATGGGAATTAGCTATTGGAATACTGCCTTATCATTGGTGTCAGTGGGAGGAATAGTGTCTCATCGTTGGTGTCAGTGGGAAGAATAGTGGCCAATCGCTGGTGTCAGTGGGAGGAATACCCCCCCCCCCCCGACTTTGGTGTCAGTGGGAGGAATAGCGCCCCGCCTTTGGTGTCAGTGGGACGCATAATGCCCCATCGTTGGTGTCAGTGGGACGCATAATGCCCCATCGTTGGTGTCAGTGGGACGCATAATGCCCCATCGTTGGTGTCAGTGGGACGGATAATGCCCCGCCGTTGGTGTCAGTGGGACGGATAATGCCCCGCCGTTGGTGTCAGTGGGACGGATAATGCCCCGCCGTTGGTGTCAGTGGGACGGATAATGCCCCGCCGTTGGTGTCAGTGGGACGGATAATGCCCCGCCGTTGGTGTCAGTGGGACGGATAATGCCCCGCCGTTGGTGTCAGTGGGACGCATAATGCCCCGCCGTTGGTGTCAGTGGGACGGATAATGCCCCGCCGTTGGTGTCAGTGGGACGCATAATGCCCCGCCGTTGGTGTCAGTGGGACGGATAATGCCCCGCCGTTGGTGTCAGTGGGACGGATAATGCCCCGCCGTTGGTGTCAGTGGGACGGATAATGCCCCGCCGTTGGTGTCAGTGGGAGGTGTAGCGCCCCACCGTTGGTGTCAGTGGGAGGTGTAGCGCCCCACCGTTGGTGTCAGTGGGAGGTGTAGCGCCCTGTCGGTGTCAGTGGGAGGAATAGCGCCCAGTCGTTGGTGTCGGTGGGGGGGAATAGCGCGCCGTCGTTGGTGCCAGTGGGGGGGGGGATAGCGCCCCGCCGTTGGTGTCAGTGGGGGGGATATCGCCCCGCCGTTGGTGTCAGGGGGGGGGAATAGCGCGCCGCCGTTGGTGCCAGAGGGGGGGGAATAGCGCGCCGTCGTTGGTGCCATTGGGGGGGGGGATAGCGCCCCACCGTTGGTGCCAGTGGGGGGGGATAGCGCCCCACCGTTGGTGCCAGTGGGGGGGATAGCGCCCCTACGTTGGTGCCAGTGGGGGGGGATAGCGCCCCTCCGTTGGTGCCAGTGGGGGGGGATAGCGCCCCTCCGTTGGTGCCAGTGGGGGGGGATAGCACCCCACCGTTGGTGCCAGTGGGGGGGGGATAGTGCCCCACCGTTGGTGTGAGAGGGAGGAATAGTGCCCCACCCATTAGTGGGAGGAATAGCGCTTCATATCTGTGGGAGGAATTTCCAAGGGTCGGGTAAAGGAATGGGAAGGGCCATATTAGGTCATATCCAAGAACTGATCTAGGGGGAATCGAGGGGTAACTGTGCCTAACAAGTGTAATGTGTGCTGCTTTGACTAACTAATCTGGCAGTTTTACCTCCTGCTTTTCAGGGAGAAGAAACAGCCAGATTGCTGTTCTCTGTACACCGTTCTGTGTGTTTTTTGTAAACACAGACCTCTGTGTGTGATTGGACGCCGCCTATGAGCAGGTTCCAGTCAAAATCATTGGCTGAAACCTGCTACCAAACTCGTGCTGTGTCCAATCAAAGCATGTGTCTGCAAGGGGAATCATGTGCATGCGCGTCCAAAACCTGGATGTGAGTGTTGTGGAAGCTTGCACCTGTCACCCGCTCGCAGTATATTTACTATAAGCAATTGACAAGTGGTTATAAAAGGAAGCAGTTTGTTTAAACCAGCAGAGCCCAAACAGACTGGAGTTCGGCTTGAATCTTGTGAAATGCAGGTTTTGGGTGGAGTGAAGATAAAAATATGCTATCAGTACAATAAAAGGGAAAAAGGTCATTCATTGTATGTTCCATTTATGGAATTTACTTGCATACTTCTGGAACAGAACGTGGAGAAATCTTCCAGATGAGGTACACATGAGGTATGCGGCTTTAAGCCTTTTAGTGTATGCGTGTTTAATGTTTATCTGCCTGACTCAGGCTGGAGGTATTGTGCTTCCTAATGTTTGCAGTTTGAGTTTCTCGCTCCTGTGTGTTGACCTCTTAGTCATTGCTAGGTGTGTCTGATATGTGTGGAGCCGGCACCCGGGGGGAGGAGTCGGCGATGGAAGGTTCTTACTGCCTACGTAGGATGTTCGTAAACAGTAAGAGTTTCCTTGCAATGACTCACTAAAAACAAACTTCTAGGGGTTGATCCCATCTGATGGAACTTCACGGATGGAAGGTCAAGTGTACCTAAACTTCAAATTGGGTCCTACGAAAGAGCGGGTGATCACTTGTCCATTTAAAAAGCCAAACGCCAGTGAAGTCTGACCAATAATTTTAATATTTGGATTTTTTGGGAACATGATTTTTTTTTAAATGCAACTCTTTACGCCAAAATTGGACACTGTCATCCAAATTTGTCAAAAACAAGCCCTGCGGGCCGAATCCAGCCCACCAGGCCTCGTCATGTGGCCCTCGTACCCAGTTTTGTGGCCAGAACATGGAGGAACTCCTTTCTGCCATCTCCGGCTCTCAACCGCCACTCTCCGCTGTCACTTGTAAATATAGAAGCCTTCTGTTTACAAGGGACAGCTTTGCTCTCAGCAGCTTCAGGTTTCTGCACGCACTCACTGCTGGGATGGATCTCTACAGCGGCCGTGCAGGCTGGTTGACCGTGTCTCCCGGTCAACGGGAGACCCCAGCGAGCAGCGGGAGGGAGGAGACGTCCTTTCCTGTTCCTGTCATGACAGCTGAGTGGCTTCTAAGCCGCATCGGTTGACATTACAAGACAGCCGACCGTCGGCTATAGACGCCGGTACCGGGGTGATGCCTCTAGCTGAAGGCATCACTCTGGTACGGCACTTTCCTGAAATATCGGCAATATCGGTAACTTCAGGGGCCAATTCCGATATATCAGGGAAAGTGCATATTGGCCCCCGATATATCAGAATTGCTGATAATCGGTCGATAATTCCAACCTTTTTGTTATTCTGAAGAACTAGCGGATTGTTTGTGTCCATGTACAGAGTGAATCTGTATGGGAGTAGTTTCATAATTCTCAATCAGCTGCTGCACCTGCAGGGCTTTGGGGAAAGTGGCTGGGTCTGCGTCCCTTTTTAGAATTAGTTTCTAGAGTATACCACCAAAAATGACATTTTTGTTGCAGGGGATGCTCAAAATCTGACTTGTATCTTAGTGCAGACTTGGGGGGAAATCCGTGAGCCAATCATAAGAGAAGGAAATTACATTTCGGTCGGGGGGCCTGTTCTGTATACAGAATGCTTCCAGATCCCCATATTGCATCTTACAGAAAATGACCCCGGCTGCTGATTGAAAAGGAAAGGTCATTTTTAATATTTAATTACAATGACTTGTGCCGCAATTGTGTACGCTATTTATTTTTTGTTTTCGTTTTTTTTCCCCCAATGGAGGTGGAGTTAACTGGACTTTAGGCTCCATTCACATATAGGAGTCTTGGAATCGCCACGCTTCTTTTCACAATCTCAAATCATTGCAAATCGCGGGAAGCCCAATAATTTTCCGTGACTTGCATTGGCACCCCAAACGTGGCGTAATTTTGCCACGATTGTTGCCCAATGAATCGCAGTAAAATCACGCAAACAGGATCGTGGGGGGCTGTTGCCCAAAAAAAGTGCAAGAACTTATTTTGGGCAACAGGCATCCACGCGATTCTCTTTGCATGATTTTACTGCGATGTGTTGGGCGACAATCGCGGCAAAATTATGCCGTGTTTGGGGTGCCATTGCAAGTCTCAGGAATCGCACGGGAGTCCCGCGGTTTGCAATGATTCGGGATCGCAGCGACTCTGCCCCCGATCCGAGACGCCTATATGGGAATGGAGCCTTAAGAGACGCCTATATGGGAATGGAGCCTTAAGTGACGCCCGTATGGGAATGGAGCCTTAAGAGACGCCTATATGGGAATGGAGCCTTAAGAGACGCCCGTATGGGAATGGAGCCTTAAGAGACGCCCGTATGGGAATGGAGCCTTAAGAGACGCCCGTATGGGAATGGAGCCTTAAGAGACGCCCGTATGGGAATGGAGCCTTAGAGACACCCATATGGGAATGGAGCCTTAGAGACACCCATATGGGAATGGAGCCTTAGAGACGCCCATATGGGAATGGAGCCTTAGAGACGCCCATATGGGAATGGAGCCTTAGAGACGCCCATATGGGAATGGAGCCTTAGAGACGCCCATATGGGAATGGAGCCTTAGAGACGCCCATATGGGAATGGAGCCTTAGAGGCGCCCATATGGGAATGGAGCCTTAGAGGCGCCCGTATGGGAATGGAGCCTTAAGAGGCGCCCGTATGGGAATGGAGCCTTAAGAGGCGCCCGTATGGGAATGGAGCCTTAAGAGGCGCCCGTATGGGAATGGAGCCTTAAGAGGCGACAATCGCGGCAAAATTATGCCGTGTTTGGGGTGCCATTGCAAGTCTCAGGAATCGCACGGGAGTCCCGCGGTTTGCAATGATTCGGGATCGCAGCGACTCTGCCCCCGATCCGAGACGCCTATATGGGAATGGAGCCTTAAGAGACGCCTATATGGGAATGGAGCCTTAAGTGACGCCCGTATGGGAATGGAGCCTTAAGAGACGCCTATATGGGAATGGAGCCTTAAGAGACGCCCGTATGGGAATGGAGCCTTAAGAGACGCCCGTATGGGAATGGAGCCTTAAGAGACGCCCGTATGGGAATGGAGCCTTAGAGACACCCATATGGGAATGGAGCCTTAGAGACACCCATATGGGAATGGAGCCTTAGAGACGCCCATATGGGAATGGAGCCTTAGAGACGCCCATATGGGAATGGAGCCTTAGAGACGCCCATATGGGAATGGAGCCTTCGAGGCGCCCATATGGGAATGGAGCCTTAGAGGCGCCCGTATGGGAATGGAGCCTTAAGAGGCGCCCGTATGGGAATGGAGCCTTAAGAGGCGCCCGTATGGGAATGGAGCCTTAAGAGGCGCCCGTATGGGAATGGAGCCTTAAGAGGCGCCCGTATGGGAATGGAGCCTTAAGAGGCGCCCGTATGGGAATGGAGCCTCAAGAGACGCCTGTATGGGAATGGGGCCTTTAAAAGAGGTTTGAAACATGGCAGAACTTCGGCATCTGTTGTCTCCATGAGGAAGTGTCCTCTCACTACTTGTCCTTGTAGTCGGTAATGAGGTCCAATCAAGAAAACATTGTTTCGTTTTCATTCTGACTTTCGGACCTTGGATGCCATAAAAAAAAAAAAAAAACTATTTCCCTCCTCTGTAGAAAGGGTGATGTTATTTATAATGCCTTTTATGAAGTTTCCTTATGTGGAGGTTGTAGCTGTAAAATACAGTTCAGAGGAAATTTAAAGGAAAGTCCCGTTGGCTCCTCGTTTGTTTGAACATCTCGGTGTTGTGTATTTGTTTCTCGCTGTGCTATTTAATGGGCACGGCTCTCCGCTGGCACCGTCATTCCTCGCACTGACTCCTGTGCTGGTCTGCCTGGCTCCTGTGCTGGTCTGCCTGGCTCCTGGTGTCTGATTATCTCTACCTGTAAAAGAAAAGCTTTCACATCTTCTCCACTCCTCTCTTCACTGTCTGTGTAAATAATGTTGGGGGATTCTGCTACATTGGTGCAACTTGCCTAGCTTCCTATACAGTGTATATAAAAAGTCTACACACCCCTGTATAAAATCTCAGGTTTCTGTGATATAAAAAAAATGAGACAAAGATCATTTCAGAACTTTTTCCACCTTTTTTAAATGTGACCTATAAACCGTACAACTTAATTAAAAAACAAACTGAAATCTTTTAAGGGGTAGGGGGGATTAAAAACTAAAATAATATGGTTGCATAAGTGGGCACACCCATAAACTAATACTTTGTTGAAGAACCTTTTGATGTTACAGCACTCAGTCTTTTTGGGTATGAGTATATCAGTATGGCACATCTTTACTTGGCAATATTTGTCCACTCTTCTTTGCAAAAACACTCCAAATCTGTCAGATTGCAAGGACATCTCCTGTGCAAAGCCCTCTTCACATCACCCCACAGATTTTCAATGGGATTCAGGTCTGGGCTCTGGCTGGGCAATTCCAAAACTTTAATCCTCCTTCTGGTGAAGCCATTCCTTTGTTGATTTGGATTTATGCTTTGGGTCGTTGCCATGCTGAAAGATGAAGTTCTTTTTACATCATAGAATCCTGACATTTTTAGCTGGGGTGTGTAGACTTTTTTTTTATACCCACTGTATTGGTCAAAACAAATCGGATGGAACGGTCAGAGAAATAAAGCTAAAATTTACATCTTTGTGTTGCAAGTCTCTTCTTCTCTAGCCACTTCTTGACCAGAAGGTTTTGCCCCCTTAATGACCAGGCCATTTTTTGCGATTCAGCACTGCATTACTTTAACTGACAATTGCGCGGTCATGCAACGCTGTACCCAAATACAATTACTGTTTTCCCACAAATAGAGCTCTTTTTTTTTGGTGGTATTTGATCAGCTGTGCAATTTTTTTTTATTTCGCTATAAACAAAAAAAAGTGACAATTCTGAGAAAATATATATATTTTTCACTTTCTGCTATATAACATTCCCCAAAAAAAAAGGCCAATTTGTATTCTGCTACGAATTTTTGGCAAAATGTAAAGGTACCCCCAGTCTAAAGCCTCGTACATACTATGAGAATATTGAGTGAATGACCATCGTTTTTTGTTTTTGTTTTTTTTTGTTTTTTGCATACTAGTTTCGTATTGAAAATGAAGAGGATACAAAAGTTAAGAAAATTCTTGTACCACAGAATAAAACTTTAGAAGTGATGTAATACATTGTATTGTAATGTATTCCTTAATTTCCGGGCATGCGTGGTCATTTGTCTTCCGATTTTATTTTATTTATTTTTTCATACGCAGAACTGTGCTGATTGCAGGATGCCCTGGAAATTGCACCGACACAGAGAATCGCACTACACTTGCAGTTCCCGTGCGGGCTGCGGTTTTTAAGAAATGGTGCAGGGACCTTTTCTAGGCATTTTTAATGGGCTGCCGTGTCCGCGCCAAACGTGGCTCATAGAGCCGCATAGGTGTGAAACAAGATGTGCACCTTCCTAGCCAATGACCCCACAAAGCTCCTAATCTACTCCCTGGTCATCTCCCGCCTCGACTACTGCAACTCCCTTCTCATTGGATTACCTTTACTTAGACTATTCCCCCCCACCTGCCATCCACAACTCTGCCCCCACCTACATCACTAACCTTGTCTCGGAGTACCAATCTAATGGTTCTCTTTATTCTTTCCAAGACCTCCTGCTCTCTAGCTCCCTCCCATGCTCACCTCCAGGACTTCTCCAGAGCCTCTCCCATCCGCTGAAGCTCCCTACCCCAATCTGTCCACTTTTAGGCGATCCCTGAAAAGGTCCCCCCCCCCTCAGTTATTACCTCTTGTATCTCTTGACCCTCCCTCTTAAAATGTAATCTCTAAGGCTGCATTCACATGTCAGCGTATTGATTGCGGGCAGAATCGCCGCGATTCCGCCCGCGATCCAGAAATCATTGCAAATCGCGGGACGCCTGTGCGTTGCCCGTGATTTGCAATAGCACCCCAAACGCTGAACGATGTTGCCGCGATTTCCGCCTGCCGAATCGCGGTAACCTTGTGCAAAAAAAAATCGCGGGATGCATTATGCTCCGAAGAAGCTCTTGTACTTTTTTGGGCGTCATGCGTCCCGTGATTTTTTTTTGCGCGATGTTACCGCGATTCGGCAGGTGGAAATCGCGGCAACATCGCACAGCGTTTGGGGTGCTATTGCAAATCACGGGCAACGCACAGGCGTCCCGCGATTTGCAATGATTTCTGGATCGCGGGCGGAATCGCGGCGATTCTGCCCGCGATCAATACGCTGACATGTGAATGCAGCCTTATGATCAGGGCCTTCGGATTCCTCCTGTATTGTATTTGTTCTGTCTGCCCTCATGTTCAAAAGCGCTGCGCAAACTAGAATTCCTTAATAATAATAATAATAATAATGATAATAACCTAGGCTAAAGGAAAAAACTTTAGGAATATTAATCTAGAAAAGGTAAACCCTGTGATTAGGGTTATCCAATGAACACAATGCTTTTTCTGGCACATTCAATAGAATAGAACGCAATAGAAACCTGTATGGGCATAAAGGGAACAGAAATTAAGAACAAGAGTTAGTCATTTCTTTAATATTGGCAGAAACCTGTAAATTAGTTATATATTATATTTTTTTGTTCTGCTTCTCTGTACTAATTTAACATTTTCCTTCCTTCAGTTTGGGGCGGAGTTTCGGCGATTCGCTCTGGAACGATCGAAGCCTGGAAAGTTCGAGGAATTCTATGGATTACTGCAACATGTGCATAAAATCCCCAACGTGGATGTACTGGTTGGTTACGCCGATGTTCACGGGGACTTACTACCCATCAACAACGATGACAACTACCATAAAGCGATAACGACGGCCAACCCGCTACTGCGGATATTCCTACAGAGAAAAGGTAATTGCTTAATTAAAGTTACTTGAATTCTAACTAAAAATTCAAATACCCAGCTGTTCCACAGGCAAAACAATTTAAATTGGTGTTCTGGTATGGCTTAAGATGGTTCCTGTGGGGGAGACTTTCTTTAACTGTTTGCCATTGATTTGTGTCAAAGACAGGAAAAAAGACTAACTCTTACCAATGGGGACACAAGGAACTATAAGCATCTGCAGCCAATCTAGCTCTTCCTTAACGTTATGCAAAATAAAAATAAAAAGATCTGACTTGCGTCGAGCATAGGCCGCCTCTGGCGCACGCCGCCCCCCCCTGCTCAAGCACAGGCCGCCTCTGGAGCACGCTCCCCCCCCCCCCCCCCCCGCTCAAGCACAGGCCGCCTCTGGCGCACGACCCCCTCCCCCTGCTCAAGCACAAGCCGCCTCTGGTGCACGCCCCCCCCAAGCGCAGGCTGCCTCTGGCGCGCGCCTCCCCTGCTCAAGCGCAGGCCGCCTCTGGTGCATGCCTCCCCTGCTCAAGCGCAGGCCGCCTCTGGTGCATGCCTCCCCTGCTCAAGCGCAGGCCGCCTCTGGTGCATGCCTCCCCTGCTCAAGCGCAGGCCGCCTCTGGTGCATGCCTCCCCTGCTCAAGCACAGGCCGCCTCTGGCGCAAGCCTCCCCTGCTCAAGCACAGGCCGCCTCTGGCGCAAGCCTCCCCTGCTCAAGCACAGGCCACCTCTGGTGCAAGCCTCCCCTGCTCAAGCACAGGCCGCCTCTGGCGCACGCCCACCTCATAAGCACAGGCCGCCTTTGACGCACGCCTCAACCGCATCTTGACTAGGGCTGAACAGTCTATGGAATATAAGAACAGTGTGTGTCTGCCCAATGTCCTGTAACCCTGCCCCCGACTATCTGTAAGAAGAAATGCATGGTCACATGACAGAACCTTTTATCATTGTAAAAATGTTATTGTTTTTTGATTGTTTCAGAATGATTTTTCTAACTTTATTAGAACGTGTCTTAACATTGTATGTTCACTTTTAAGATGGTCATTAGAATTTTATCCGATTCCTCTAATTTGCCTGAAAGTCTAACAGTGTGTGGTGCTTCCGGCTTGGCAAGTTGATTGTATAGATTGAGGCATTTTGGGGATTTCTTTAGTACAGACTGAATGATTGACATTCGTTTATGTATGGCCAGCATGAATGTTAGAGAATTCTCGGATTTTCTGTAGAAGTACAGCGTGCAGAACATGGAAGGGGTGGGGTTTTGTCTGTCTGTGTCTGTAGGGTAGCATATAAATAGAATGTGTTTTGCGAGTGATTTCCTTTAAAATTCTAATACTAGACGTGTGTTTAAGCCACAGAATACAATTGATTTATTTTTATTTTATTTTTTTTAAAGAACAAGTTGCTCTGCAGATGTATTGATTTACAAGAATAAGGCAAACCATTTCCACTGACAGGGGTGCTCACAGTGATCAGCTTTTGTTTATGTAAAACATTTATACCAAAAGGAAAAAGAAAAGCTGTTTGCTGTAGCTGATTATTAGTTTTGCTTCAATTCGTTAGCGTATTTAAATCTTTTTTTTTTTTTTTTTTCTTTGTTAGTGTGTTTAAATATTTATCATTTCCCCAGACTGACAGTGCTAATGTCAGCAGTGCCCTCTGTGCTCCTTCATCCAGAGTGGGGACGCTCTAATACAGGAGGTCTGTTACTGGCCAGATCACCAGGTGAAGACACGGGGGGCGGGCATGATTTCCAATGAAGGCCGTAGGAGGGTGCGATTTTAATCTGGTTAAAAAAAAAAGAGTTCAGTGCGGTGCTAATTTAATCTCCAGCTATGCTCAGTCCCCTCAAAGGGCATTAAATTTGCACCTGTTGCAGATATAAGCATGCCCGTGCTTTCAAGCTGTAGTAAACAAACCAAATATATGAACAATTTTTTACAAATTTTTTAAAGGGCCCACTGCAGTGCTATGCCATGATGCGCTGGTATGCATTCTGTATTGGCACATTATGACCCCTATCTGGTAAATGTAGCCATTCAGCACTGTGGTGTCACTGCTCCCAGCGCTTCATTCCTCACCGGGTCCCACTTCCCGGTTCGTGCTCTACAGGCCATTTTTGAATGGTTGGGCCACGATGGCATCACTCCTGCGCATGCGCACAGGAGTCATGATTGCAGCGCGGCACTTTCTGCATTTAGGGCACACTCTGTGTGTGTGTGTGTGTGTGTGTGTGTGTGCTCTGCAATTCACATGTGACCCTGGTGCAGTGTGAATAAAGCCTATTCATTTGGGCATGAAATCTCACCAAACCGGGCCAAAATGTGGTGCATGCACTAATTTATAAAGCACGCAGGAAATGAATCGCATTGGTACTACTGTACAATGAGAGAGGGTTTAGGAAAACGCACTGCGCTTGCAACGTTATGAGGTTAGCATGGATACCCACAGCAGAACGCACTGCCCCCCCCAAGCTGACTAAACCTGCATCTTAGTGGTGTCTGCGCTTTTCTGTCGCATATAATCATAATTTCTTGAATTAAAGGTCATATCTCTATGCCAGCAATGGTGAACCTATGGAATGCATGCCCTCTCTGTGGGCAGGCAAGCTAAGTCGTCGGATCGCTACCCCCTGGCAGCCGAACCTCAGAAAAGAGCGCAAACTGACCGGCCAGCATGCATGCGCGGAAATAAGTTGTGGCTCTTCCACTCTTCCAGTGACGTCATTGTGCCTGACGCCGTGCTCAAAGAGCAATCCAGATTTTGTTCTACTAGAAGCCAAAAAAGGCAAATCTTTGTGTGTGGCGAGCGAGCTTGATTTATTCTCCCTGGAGAAGAGACGCCTGAGAGGGGACATGATAGCAATTTATAAATATCTCAATGGTGATCTCAGCATAGAAAAAAAGCTATTCAGTCGCAAGGATTGCATGAGGACTCGAGGGCATACAATGCGATTAGAGGAGAAGCGTTTTAACCTCAGGCAACGTGTGGGGGTTCTTTACTGTTAGGGCTACAAGATTGTGGAATTCTCTACCACAAGAGGTGGTTTCTGCGGGAAGTATGGTGGCTTTTAGACGTACATCTCAGGATCAGACCATTCAGGGGTATAAGAGGATTACAGCCACACACACCTACACAGGTTGACCTGGATGGACTATCGTCTTTATTTAACCTCACCTACTATGTGAATATGGAATGAGGATGGGGGAGCACCTGGAGCGCTGCACATGCCGGGGAGGGTGGGGACTCCTAGAGGGGCCATTACTGTAGCGGACCATGTGATCTCCCAGGAATCAGGCATATGATGGGGTGAGCGGAGTTCTGTCCTCCCGGCTTCATTATAGTTTTATACGGAAAGAATGATTTATAGTAAGTTTTCCTACTGATTGCATTGACTTTGGGATTCCAATTTGTGTATATTATGGGAACTCTAGTTGTAGTGATTCCTGGAGATCAGGTTTCTTTCTTCCATTGTAGAAGAGATCTTTAGTGACATTTCATTATCCACCACTGGTTATGACCCTTCCCATTTCCTTTTTTTTTTTAATTTTTTATGAAGTCAAAATGAAATGGTACAAAGTTCACACTCAATGGGACAATAATATGGGCCAACCAAAACAAGAACATATTAACGACAATGTTGTCATAAGGAAGAGCGTAGCAACACGTTACGCCAAATCAGATCAAAATAAAAGCAGCGTCATCATATCTTGAACCATAGCAAGTGTATCATGGGTCAGGAAACATTCGTTTAAATCCTCTGAACAGTCATAACTGGATAGTAACCAGATGTAAAATTTGTGAATGAGAAACTCAAACGGGAGATACAACTAGAAGGGGGGGGGGGGAAGGAGGGAGGGTGGGGCGGAAAGAAAGGGATGGGGGGAAGAAAAGAGAGCGGACAAGGACCCTTCCCATTTCTTATCCATTACCATGTCTTCTATTACTAATCTTGTATTGCTTTCCCTTCCCTTACTAACCCCTTCCAATTGCTTACCTACTTTAACGTTTCTTTATTTTCTAGTATAGATTCTACTTTGCTTTATAGCTGATCTCCAGGATACGCCCTTCCCTTAATTAATTTTACCCCCCTATTTATATTTTTAATACAATAAAATAAAAAATTTGTTCTGGTCGCCAGTCCTCGGGAGGGATGTGTTGGAGCTGGAGAGAGTCCAGAGAAGGGCAACAAAACTAATTAGGGGATTGGAGGACCTTAATTATGAAGAGCGTCTGCAATCGCTTGATTTATTCTGCCTGGAGAAGAGACGCCCGAGAGGGGACACAATAGCAATTTATAAATACCTCAATGGTGATCACAGCATAGAAAAAAAGCTATTCAGTCGCAAGGATTGCATGAGGACTAGAGGGCATACAATGGGATTAGAGGAGAAGAGTTTTAACCTCAGGCAACGTGGGGGGTTCTTTACTGTTAGGGCTACAAGATTGTGGAATTCTCTACCACAATAGGTGGTTTCTGCGGGAAGTATGGTTGCTTTCAAAAGACTCTTAGACGTACATCTCAAGGATCAGAACATTCAGGGGTATGTGAGATGATTACGGCCACACACACCTACACAGGTTGAACTGGATGGACTATTGTCTTTATTCAACCTCACCTACTATGTAGCTATGTAAAATAAAAGACCCCTTACTTGAATACATGGCCACATGATGCACCAGGTTCAGAGTCCTCTCTCTTCTAGATTGCAGACTGGTAGGTTCCTACTTTGGGTGCCTACGTCTGTTGCCTGGTGACATGGACACTTCCCATTGGCGTTGGTGGTATTTACATGGTCCTGAAGACCTCGCCAGTTGTATGATAAAAACCACAATAAGGGGGTTACAAGGCCAGCTGGTAATGGGCCTGGGCAGTAGACAGGTGAGTAAAAAAAACAGCTATGGAAGGATTTTAGAAAATACCTAGAGCAGGGGTGTCAAACTCAATTTCATTGCGGGCCGCATCAGCATTATGGTTGCCCTTAAAGGGCCGGTTATATCTGTAAGATTAGATGTCCAGAGCGCCCCACGCCCCCTTACACCCTTACTTGAGCTGCCAAGAGCCCCCCACCATCATAAGTCAAGAGTCACCCACCCTTCCTTACATCACAATGCACACCCTTTCCTTGTGCTGCTGCAAGGAAGAAGATGCGGGTGGTTCTGGGAAGAAGTGCAGGGTCTGAAGGAGAACCAGAGGAGGGCTGGAGTCAGCTTCCAGAGTCTGCTGAATGCTAAGACCAGGGGGGGGGGCAGAGGCAAGGTGGTGTTGCAGCTGCACAGAGAGGTGCAGGATCTGTATTAGGAGTTCTGCCCTCATCTCTGCTACGGACTGCTGAGAAGGGGGGGGGGGGGCAAAGACAAGCCTTTTGGCAGCTACAGAGGATCCGGCAAAGGAGTTCTGGCCTCTCTTCTGCCGACTACAGAGACAATGTGGGGGCAGAGACAAGCGGGGTGCCACAGCTGCAGGAGAGATGAAATTACCTGGGGGGCCGCATTCGGCCCGCGGGCCTTGTGTTTGACACCTGTGACCTAGAGGATGGGATTGGAGGGATGCAGGGGACCTTAAAGATTTTTTCCTGGAAATTGACTTTCTTCTAGTTTAATAAAACTCACAGGAAGTCAGGCACTACAATGAACACAAATCCATTTTCATGAAATTACGATATCTTTATTTGTACAGAGTTTAAAAACCATTTATATAAAATATCCCTTAACAACAAGGTGTAAATTATCAAAAAAAAGACCTCCTAAGTACATATATCCTAATCACCCACTTCATTGGAGAGCAATATATATTTTCTTGACCTTAGGGGAGGATACCCCTTTTTAGCATAAACTAAAAAATACCCCTATAATACTAATCCATCGCCCTTTACAGAACCGCTATTCTCATACTTACAAGGTGTACAGTATTGGATTTTAGTCAAAATTGTACTTTTAAAAACGCTGTCTGGGCGCAGCCATCTTGGATGTGGGCATCTGAAGCCACAGTGTAATCTGCTGTGTCCTTCTTCCTGATTCCAGGGAGTGTTCTGGGAGTTCCTCCCGATTGCAGGGAGTGTTCTGGGAGTTCCTCCCGATTGCAGGGAGTGTCCTGGGAGTTCTTCCTGATTAAAGGGAGTGTTCTGGGAGTTCTTCCTGATCCCAGGGAGTGTTCTGGGAGTTCTTCCTGATCCCAGGGAGTGTTCTGGGAGTTCTTCCTGATTCCAGGGAGGGTTCTGGGAGTTCTTCCTGATTCCAGGGAGGGTTCTGGGAGTTCTTCCTGATTGCAGGGAGTGTCCTGGGAGTTCTTCCTGATTGCAGGGAGTGTTCTGGGAGTTCCTGATTCCAGGGAGTGTCCTGGGAGTTCTTCCTGATTGCAGGGAGTGTCCTGGGAGTTCTTCCTGATTAAAGGGAGTGTTCTGGGAGTTCTTCCTGATTCCAGGGAGTATTCTGGGAGTTCCTCCTGATTCCAGGGAGTGTTCTGGGAGTTCCTCCTGATTCCAGGGAGTGTTCTGGGAGTTCCTCCTGATCCCAGGGAGTGTTCTGGGAGTTCTTCCTGATTCCAGGGAGTGTTCTGGGAGTTCTTCCTGATTCCAGGGAGTGTTCTGTGAGTTCTTCCTGATTCCAGGGAGGGTTCTGGGAGTTCTTCCTGATTCCAGGGAGTGTTCTGGGAGTTCTTCCTGATTGCAGGGAGTGTCCTGGGAGTTCTTCCTGATTAAAGGGAGTGTTCTGGGAGTTCTTCCTGATTCCAGGGAGTATTCTGGGAGTTCCTCCTGATTCCAGGGAGTGTTCTGGGAGTTCCTCCTGATTCCAGGGAGTGTTCTGGGAGTTCCTCCTGATCCCAGGGAGTGTTCTGGGAGTTCTTCCTGATTCCAGGGAGTGTTCTGTGAGTTCTTCCTGATTCCAGGGAGTGTTCTGTGAGTTCTTCCTGATTCCAGGGAGGGTTCTGGGAGTTCTTCCTGATTCCAGGGAGTGTTCTGGGAGTTCTTCCTGATTCCAGCCTCCTAGGAGAGATGACAAACAGCTCCCAGGATGCAATGCAAAGGCGGAAGTGATGTCGGTGGCCGTGGCCACAGAGGGGGGGAGAAGGAGTAAGTACAATCAAAAATGCCCTAAAAATAAGGCAAGGGACCCCCGAAAAAAAAATGAAAATGCCCAATTGTTGATCAGCATAGCGAACACTCCAGGAATCACTAAAGTTGCGAAATAGGCTGGAACTCCACTTTAACGCATTTCCCGGATCCAACAATCTGCTTCATCAAAAGCCAAGAGGTTTATTCTTTATCTTTTCTCCTGATGAAACAGACTGCTGGGTCCGAGAAACACGTTGAGCTATTTTTCCCCTGTACAACCACTATAGGAGTGAATACATTTTATAGTAAAATTGGGTATCCTCCCCCAAGGTCAAGTAAATATATATTGTACTCTAAGAATGCATTAAAATGAAAAAAAAAAAACTTCTGCCCTTACAATCCCTTTTTAAGGTGGGGAGGATGGGTTTATTTTAATGCATTATATACATTTAGATAAAACCTGTGTGCAGCAGCCCCCCTAATATTTACCTGAGCCCATCTTTATCCAGCGATGTTGCAGGAGTTTCTCAGCTGCCCAGGACTCCCCTTATTGGATGAGACAGCAGTGCGACCGGATTGGCTCTTGCTTCTGTCAATCAAAGTCAGTTAGCCAATCAGGAGAAAGGGCAGGATTGCGGGAGGGAGCAGGGCAGGATTGCGGCTCTGTGTCTGAATGGACTCACTGAGCTGTGACTTGGCTTGGGTGCCCCCCATTGCTGTGGGGGGCATTTAAAAGGAGGGAGGGGCCAGGAGCACTGAAGAGGGACCCAAGAAGAGGAGGATCCGGGCTGCTCTGTACAAAACCAACTGAACAGAGGAGGGAAGCATAATAATGTTTAAAAAAAAAAAAAAGCACAAGACTCGTTAAAAAAAAAAAACCACCAAAAATGACAAATCTTTCCCTTAGTAAACGCAATAACTTTTACGCAAACCAATCAAAATTTTTTGCGATATTTTTTTTTTTTACCAAACATATGTAACAGAAAATAAATTGGCCAAAAATGTTAAAAAAAATTTAGATTTTTACATTTTTTGGGGGGGAATTTCATATAAAAAAATGTGAAAAATATTGTTATTTTTGCAAAATTGTTGCTCTTTTTTTGTTTATAGCACATGATCAAAAAATCGCACAGGTGATCAAATACCACCAAACGAAAGCTCTGTTTGTGGGAAATAAAGGACGTCAAATTTGTTTAGGTACAGCGTCGCACGACCACGCAATTGTCCGTTAAAGTCACGCAGTGCCGAATCGCAAAAAAAGGCCCTGGTCAGGAAGGGGGTAAAATCTTCCGGGGCTTAAGTGGTTAATGTGTTTCTGTTTTAAAAGTGTGTTTAAAGACCCTAAAATGCTTTTTAAAAGTACAGTGAAAGTTATAAAAAAACATGCCTAGGGTGTATTTAAATAGGGTCTTTCTATTTCGCAGATTTTCACTTTTCGCAGCTGGGTCCGGAAAGTAACCCCCGCGATGGAGGGGGGGGGGGGGTTTACTGTACTTTAATTCAGTGTTGGCACTTTGAAATAAATACCTTTTTGGTTTTGTGTTGCAGTTTGGGAACTCGTGTTTAAAAAAAAAAAAAAAAGATTTGCCATCACTGCTTTATGTTGTCCTCACAATTGATGTGCTGTACATTTTTTGGGGTTGAAGTTTTATAATGTGTTGGATAATTGTAGCTGTGGAAGGCAAAGATCAAACTCTCATTCCCGGTTTAGCGGCATTAATCTCAGCAAAGTCATTTTTATCTGTTTTGGCTCATTAGATGGATGTGCTGTGATACTGATATATAATGTGTAAGAAGCTTAGGGCTGAGTTCCCTCGGCTCCCAAAATTAACGTTTCACTCGATATCCCTCCATGGAGCCTTCGCCACATGTTTGTATTGAGCAGGGCAAATATTTGAAGGTTTGTTTTGTAACTTTATTAATTTTGTTCCTTCTGCTACAATAATAACACCCCCCACACTTCGCTGCCTGGGCAGATTCATTGTATCAGGCGCTGCTGGACATGTACAGTGACTGATGGTTGTTACAATTACTTTGTGTCTCTTTCCAGAACTTCTTTTTTTTTTTTAGCTTTTCTTTTGAAGGTCTACACATTATTTTATCATTTTAGAGTCTCTAGCCTTTGTATATTTTTAGAAGGATGACATCTATTTATATAAAAAAGGCAACAGAATGTGTCTTTTTGCCATTTTGAACAATAAAATAATTATTTTTTGTCTTTTTTGCTTTAAGCCCCCCCCCCCCGTTCACAGTGAATGCGGCTTTGAAAATCATGATTTCAATGCCGCTGGTCAGTACAATTTCATCTGCGGCTTGTCCGACACCAGTGCGATTTCATGAACACGTCATTGCAAGTTGCACATGAATTTAGGAAAAATAGACGGAGTTTGCTTTGAATATTAACCACTTCTGGACCGGAAGATTTTCCTGCTTAATGACCACGCCCTATTTTGGGATTCGGCACTGTGTGACTTTAATGGACAATTGCGCGGTCGTGCGACGCTGTACCCAAATAAAATTCACGTCCCTTTTTTTTCCCACAAATGGAGCTTTCTTTTGGTGGTATTTGACAACCTGTGCGATTTTTTTTTTTTTTTTTTTTTTTTTTTTTTTTTTTTGCGCTATAAACGAAAAAAGAAACAATTTTGAAAAAAAAAAATATATTTTTCACATTCTGCTATATATTTCCCCAAATAAAATGTAAAAATCAAAATTTTTTAACAATTTAGGCCAATTTGTTTTCTGCTAGAAATTTTTGATTAAAAAAAATCGCAATAAGCGTATTTTGATTGGTTTGCGCAAAAGTTATTGCGTTTACTAACTACGGGAAAGATTTATGTCATTTTTATTGTTTTGTTTTTTTTTTTTAACTAGTAATGGCGGTGATCTGTGATTTTTGGCGGGACTGCGACATTGTGGCGGACAGATCGGACCCCTGACTGACATTTTTGACAATTTTGGGGTTACCAGTGACATTACTACAGTAATCAGTGCTAAAAATATGCACTGTTACTGTAAAAATGACACTGGCAGGGAAGGGGTAAACTTTATTGGTGATCAATGGGTTACATATATCCCTAGGGGCGTGATTCTAACTGTGGGGGGCGTGGCTTGTGATGTAACCACAGAGACATACGATCCTACATAGCAGGATCGCATAGCCTCTGTACTTACATCAGGGAGAATGACGGGCGGTTGTGTTTACATCAGCCGTACGTCATTCTCCCTCTCCTGCGGGAGATCGTGAGTGGCCGGCGGACATCGGAGCTGCCGGTCACACACACGGGGGGGAGTCCGTGAACGAGCAGGGGCGGGAGCGTGCCTCCGGCGGCGCGCGCTCGCCCCCTACAGGCTCCTGGGTGAGCGACGTAGTACTACGTCGGTTTGCCCAGGATCGGCTGACTGCCGCAGTAAATAGTTGTGCGGCGGTCGGCAAGTGGTTAACCTTTTCCAGACCCCCCCCCCCCCCGCCGACCGCCTGGTGATCAATACCACCAAAAGAAAGCTCTATTTGTGGGGGGAAAAAAAGGACATCAATTTTATTTGGGTACAGCGTGTGCAATTGTCCATTAAAATAATGCAGTGCCGAATTGCAAAATATGGCCTGGGGGCAAATCCTTCCGGTCTTAAAGTGGTAAAAATGGTGTTAGGCAGGGACTAGCTTTATAATTCTAGCCATTCCCTATAGCAATACATTAGGTCCTTGTCTATAGCATTGGGTTCCTCTGTGAAAAGCGCACACAGCTGAAAGTAACGGCTGGATAATGGTCCAATTATTGAGGTGTCGCAATCTCGCAGAAATCATTGCGCACTCGAGTTACTTTAAGACAATCGAGTAGCAGAAGCCAAAACCTTTACTGCCTTGGGGTGTTTCCTATCGCGTAACACCACCGTAACAAACCGGCTTTTCTTCATTCTTCACCCTTATTTCATGTGGTTTGGTTTTGTTTCTGCACTTTATTTGGGTAAATCATTTGATTGCAGCGTCATCGGAGTCACCGGCTCAGCTCCATCCTATGGAGATCCGTCTCCTCCTGTGTCTTTTCCATGCCAGATTATCCTTATTGTGATGTGACCTCCATTCATATAAACTTCCCTTTGACTGAGAAGTTTTACTGCCGTTGTTTTTCACTTTTTATTGGCGAGCCAGACTTTTACGCGTGAGACTTGGCACGTGGCTCCACGGTTAAATGGAAAATAATTTTAACTCCTTGCTCCCTGATAAATCAAGCTGGAACGTGTTGGCTGACTATGATCATCACCTTGCAGTGCCAGGGTTCTGGGTTCATTTCCCACCAGGGCTCGGTCTACCATCCAGAATGGAATTATTGTTCATTAGTGCAGTGGGGACCTTCCAGTTTATTTAAAGTAGAAGTCCAGCCTAAACTTAACTAATCTTAAAAATGTTCCCTCCCTCCCCTATGCTGGCCAACCTGTGTAAAAAAAAAAAAAAAGGTGGGTACGCTCACCGGCCACTTTATTAGGTGCACCTTGCTACCGATAGTAGCAGGTTGGACCCCCCTCTTGCCTTGATTCTTCGTGGCATCGATTCTACAAAGTACTTTATGTTGGCATTCGCATGTCCCAAGATAATGAAAGCATTGCTATAGCAAAAAAATTGTATGTTCTAGTAAATGTTCGTGGTACAGTCTCTAAGGATAGCACTCCGTATATACACTCACCGGCCACTTTATTAGGTACACCTTGCTAGTGGCAGGTTGGACCCCCTTTTACCTTCATTCTTGGTGACATAGATACAACAAGGTGTTGGAAACGTTCCTCAGATATTTTGCTCCATAGTGACATGATAGCATCACACAGTTGCTGCAGATTTGTCGGCTGCACATCCATGATGCCAATCTCCCGTTCCACCACATCCCAAAGGTGCTCTATTGGATGAGATGTGGGGAGTGTGGAGGCCATTGGAGTACAGTGACCTCATTGTCATGGTGAAGAAACCAGTGGTGAGATGATTGGAGCTTTGTGACATGGTGCATTATCCTGCTGGAAGGAGCCATCAGAAGATGGGGATACTGTAGTCATAAAGGGATGGACATGGTCAGCATCAATACTCAGGGAGGCCGCGGGGTTTATACAATGCTCAATTGGTACTAAGGGGCCCAAAGTGTGCCAAGAAAATATCCCCCACACCATTACACCACCACCACCAGCCTGAACCATTACCCTCCCCCACACCATTTCACCACCACCAGCCTGAACCATTACCCCCCCCCCTCCCCCGCACCATTACAACACCACCAGCCTGAACCATTACCCTCCCCCCCCTCCCCCGCACCATTACAACACCACCAGCCTGAACCATTACCCCCCCTCCTCCTCCCCCACACCATTACACCATCACCACCAGCCCAAACCAATACTCCCCCCCCCCCCCCCCCCACACCATTACACCACCACTACCAGCCTGAACCAATACCCTCCCCCCCCCCTCCCCCGCACCATTACAACACCACCAGCCTGAACCATTACCCCCCCTCCTCCTCCCCCACACCATTAAACCACCACCACCAGCCCAAACCATTACCCCCCCTTCCCCACACCGTTACACCACCACCAGCTTGAACCATTACCCCCCCCCCCCCCCACACCATTACAACACCACCAGCCTGAACCATTACCCCCCCCCCTCCTCCTCCCCCACACCATTACACCATCACCACCAGCCCAAACCAATACTCCCCCCCCCCCCCCCCCACACACCATTACACCACCACTACCAGCCTGAACCAATACTCCCCCCCCCCCCCCCACACCGTTACACCACCACCAGCCTGAACCATTACCCCCCCTTCCCCACACCGTTACACCAGCCTGAACCATTACCCCCCCTTCCCCACACCGTTACACCACCACCAGCCTGAACCATTACCCCCACCCCCACACCATTACAACACCACCAGCCTGAACCATTACCCCCCCCTCCTCCTCCCCCACACCATTACACCATCACCACCAGCCCAAACCAATACTCCCCCCCCCCCCCCCCACACCATTACACCACCACTACCAGCCTGAACCAATACCCTCCCCCCCCCCTCCCCCGCACCATTACAACACCACCAGCCTGAACCATTACCCCCCTCCTCCTCCCCCACACCATTACACCATCACCACCAGCCCAAACCAATACCCCCCCCCACACCATTACACCACCACTACCAGCCTGAACCAATACTCCCCCCCCCCCCCCCCCCCCCCACACCATTACACCACCACCAGCCTGATCCGGTGATACAAGGCAGGATGGATCCATGCTTTCATGTTTATGCCAAATTCTGACCCCACCATCTGAATGTCGCAGCTGCAATCGAGACCCATCAGACCAGGCAATGTTTGTCCAATATTGGTGAGCCTGTGCAAATTTTTGCCTCAGTTTTCTGATTTTAGCTGTCAGGAATGGCACCCGGTGTGGTCTTCTGTTGCTGTAGCCCATCTGCTTCAATGTTCTATGTGTTGTGCGTTCAGAGATGGTATTCTGCATATCTTGGTGGTACCGAGTGGTTATTTGTGTTACTGGAACCAGTCTGCCCATTCTCCTCTGACCTCAACAAGGCATTTTTGCCCACACAATTGCCGCTCACTGGATATTTTCTCTTTTTCCCACCATTCTCTGTAAACCCGAGAGATGGTTGTGTGTGAAAATCCCAGAAATACTCAGGGCAGCCCGTCTGCCACCAACAACCGTGTCATGTGCAAAGTCACTTCAATCCCCTTTCTTCCCCCATTCTGATGCTTGGTTTGAACTTTAGAAAGTCATACCCAAGATACCGTGACGATCATTCCCTTTCTTCCATTTCTCCCCGAGACCGGTGAGTTGGGGACAACAGTCTCTGCCTCCTTCCCCTCTCTTCATTAGACGCTACTTCGGATGTTGGTATCTATTATTATTATTATTATTTTCCTTATTTACTTCAGGCACATTATTTCAAAACAAGTCCTCTTCACCACGTCTAGATGCCTAAAGGCTTTGAGTTGCTGCAATGTGTTGGGCTGATTAGCAATTTGTGTTACCAGGCAATTGTAATAGGTGTACCTTTTTATTTAAAAAAAAAAAATAAAATAAAATGGCAGCTGAGTTTATATTCTTAACACATTTTCAGTCCAGCCATGTGATCGTGTGTAACGTTAGAAAACCCTACCCTACCCACGTCACTTCCTGTCAGAAACGTAATGGAACAGCTGAGCAGCGTAGCATTGCGCATGCTCACAGCTCCGGATACGTCATTGAACAGCTGGAGGAGCTTAGCTTTGCGCATGCTCACAGCTCCGGATACGTCATTGAACAGCTGGAGGAGCTTAGCTTTGCGCATGCTCACAGCTCCGGATACGTCATTGAACAGCTGGAGGAGCTTAGCTTTGCGCATGCTCACAGCTCCGGATACGACATTGAACAGCTGGAGGAGCTTAGCTTTGCGCATGCTCACAGCTCCAGATACGTCATTGAACAGCTGAGCAGCGTAGCAGTGCGCATGCTCACAGCTCCAGATACGTCATTGAACAGCTGGAGGAGCTTAGCTTTGCGCATGCTCACAGCTCCGGATACGTCATTGAACATCTGGAGGAGCTTAGCTTTGCGCATGCTCACAGCTCCGGATACGTCATTGAACAGCTGGAGGAGCTTAGCTTTGCGCATGCTCACAGCTCCGGATACGTCATTGAACAGCTGAGGAGCTTAGCATTGCGCATGCTCACAGCTCCAGATACGTCATTGAACAGCTGAGCAGCGTAGCAGTGCGCATGCTCACAGCTCCGGATACGTCATTGAACAGCTGAGGAGCTTAGCATTGCGCATGCTCACAGCTCCAGATACGTCATTGAACAGCTGAGCAGCGTAGCAGTGCGCATGCTCACAGCTCCGGATACGTCATTGAACAGCTGAGGAGCTTAGCATTGCGCATGCTCACAGCTCCAGATACGTCATTGAACAGCTGGAGGAGCTTAGCTTTTGCGCATGCTCACAGCTCCGGATACGTCATTGAACATCTGGAGGAGCTTAGCTTTGCGCATGCTCACAGCTCCAGATAAGTCATTGAACAGCTGGAGGAGCTTAGCTTTGCGCATGCTCGGAGGGTATGGAATTTTCACGGTAGTGTGTTGTAACGTTACATCGCATCAGCTGTTGCGGCGCTTACATTAAAACATCTCGGCTGCAACATCAATCATCTCCGCTCCTACCCCTGTCACTTCCCTGATCTCGGCTACTAAATGTAAAAGCGGCGGCAGGTTTTTTCATAGAGTTCTGCCGAAATCTCCAACCACGTCGCTTCCGGTGGCTCTCCAGCAGCAATATTTGGAGATTTCGACCACTTGGTGTTTACACAGAACAGGCGCCAGCGTATAAATTCCGGTACGCACTTTTTAGTCCGCCCGCTAGTAACCAACAACATGGCTGCCTCCAACTGGTTGAAATCTCCAATTATTGCTGCTGGAGAGTCACCGGGAGTGACGTGGTTGGAGATTTTGACAAGGTAAAGTTTTCGGCAGAACTCCGTCCTCAGTTTCATTTCTTACCTCTCCCTTCCCCCATGTTCCCAGGGGAAGAGTTGCTGTTGCTGTGGAGGGCGGGGGGGGGGGGGGTGATTTGGTCGTAATGTATTTAAAGAATGTTACATAGTAACATAGTTTAAGGTTGAGAAACTCCGGTCCATCCAGTTTATTCTGTGCATTTTCTCTAACAATTCTCATTGTTTGTAGACATTCTTATCTAGTATCACTTCCCAGGGGAGGAATTTTCCCATTTTTACTGCTCTAACGGTAAAGAACCCTTTCTGCAATTCAAAGTTAAAACCTATCTTCTAATTTCAAATCTTGACTTCCTATCCTCTTCAGGGACTGGATTGGTGTCCCCTTAGATACAGTGTGTTTCCACTTATACAAGGTGACAACGCAGTTCGTTGTGCAGTAGTCCTCACCCTGTGGAGAAGATAGTCCTAGTTTTAAAGTGACAAGTTAAAATGGAGTTTTGCTTTACAATTTTTTTTTTAATGGTAGGTTGTTTTTACCCCCTTTTTTACAAAAAAAAAAAAAAGTAAAACTTGTAACTAAAAGCAGACTGTTGTACACACCCTTTGGCAGTGTAATATGGTTTATTCCGAGCCCTGGACAAATTGCCCTATGTCTAATATGCCCGGTACACACTATGGGGCAATCGGAGTGTTCGTCCGATTCATTTAAGACTTGGTTCACACGAATGTGGTGAGATTATCATGCGACTTTCAGTGCGATTTTGCACTTTGCTACAACTTTCTTGCCACTTTGCTGCTCCTTTCTCGCTGCCGCACCTTTCTCAACACTTTGATGCAACTTCAGTGCAAAATTGCATCAGTATTATTTAAGAAGTAATTCATATGAGTCTGTGATGAGATCAGTGTAGTGGTTTGTTTTTTTGCAACCCTTACCTCTCCTCCCAGGTCATCCTTGCTGCCTAAAAACTCTCCTCCCAAGCACATACCATTCATTCTTGCCACTTTGCTGCTCCTTTCTTGCCACTTTGCTGCTCCACTTCTTTTTCTTTTTTTTTTCCCCGGCACGCATAGGGCAGCCTCAAAGTAGCTTTAACCACTTAAGCCCCGGAAGATTTTACCCCCTTCCTGACCTGGGGGTATTTTGCGATTCGGCACTGCGTGACTTTAACGGACAATTGCGCGGACCTGCGACACTGTATCTAAACGAATTTGACGTCCTTTTTTTCCCACAAACAGAGCTTTCTTTTGGTGGTATTTGATCACCTGTGCGATTTTTTGATCATGCGCTATAAACAAAAAAAGAGCGTAAATTTAGCAAAAATAACAATATTTTTCACATTTTTTTTTTTATACGGAATTCCCCCCAAAAAAATGTAAAAATCAAAATTTTTTAACATTTTCGGCCAGTTTGTTTTCTGCTACCTATGTTTGGTAAAAAAAATTGCAAAAAGCGTATTTTTATTGGTTTGCGCAAAAGTTATCGCGTTTACTAACAAAGGGAAAGATTTTTGTCATTTTTGTTGTTTTTTTTTTTAACGCGTAATGGCGGCGATCTGCGATTTTTTTTTTTTTTTTTTTTTTGCGGTACTGCGACATTACGGCGGACAGATCGGACCCTTGACTGACATTTTTGACACTTTTGGGGTTACCAGTGACATTTCTACAGTAATCAGTGCTATACATATGCACTGTTACTGTAAAAATACACTGGCAGTGAAGGGGTTAACTTTTTTTGAAAGGGAGGGGCTATGTGTGTCCCTAGGGGCGTGCTTTCTACTGTGATTGGCTGTGGCTTCTGATGTATGAACAGTCATCAACGCTTCTACATAGTAGAACCGTATGATCATCCTTCATACACAGGGGAGAATGACAGGTGGCTTGTTTACACAAGCCGCCTGACTTTCTCCCTCTCCCCCGACGATCGCAGAGTGACCGGCGGACATCGGGTCCGCCGGTCACACGCGCGGGGGGGGTTGCGTGACGGCGCGGGAGCGCGCGCTCGCTCCCTAGACCCTCTCAGGCTAGCGACGTAGACCTACGTCGCTTTGCCTGTGAGGGGCTGACTGCCGACGTAGATCGGCGTTAGGCAGTCGGCAAGTGGTTAAAAACCTTTTTTGTTTTGTTTTGTTTTGTTTTGTGGCAAAATGCGTGACTACTTACTGATAGGGGTGTCGTGAAAAATTTGGCTGCATTCACAAGTTGCGCGTTTCCAGACAACCCATACAGAAAATGCGTATTTTGCCATCTCATTTGCATTTCCATTATGATGACGCTATAAACGCGCCAAAACACACAATACTGCACAACTGAAAAGGTTCTTGAGTTACTTCTTGCCCTGAGCGCGTTTGCACATGAAAAACGCACAAACAAAATGAAAGTGGGAATTTGCGTTTCTGCTCAGGTGTGAATAGAATGGAGTTTTCAGGTAGCAATGATGACCTAGGAGGAGAGGTGAGGGTTAAAAGAAAACCCACTGAGCTCATCAGTCATAGAAATTGCTTCTTATCTAATCCTGATACCACCTTGGTGAGGGCTGAAATCGCACTACAGTCGCACCAAAATTGCACCGCGCTGGGTTGCTTTGATTAGGACCGGCACCATTGAAAATAATGTGATTTCCCTTATGGGAAGTTGCATCAGAAGTCGCACTAATGTGAACCGGTGTTAATGGTAAAGCAAACCATAAACAAAGAGGTAAAATTAGAACGGAATATTCATTCACCGGCCACTTTATTAGGTACTCCTGTTCAATTGCTTGATAACACAAATTGCTAATCAGCCAATCACATGGCAGCAATGCATTTAGGCATCTAGACGTGGTGAAAAGGACTTGCTGAAGTTTAAACTGAGCATCAGAATGGGGGAAGAAAGGGGATTTAGGTGACTTTGAATGTGGCATGGTTGTTGGTGGCAGACGGGCCGGTCTGAGTATTTCTGGGATTTTCACACACAACCATCTCTCGGGAATACAGAGAATGGTGGGGAAAAGAGAAAATATCCAGTGAGTGCAGCTGTGTGGAGGAAAATGCCCTGTTGATGTCAGAGGAGAATGGGCAGACTGGTTCCAGATGATAGGCAACAGTAAGGCTGGCCATACACTATATACAATTTTCTTGATCAATTTTCCTTTAGATTTACCAAAACCATATAATGTGTTCAAACCTAATCACTTTCAATTTGTATGGAATCACCCTGGCCTTTGCACTACACAGTTGAAGGTAAATCTAAAAGAAATTGAACAAGAAAATTGTATAGTGTATGGCCAGCTTTACTCAAACCTCCGGGTTCCACTCCTGTCAGCTAAGAACAGGAAACTGAGGCTACAATTGGCACCATTGGAGAATAGAAGATAGGAAAGACGTTGCCTGGTCTGATGAGTCTGGATTTCAGCTGCGACATTCAGATGGTGGGGTCAGAATATGGGGTAAACATGAAAGCATGGATCTATCCTGCCTTGTATCATGGGGGGGGGGGGGGGGGTAATGGTTCAGGTTGGTGGTGGTGTAATGGTGTGGGGGGGGGGGGTTTAACAGTTCAGGCTGGTGGTGGTGTAATGGTGTGGGGGAGCAGGAGAGGGGGGGGGGTAACAATTCAGGCTGGTGGTGGTGGTAGTGTAATGGTGTGGGGGAGGGGGTAAGGGTTCAGGCTGGTGGTGGCATAATGGTGTGGGGGAGGAGGGGGGGTAATGGTGCAGGCTGGTGGTGTAATGGTATGGGGGAGGAGGGGGGGGGGTAACAGTTCAGGCTGGTGGTGGTGTAATGGTGTGGGGGAGCCGGAGGGGGGGGGGTAACAATTCAGGCTGGTGGTGGTGGGGGAGGAGGAGAGGGGGGAGGGGGTAAGGGTTCAGGCTGGTGGTGGCATAATGGTGTGGGGGAGGAGGGGGGGTAATGGTGCAGGCTGGTGGTGTAATGGTGTGGGGGAGGAGGGGGGGGTAATGGTTCAGGCTGGTGGTGGTGGTGTAATGGTGTGGGAGATATTTTCTTGGCACACTTTGGACTCCTTAGTACCAATTGAGCATGGTATAAACCCCACGGCCTTCCTGAGTATTGTTGCTGACCATGTCCATCCCTTTATGACTACAGTGTCCCCATCTTCTGATGGCTCCTTCCAGCAGGATAATGCACCATGTCACAAAGCTCCAATCATCTCACCACTGGTTTCTTCACCATGACAATGAGGTCACTGTCCTCCGATGGCCTCCACACTCCCCACATCTCATCCAATAGAGCACCTTTGGGATGTGGTGGAACGGGAGATTGGCATCATGGATGTGCAGCCGACAAATCTGCAGCAACTGCGTGATGCGATCATGTCACTATGGAGCAAAATCTCTGAGGAACGTTTCCAACACCTTGTTGTATCTCTGCCACCAAGAATGAAGGTAAAAGGGGGTCCAACCCTCTACTAGCAAGGTGTACCTAATAAAGTGTCCGGTGAGTGTATATACGGAGTGCTATCCTTAGAGACTGTACCACGAACATTTACTAGGACATACAATTTTTTTGCTATAGCAATGCTTTCATTACCTTGGGACATGCTAATGCCAACATCATGTACTGTGCGGATGTATTTGGTGTTGTAGTTTTGACGTTCAGAGTAGAGACGTGTTATCGGGATAGGAGCACAGCCCGAGGTGAGGGAATATTTTGAGGTCCCATTGTTTGCACGTCCATGGAGCTGGTAATTAGGACTGACAAACTATCTAATGTTGCTTGGTGATGCTGCTGTGTATACCCAGAAGTGACACAAGCTGCTCATTAACAGTAACAAGGATGCCACAGCACTGCCTTGGTGACGTCTTGGGACTGCCAACAACAATGGAGTGGTGGAGATCAGAGATGTTGGTGATAACGATACGGGTGCAAAGAATGGCCTCTGGTTACCTGTGCAGCTGTCAGGATTTGTGCTTTGTATCCCTATTACCTAGAAGATGGAGTCTTCCATTTAGTGAACCTACATTTTTCTCCTTGGGAGGCTCAGTGCCACCATCTAAAACTTTCTGACCTCCTTCCACCAGTAGCTGTGCGTTCATCAGAGACCAGACAGGTCACCCTGCACAAGGAGAGAGGGAGAAGGAAAGCGAACAATAGTGACCGGTCTTCATTAGAGGAACACAAAGCTTACGGAGATTGAAGGACAAATACACATGGCTCTTGTATTTGCTTGCCTTGGAGGTTCGGGTTCAGTTCATTCTGACACCATTATCTCAAATGTCATTGAAAACATTTTAGACCTGTGAGATTGTCCTCCTGAAGTTGGTGTGAAACCTCCTCATTTTCCCAAACAGCTTGAAGCCATCTTTTCCATCGCTAACCCACCCCACAGATCTGTAACAGATTTTACCTGCCAGACCTCTCTGAGGTCACATTTAAGGAAACTGCTGATGGGGAAATACTTTAACCTGGAAATTCAGGTTTTTGCCCTTTTTATACTGATGCCTCTAATGGAAGCACGCATGGAAAGTTCTCAGAGAAGTTGCTGGACTGTAGGACAAGCTAGCCCTTCCTTATTGTGTAGTTAACCTGCTAGGTTGACGTGTGGAATTTCCATATCTTAGAGTGATGACGGCAAGCAAGCTGGATACAGCCATATACAATCTAGATAAATGGTCTTAGGTCAGTTGTAATCTAATGGTTCTGCATACATTCCATTATCGGTACATAAAAGGAAACCGGAGACCTCTCTTTAACCACTTCAGCTCCCTTAACCACTTTACTACCAGTCACGTAACCTCTACGTCGGCTGACTTTGAGTGGTTATACCGGGATGATGCCTCTAGCTAGAGGCATCATCCCGGTACCGTTGTTTGAAGCCGACGGTCGGCTTTCCGTTGGTAACGATCGATGCGGCTCGGGAGCCGCTCGATCGTTACCCGGGGGGGCGGGAGGGGACGTCCCGCCGCCTTCCGCGGCTTTGCTCGGGGCTACCGTCCCACCGGGAGCCCCGAGCACCCAGCCGGCACGTCCGCCGGCTGGATGGAGTCCCGATGAATGCCGGAAACGGCATCGATCGGGTCTCCGATGACGTAACCCGGAGGCGGCGTCCATGACGTCACTTCCGGGTTACTGTGCTGCAAAAGGCGGCAGATTTGAAAAACGGCTGTATGCAAAAATGCCGTTTTCGGCGTTTTGCATACAGGGAAGTGTAGTGGAGGGGTCGAGGGTCTTTTAGACCCTCGATCCCTCCATAAAGTGTACCTGTCACGACATATTGCTGTCACCAGGGATGTTTACATTGCTTGTGACAGCAATAAAAGTGATCAGATTTTTATTTTTTTTTAAAAACCTGTAATAAAGTTTAAAAAAAAAGAAAAAATAAATGGGAAAAAAAAAAAAAAAATTTAGCCGTCCCCGTCACCGTTAGCTCGCGCACAAAAAAAAATGTATACGCAAGTCGAGCCGCAAATGAAATCGCTGTTCAAACCACACATGTGAGGTATCGCCGCGATCGCCAGAGCGTGGGCAATAATTAAAAAAAAAGAGCTACACACTAACTCTAAACTGGTAACCGTTAAATAAATTTAAAGCGTCGCAGATTGAGATCTCTATTGACCGTAGTTTGTCGCCATCCCACGGGGGGGCGCAATTTTAAACCGTAACATGTTTGGTATCTATTTACTCGGCGTGACATCATCTTTCACAATATACAAAAAAAATGTGCTAACTTTACTGTTTAGTATTTTTTAAATGCAGTGAAATGTGATTTTTCAAATTTTTTCCAAAAAAATGGCGTTTTAAAGACCGCTGCGCAAATACCGCGTGACAAAAAATTTTGCAATGACCGACATTTTATTCTCCAGAGTCTTTGCTAAAAAAATATATATAATGTTTGGGGGTTCTAAGTAGTTTTCTAGGAAAAAATACTGGTTTTAACTTGTGAACAAAAAGTGTCAGAAATAGGGCTGGGGCTAAAGTGGTTAATGACCACGGCCATTTTTTGCGCTTCGGCACCGCGTTACTTTAACAATTGCGCGGTCGTCCAACGGTGTACCCAAATAAAATTGTTGTCCTTCTTTTTCCCCCCAAATAGAGCTTTTTTTTTTTTTTTTTTGGTGGTATTTGATCACCTCCTGTGATTTTTATATTTTGCACTATAAACAAAAAAAGTGACAATTTTGAAAAAAAACTAGTGATTCACCGAAATTTTCGGCCGAAAATGGGCTTATTCCATTTTGGCCGAAAATGGGCTTATTCCATTTTGGCCGAAAATGGGCTTATTCCATTTCGGCCGAAAATGGGCTTATTCCATTTCGGCCGAAAATGGGCTTATTCCATTTCGGCCGAAAATGGGCTTATTCCATTTCGGCCGAAAATGGGCTTATTCCATTTCGGCCGAAAATGGGCTTATTCCATTTCGGCCGAAAATGGGCTTATTCCATTTCGGCCGAAAATGGGCTTATTCCATTTCGGCCGAAAATGGGCTTATTCCATTTCGGCCGAAAATGAGTTAAATATGCCGATACTAAAGATGGCCGCTGCGGGCGCAGCGCAGGTTTAAAAAAAACCCGCCTCTGGCCGGAGGCCCGCCTCCCGGCGATGTCACTACTACTGCGATCTGTGCATGAATGAGTTAACACACCGGGCAGGCGGGCGAGCGGTCGCTAATAGCTGTAACTATGTGAGCACTTCACTTCCCTGTCAGCGGGACGATGTGTATGAATGAACTGACACCGGGCGGGAGGGCGGGCGAGCGGCCGCTAATAGCTGTAACTATGTGAGCCGTCACTTCCCTGTCAGGTATGCATCTCCACTGACAGGGAAGTGAAGCGCTCACATAGTTACAGCTATTAGCGGCCGCTCGCCCGCCCTCCCGCCCGGTGTGTTAATTAATTCATGCACAGATCGCAGTAGTAGTGACATCACCGGGAGGCGGGCGGCCGGCCAGAGGCGGGTTTTTTGAAAGGAAGGACACCGGAGGAGCCGAGTGAAAGTAAGGAGATTGCATTGGGATGGTGAGGGAACCTGAGGCAGGGGGGGGGGACGCTGAGGCAGGGGGGGGGGAGGGACGCTGAGGCGAGCTTACCAATGATATTTGTATTATGCAGCATGAGGGGGTTAATGTATTGTCACTGATTAATTGGTCACCGACCAGTGGCAGTTAATTAACCCCTTTGTGCTGCATTAGTGCAACCAGTAGCAGTGCAACCAGTGTTACTTAACACTGATACTGGTTGCACTAATGCATCACAAAGGGGTTAATTAACTGTCACTGCTGGTCACCAATGCATCAGTGACCAGCAGTGACAATACATTAACCCCCTCATGCTGCATAATAGAAATACCATTGGTAATTAAATTAACCTCTATACTGTGACAGGGTGGCAGCTACAGGTGTACGCCTGCCTGTTTTTTGGCGTATGCCCCTGTTCTATCTATTTTAAAATTATTTGGGGGAAAAAAGTCATTTTCGGTTTTCGGCCAAGGGCATCCTGCATTTTCGGTTTTGGCCCAGAATTTTCATTTCGGTGCATCCCTAAAAAAAAAAACACTATTACGTTCTAAAACATTCCCAATAAAAGAATTAGAAATATCTAATTTTTTTTCAGTTTAGGCCAATTTGTATTCTGCTACATATTTTTAGTAAAAAAAAAGAAATCCCAAAAAGAGTATTTTAATTGGTTTGCGCAAAAGTTATAGCGTTTACAAACTACAGGAATAGATTTTTGTACTTTTTATTTATTTTTTGTTTTTATTTAGTAATGGAGGCGATCTGCGATTTTTAGCAGGACTGCGACATTGCGGCGTACAGATCGGACCCCTAACTCAGGGTTTCTCAACTCCGGTCCTCAGGGCACACTAACAGGCCAGGTTTGCAAAAAAACTGAAATACATCCCAGGTGATATCATTTGCTGCTCAGTGATTGCAGTATTCTAGTCTGCATCTCCCCAAGGTAATACTTAAAATCTGGCCTGTTAGTGTGCCCTGAGGACCGGAGTTGAGAAACGCTGCCCTAACTGACATTGTTGACACTTTTTGGGGACCAGTGACATTGCTACAGTAATCAGTGCTAAATAATATGCACTGTTATTGTATAAATGACACTGGCAGGGAAGGGGTTAATACTGGGGTTGATCAAGGGGGTAAATGTAAGCCTAAGACCCCGTTCACACTGGGGCGACCTGTCAGGCGACCTGGTCGCCTGACAGGTCGCCTGCCATAGAGAAGCTGTGGACCCGTTCTAATAGGAGCGACACAAGTCGCTCCGACTTAGAAAAAGGGTCCGGAGCTTCTTTGGGGCGACCTGGAGCGACCTGCATTGACTTCAATGATATGAAGTCCGTGCCGGCCGCTCCGAGGTCGCGGTGCGAGCTGCGCACCGCGACCTGTGAGGTCGCCCCGGCAAGTAGCGTCGCCCCAGTGTGACTGTGGTCTGAATGTGCTTGCTAACTGTGGGGGGTGGGGGGGCTCTGTAAAAGGCACAGAGATCGGTGATTCAGCTTAGCTCTCTCTGTGTCTGTCTGACAGGAGAGCCGTTTGCTTTGTTTACATGGGCAGGTGGCTCTCCTGTCAGTTTCTCTGAAGACTGCAGGAGGCTGGCGGTAATTGAGCCTTCTCCTCCCACAGTCTAATCCAGCCATACAGATTGTATGGCTGAATTTGCATCGGATTTGGACACATAAAGCACAGGACCCTTTTTTGGGGTCCGCAGCAGAATCCGATCTTATGGTAGTTCACACCTATGCGATCCGATTCATGTCCGAACTGACAGTTCGCAGTGCGATATGCAAACTGGTCTGGGGGTGTCGTTAACTTTGTATTGACACCCCCCCCCCCCCCCCAGCGATTTGCATATGGCAGTGTGAACCGACTGCGAGTTGAATGTGATGCGGGAACCCGCAGTTGATTTCCAGGGTTCCCGCATCGCATATATATGAGCCGGCACTTGTACTGGAGCTTGTTTCTTGTTTTGCAATGCTTTTTTTACACAATATGAACCATGAAAACAAACACTACGATGCATGAAAAGTGATCAAAGATGGAACTGGTTGTGTGGTCAGCAGCAATGTGAAAGGGCCTAGAAGGAAGCAGCGATGGGGTTTGAAGTCGCCATCACACTCTGTAACGTTGTCCATGTAACGTGTTTTGCACCGAATGTCTTCCCCAGGAGATGGGAGGATGGGTTGGAATGGAATGTTTGTTTCAGACCTGCGTGTCCAGAGATGAATAAAGCATGAGAATCGGGCTCTGCAGGTGCTCCTATTCTCCTCCATCACAGAAACCTTATCCTCCATGTCTGATCACTTTTACTCACAGAAGACCAGCGGGTTTCTAATTCACAATCTCTCCTAACAATACATTGGTATGTCTGTGAAGGTTCTTTATCCAGGCTGTGGTGTATCTAGTAGTCTAAGGGCCCATTAACACTAGGATCTGCATGTGAATCGCACAGGAACGCTGTGCAATTCCTGTGCGCTTCACATGCAGTTTTGTGCAGGGCGATTTCTGCCCATTTTGAATTTGCTGAAATCGCATTGCACCAAAAGTAATGCATGCACTACTTTTTTTTTTTAACGCACAACAACCGGATCGCATGGTACTTTTGTACCATGAGATCCGGTGCGGGAAAACGTGCTCCGTTGGTGACCTCCATTCAAGGGGCCTTTAACTTTGCACTGACCGTAGCAGATTGCAAGAGTAGTGTGATTGGGATGCAGTGTGGGTAGCCGCACAGGAATGAGGCTTTCCCGCACTGCATTCTAATGTAAATGGGCCATTAAAATGTTACTAAACACTATATCTGGTCTCCCCAGGAGCCAGCATTCACTATATCTGGTCTCCCCAGGAGCCGGCAGTCACTATATCTGGTCTCCCCAGGAGCCAGCATTCACTATATCTGGTCTCCCCAGGAGCCAGCATTCACTATATCTGGTCTCCCCAGGAGCCAGCATTCACTATATCTGGTCTCCCCAGGAGCCTGCAGTCACTATATCTGGTCTCCCCAGGAGCCGGCATTTACTATATCTGGTCTCCCCAGGACTCTGCAGTCACTATATCTGGTCTCCCCAGGAGCCTGCAGTCACTATATCTGGTCTCCCCAGGAGCCTGCAGTCACTATATCTAATCTCCCCAGGACTCTGCATTCACTATATCTGGTCTCCCCAGGAGCCTGCAGTCACTATATCTGGTCTCCCCAGGAGCCGGCATTTACTATATCTGGTCTCCCCAGGACTCTGCAGTCACTATATCTGGTCTCCCCAGGAGCCTGCAGTCACTATATCTGGTCTCCCCAGGAGCCTGCAGTCACTATATCTAATCTCCCCAGGACTCTGCATTCACTATATCTGGTCTCCCCAGGAGCCTGCAGTCACTATATCTGGTCTCCCCAGGAGCCTGCATTCATATATCTAATCTCCCCAGGAGCCTGCATTCACTATATCTGGTCTCTCCAGGAGCCTGCATTCACTATATCTGATCTCCCCAGGAGCCTGCATTCACTATATATCTGGTCTCCCCAGGAGCCGGCATTCACTATATATCTGGTCTCCCCAGGAGCCGGCATTCACTATATATTTGGTCTCCCCAGGAGCCGGCATTCACTATATCTGGTCTCCCCAGGAGCCGGCATTCACTATATCTGGTCTCCCCAGGAGACGGCATTCACTATATCCGGTCTCCCCAGGACTCTGCATTCACTATATCTGGTCTCCCCAGGACTCTGCATTCACTATATCTGGTCTCCCCAGGGCTCTGCATTCACTATATCTGGTCTCCCCAGGACTCTGCATTCACTATATCTGGTCTCCCCAGGACTCTGCATTCACTATATCTGGTCTCCCCAGGACTCTGCATTCACTATATCTGGTCTCCCCAGGACTCTGCATTCACTATATCTGGTCTCCCCAGGAGCCTGCAGTTTTGCGACAAAGCGTTGTCACCCTGTAGCAGGAAGTGGCTGACCTTCAAGACCGCATTCATGATAGACTGAAGGGGGGTAGCCTGTGTAGATGTAGGCCTATGAGAAGAGGGTTGCAGTAGTCAAGGCAAAAGATAACAAGGGCTTGAATGATGGAAACCTATTCACCCTAATCAGGGGCGTACGTGCAGGGGTCCCCATTGTGACCTGCCCCCCCCCCCCGTACAACTTGATAGGAGGGTGGCATCATGTAGAAGAACGGATTCCTCTATGTGGCCGCTGAATGCCCACTTGTTGTCCTCTCCCTCCTGCAGACATTCAGTTGCTGCAGGAGGGAGAGGACGACTAGGGGAAAAAGGGAAATAGAGGGCATCAGTTCCTCCACTGGCCCCCCGCAGTGCTGCCGGGTTTCCCCCTCTCGCTGGGGAATCTATCAGATTTAGGAGTGTGGAAGGGGGATTGATAAAAAATAAAATATAATAAATTAATGTATTATATTAATAAATATAGTTATTTATAATATATATATATATATCTCTATTCCTGTTCATTCATTCTGTGCTGCGGAGGCCGCATAGAAAGGGACTTATGGATCTGTCCCATTCTCTGTCTCAAAAGTGAGACATTGGGGATCTGTTTAGACCCCTAATATTTTACCAAAGCCTATCCCCTATCCCCCCCCCCCCCCCCTCTACAAGGGTCCTTAAAAAAAAAAAATGTGAAGGTTAATAAAAAAATAGTAAAAAATGTAATTAAATGAATGGTAGAAAAACAACAAAAATAAAAAACTGACACCAGTGGAGAAGCTACCAGGGTTGCAAAGGTCGCACTTGCAACCGGTCTCACAATGGAAGTAAAGGGCCCTGGAGTCAGTAGGAAGGGCCCCAGTCGGGGATCAGGGAGGGTCCTTCAGGGTTTGTTGCATCGGGGCCCTGAAGGTTCTGGTTACGCCTCTGACCATAAATGAAAATCTCTTAAACCAACTTTGAATGTCGTCCCCCCCCCCCCCCTTGTGTTGAATATCCCTCCATAACTTCATCCTTTACTGGCATCTGAATTCATCCCCAGCCGGAACGTTTTGGTTATACATTTATATATATATATATGCTGAGATTGAAGATTGAGAACGAGGAACTTCCACCATCTTCACCCCCCGTCGTCTCAAAGTTGCCGGTTCTCTTCATCTTCGACTTTCCCTCGAAGTTGTACTTCCATTCCTTGCTGACTCTGAAGTTTAAAACATATTAACCAGCCGTGCAGAGTTGGGAGGCGCTGACTCTCTGATTATTTTCTGTCATTCATAGGCTGTGTTTGGGATCTGTGCCAGAGGCCCTTGTGCTCTGTTCTTGTAATCATTAGTCAGGGAAGGGGGACACAAGTGGCTTTTGTTCCCGGTGTGTGTTAAATTCACTGCAGAATTCACCACCGACTACTTTTTTCCTGCAGCTCCAGGTTCTCGTTTTCTTACTGCAAGGAGCTGTCTGCTGGGACTTAGGATAAATGTCGCTGGTAAAACCGAAGTGCGGGCTGGTTAATATACTCATGCAGTGTGCCTCACCCCCCCCCCCCCCCCCCACACATTGCATGGGTTACATGGGTGGAAACAATAGGTTCAAATTTTTATCGTATTTCTTGCCCCCCTCCCATCAGCTAGCTCTCTCCTCTGCTTTTACAAGCTCCAGAATGTGGGCAGGCCTTCCCAACATTACCCACAACCCCCCATGATACAGTGCAGGACTGCTGGCCTTGGATCAGCCAGGTAGTAAAGGAAAGGAAAGCAGTTTTGGGGGACGGGGTGTGTCTAAACCCAAGAGCAAAAAACGGATAGTATGGCAGCTCACCGTTCCTTAGGCTCCATTCACACTTTTACGACTCCAACATTGCACCCACTTCGGGGTGCAACTTTGATACGACTTTGGATTTGACCAGTGATGATGGACAACTGTTGCACACAAGTTGCATTGTAACTTTTGATGTCTATGGCCCTCAATGCACATGTAAGTCGGACCAGGGGTGTAACTACAGGGGTTGCAATTGCTACCGGGGCCCCATGCTCCAGGGGGCCCGGTAGCAAACCAGTGGGTGAACTTCCAGGATCTCAAAGGTGACACTTGCGACCGGGCCCTGGCATTGCACCACTGTGGGGAGGCCCCAAGATTGCAGGAAGGGGGGCCCACTGCAGAACTTGTGAAAGGATCCTGCTGCGGGACCATAATAAAAGGCCATGCAACGAGAGTAAAGAGCCCCAGGATCAGTGGGAAGAGCCACGGGCTTGAAGGGAAGGGTCCCGGCCAGGGGTCTGGGGGGCCCTTCATGGTTTCTGGCATCGGGGCCCTGAAGGTTCTAGTTACGCCTCCTGAGTCGGACCAAAGAACTGCACAAACTACTTTGAAGTCGCTGCAACTTTAAGTAGCGCATATATGAATAGTTTATTATTGGAAAACTTTGGGAACGACTTGTAATGCAACTTTGTTCAGTGGATGTACTTCATCTGCATATTTAGCGATTTGTTGGGAGTGAATCATAGTGAATATTCAGATTCCTGTTTAAGTCCATTCATAGCGGGTTTGTAAAGTAATTACTGGGTTCCCCAGGCTTGGATTTGATGGATGGTGATGCTGACAGTCATCCAGGCTAGAAGCCGAGGAAGTGGTAAAGGGGGAATAATCGGTGTCTCTGGTATTTCTACGTAATGAATTGTAAGCATTCGGCCCCTTTCACACGGGCGATCCGATCCGCCTATCAGTTTTTCAGACAGACCTGATCGGATGCTCCATGCATCTCTATGGGGCAGCGGGTGTCAGCAGAGACAACCCCCCCCAACGTCCCCAGGGACAAGGGGTATCAGTACTCACCAGTCCAGGAAGCGGGCACCGCTCAGATACGGGAGAACCTCCCTCCCTAAGTGGGGGTGCCGTCAGCCATGGAGGAATGCTGGCAACTTGCGGGCGATATGGGTTGAGACACCCTCAGCAAAGCGCAGCTCCGTGGGCTCGTCCCCATTCGGAGGGGCACTGTCGTTGCGAGGCCTGGGCGTACCAGTAACCTGCGACACTCGTTGGCAGGCTGGGACTCCATAAGGATCTATAACAGGGGCGTAACTACAGGGGTTGCAATCGCTACCGGGCCCCATGCTCCAGGGGGCCCGGTAGCAAACCAGTGGGTGAACTTCCAGGATCTCAAAGGTCACACTTGCGACCGGGCACTGGCATTGCACCACTGTGGGGAGGCCCCAAGATTGCAGGAAGGGGGCCCACTGCAGAACTTGTGAAAGGATCCTGCTGCGGAGCCATGCAACGAGAGTAAAGAGCCCCAGGATCAGTGGGAAGAGCCCCGGGCTTGAAGGGAAGGGCCCCGGCCAGGGGTCTGGGGGGCCCTTCATGGTTTCTTGCATCGGGGCCCTGAAGATTCTAGTTACGCCTCTGAGTCCGAGGCCCAGCTCTGCAGTCACTTGTAGTCCTCCAGGAAGGGAATCCCTGACTAACTAGTGATGGTGAGAGAAAACAAAATCCTATTGTGTAAAGAAGAAAACCTAAGAAAGCCAAGACACTAGGTCTCAGCAGGAAAGACCTATCTCTGCTCCTGACACTAGGCAGCTTCAAACTGAGGTTTATCAGATTGGGTGCTGGATAATGGCTAAGGGATGGCCCCCTAGTGGCGTGCTGAGGTATAAAACCTTATCTGCCTAGCCAAGCTCCTGCAGAGGGCGCCATTACCTATTAGTGAAGGCTAAAACCATCGGGCGGCAACTGTCAGAGGACTCAGAGAAAATAATTTTACGGCAATTTCTTACAAAAATTCTATTTTTCCATCCCTCTGGAGGATTGGATGGGATTGGATGAGCACAGACAGGCGGTCCGTTCTCATCCGTTCTCATCCGATCTCCCCATAGAGAGCAGCGGGGATCTGACAACTCCATCTCTGCACACAGAGCGGAGACCGAGCTGTCATCCGTCTGCTCAGCAGGGATCGGCGGATCCATCCCCCGCTGAGCAGAACGGACTCAGCAAAAAGGACCCTTACTCTCATTTTTCAATCAGTTGCTGAAACAAAAAACATGGCCTCCCCCCAACACTACAGTATCTTGTATTCCTACATCACCCCAAGGTGATGAACCCTGCTGAGATAGACATGCAGAGCAGTAAATAAAGTGATTTGTGTCCCAATCACAGCAGAAAGTAAAATCACATCCAACCTTTTTAAATCTTACAGACGTCAGGCAACCTTCACTTAGCGTCTACCTCCAGACAAGGCCATCGCCGGTGCGGGTGGGGGGTATATATATATTTAATAAGGTGGCCGTTTTATTTGGCTCTGTATAACAGGAGGCATTGTTACTGCGGCAGATAATGGAGTCTCAGGAACTCCCAGCTTGGGATGTACACTTCAATTGTGTATTTGGCAGATGCCCAGCAGGTGCTGACTATTCTGCCATGGTAAAGGGCACATAAGGACAAACCCTTATGCAGCGTGCTTTCTATCTGTGTATAGTATGTTTACTCTACAATATAAATACATCATTTATAAGGCTCCATGTACACGGGACGTTGTTAAAAGTCCCTTTGAATGCTGGAATTTTTTAGGACGTTTGAAACGTCTGTTCAGTCGCGTTTGTACCCGTGTACACCAGGTCGTTTACAGCATTTGCAGGCAGTTGCGTTCCGTTAGAAGCGTTCCTAGCGGTCAAAAAAAATTATTCCCCTTTCAAACTGGCACAAACCGCCGAACGCTCTAAACGCGGGTCATCGCGTTCAGACGCGTTTAGACGCGTTCGGACGCGTTTGTGCGTTTGAAACGCCGGGAAACACACTTTCGAACGCAAATAATTGCGTTCTAAAAAAAGTCCCTGAACGCAACTGCCTGCAAATGACTGTAAACGACCTGGTGTACATGGACAGATAAGATAAAATGTAGATGGGTTCAGGGGCTTCTGAAAAAAATGCCCAACTGCTCCTAAACGGCCATTTCCAGCGTCCCGTGTACATGGAGCCTAAGGATGGGGTCAGTATATGGCCTCATTCGTCAGCCCGGGTTTGGGTACAATTCTTTACTTCTTTTTTCTTTCCATTTTTGTGTGTGTTTGCTTCTTTCTCCTCCTTCCCTTTTTGTGTTTTTGCTCTTTTGTTCTTTTTTTTTTCTGTTCTTGATTTCCCCCCCCCCTTTTTTTTTTTGTGCTTTGCTCCTCCCCCTTTTTTGTGTTTTGCTCCTTTTTTGTGTTTTGATCTCTTCCCCCCTTTTTGTGTTTGATCTTTTTTTTCCCCCCCTTTTTTGTGCTTTGCTCCTTCCCCCCCCCCCATTTTTTGTGTTTTGCTACTTGCTCCCCCCCCTTTTTTGTGTTTTGCTACTCCCCCCCCCCCTTTTTTGTGTTCTGCTACTCCCCCCCCCCCCCCTTTTTTGTGTTTTGCTCCCCCCCTTTCGTGTTTTGCTCCCCCCCCCCTTTTTTGTGTTTTGCTCTTCCCCCTTTTTGTGTTTTGCTCCCCCCTTTTTTGTGTTTTGCTCCCCCCCTTTTTTGTGTTTTGCTCCCCCCTTTTGTGTTTTGCTCCCCCCTTTTTGTGTTTTGCTCCCCCCCTTTTTTGTGTTTTGCTCCCCCCCTTTTTTGTGTTTTGCTCCCCCCCTTTTTTGTGTTTTGCTCCCCCCCCTTTTTTGTGTTTTGCTCCCCCCCTTTTTTGTGTTTTGCTCCCCCCCCCTTTTTTGTGTTTTGCTCCCCCCCCCCTTTTTTTGTGTTTTGCTCCCCCCCCTTTTTTTGTGTTTTGCTTCCCCCCCCCCCTTTTTTGTGTTTTGCTTCCCCCCCCCCCTTTTTTTGTGTTTTGCTTCCCCCCCCTTTTTTTGTGTTCTGCTCCTCTCCCCCCCCCCTTTTTCGTGCTTTGCTCCTCCCCCCCTTTTTTGTGGTTTGCTCCCCCCCTTTTTTGTGGTTTGCTCCTCCCCCCCCTTTTTTGTGGTTTGCTCCTCCCCCCCCCCCTTTTTGTGGTTTGCCCCTCCCCCCCCCCCTTTTTTTGTGTTTTGCTCCTTCAACCCCCCCCCCCCCCCCCCCCACACACACCCTTTTGTGTTTTGCTCCTTTTTTTTTTTTTTTTTCCTAGAAGTGATGTCAACCGTGCTGCATTAGCCTCAACGCGTTTTGCAATAGACATTGTTCATCAGGAAGCTTGTGCATTCAGCAAATTCACATTTTTGTCAAAAAGAAACTCCAGTAAAACGTCACCCTGCTCCTTCCCCCGCTCTCCTCCCTTCCTTACTTCCAACTCGCTGACAGCTTCTGCCGGCTCAGCCTGAACTTCCCGTGCCAATAGAGAACAATAATACCCCAAATGGGACTTTGAGGGTAGACTAAAAGAGTAGTAAAGCAGTGTAACAGAAGTATATTTAAAAAAAAAAAAAAACCTTTTAACAATCATAAAACATGACCATGTGGTCAAATGCAATGCTGTCTGTCATCAGCTCGCATTGTTCCAGCTACCTTATGTGAACATTTCATGCAAATAGAGAGGGGGGGGGGGGTTGTTTATGTACTCTTTAACACTTTGTCCTAAGGTGACCGCATCCTCCAGAGATAATGTACTGTGAGTGAGCGTTGTTATCCCAGGACAAGAAGTGTTACTGGCAGGATCACCAGGTGAAAATAAAGGAAAAGCCAGAAAAAATAATGCAGCCACCACATCCAAGGCCTGAAATATATTACATTGTTTTGTTTTTATGTTGGGGGAGGGAGGTGTTGACTTTTTATCTACATAAGGCCCCATGCACACAGGGCGTTTTTGCAGCTGCTGTTAGGAGCGTCAGACGTCTTTTTTTTTTTTTTTTTTTTTTTTTTTTTTTTGCAGCTTAAAAAATGCATCTTCGTGTTATTCTATGGCCTCATGTACACACAGGCTTTTAGAAGTGGCATTGGCGTTTTTAAGCTGCAAAAAAACCCAGGGCCAGTGCGTTCAGGAGCTGCAGCGTTAAGCTGTAAAAACGCCCAACGCTGCTAAACGCGGCTTAACGCTGTATATCGGCTTTTAGCAGCGTCAGGCGTTTATTAAAATGTGAAAAATGAAAAATGTGATTGGTCACAAATAGAAGAGGGTTGTGTTTATTTAAAAACGCTGCTAAGCGCCGACGCGCCTAAACGCGCATTGACGCCAATGCAAAATGCTGCTAAAGGTGCATTTTTGACACCGCTTTTTTCTTGGCATCAGAAATAGCTTTGCGGCTCGTTTTTTCTGACGCCTTGTGTGCACGGGGCCTTAATGTGGTATGTATTTTTTTTTTTATTTAATCAAACTTAAAGGGTAATTTTTGATAAATACTAGAGAAGGGAGAGTTGAGAATATGTATATGAAGGTTTTAGAGCTGGAAGTGGTTAATAACTTTTTTCATGAAAGAATTTGACAAGATAGAATATTTGCAGATGTCAGTCCTTGGGGCAATGCTACTTTCCTGGCCTGTAGACAGTAGTGGCGTCACATGGAGCCCTGCAGCTGGGCGAGGAGGAAGTGTTTTGTGTGCAGGGTGTGTGTGTGTGTATATATATATATATATATATATATATATATATATATATATATATATAGAGCCATGCATTGTACGCCGTTCAACCTGCGTTCCGGGTTTGTCCTACCAAACATCTGAGGTGGACTTTATTCTCATTCACAGCCGTGTTCTGCCACCCAGACGAAGGTTGTGCATCTCCAGAAAACACGAATACTGAGGAGGAATTGCTGCATATTCTGATATAAATGTGGAAATATTGGCTCCATTTTTATGTGTCGTTGAAAGTAAAATGAGATTTGGGAGGATTTTCTTATTCTTTGGTAAATACGTTGATTAGCACATTCACAATAGTTGGATAGTTTACAAAGTTCACCTCCAACCTTTTATAGCGTTTACTTCTGTTGTCTTGGATACAAAGTGCAAACTTTATTTGACTTGAATTACTTTTTATAATGTGATAATTATAGATTACACTTTGTCCCGCTGCAGATAACTGTAATTAGAATTTGTTTCCGCAGAGCAATTTGTTGTCACAATAGGCTGGTGTCTGTAGCTGCCTTGTGTTTAGCCCAGCGTGTGCTTCAATGTCAGGGTGCTGCTTCTGTTGCTTTTGCAGTGGGGCTGCGGGGGGGGGTGGGGGTTGCTTTTGCAGTGGTGGGGCTGCGGGGGGGGGGCTGTTGCTTTTGCAGTGGTGGGGCTGCGGGGAGGGGGTTGCTTTTGCAGTGGTGGGGCTGCGGGGAGGGGGTTGCTTTTGCAGTGGTGGGGCTGCGGGGGGGGTTGCTTTTGCAGTGGTGGGGCTGCGGGGGGGGGGGGGGGGCGGTTGCTTTTGCAGTGGTGGGGCTGCGGGGGGGGGGGGGGGGGTTTCTTTTGCAGTGGTGGGGCTGCGGGGGGGGGGGGGCGGTTGCTTTTGCAGTGGTGGGGCTGCGGGGGGGGGGGGGCGGTTGCTTTTGCAGTGGTGGGGCTGCGGGGGGGGTTGCTTTTGCAGTGGTGGGGCTGCGGGGGGGGTTGCTTTTGCAGTGGTGGGGCTGCGGGGGGGGGGGGGCGGTTGCTTTTGCAGTGGTGGGGCTGCGGGGGGGGGGGGAGGCGGTTGCTTTTGCAGTGGGGCTGCGGGGGGGGAGGTGGTTGCTTTTGCAGTGGGGCTGTTGGGGGGGGGGGGGGGTTGTTGCTTTTGCAGTGGGTGGGGGGGTTGTTGCTTTTGCAGTGGGGCTGCAAGGGGGGGGGTTGGGTGAAACCATTGCAGTGGGGCTGCAGGGGTGATGCTCCTTTATTTGAGGTAGCCAGTTCTTGACCGACTTACTTGATGCTCGTCCTGAACTGGAGATGGGAGCGGATGCTGACATTGAACTTATACCCCATGAACTTGCCTTGGCTTTTATATGTTTATTGTAGAGGTATCTATATAGCACCGTCAATTTATACAGCACTTTACATATATATATTACATTCACATCAGTCCCTGCCCTCAGTGAGCTTACAGTTTAGGCTCCCCAACTCACATTCATACATACACATACTAGAGCCGTTAGGAGCCAATTAAAGTGGAAGTAAACTCCCATCTTCAAATTTTACCTAGAATAAGAGCTCTTTCACACAGTCCATCCATCAGACGGACTCCGTTTATCTCAGCGGGGGATCGATCCGCCGATCCCCCGCTGAGCAGGAGGGTGACAGCTGTTCTCCGCTGTCGGGTCCCCATGCATCTCTATGGGGGAATTGGATGGGAGTGGACCGTCTCTCCGTTCTCATCCGATCCGATTCTCTGGACGGATGGAAAATAGGGTTTCCATCAGTCCAGATTTGACGGATCGGATTGGATGCCTCCCCTGACATCCGATGCCCCATAGAGATGCATGGTGTATCCGTTCAGATCCGCCAACAAACAGACAGGCGGATCTGAACGGTCTGCCTGTGTGAAAGGGCCCTAAGGCTTACCTATATTTAGTGTAAATCTCTCCTAAACGTGCACTGTTTAGGGGATATTTACTATATATGCAGCCAGTGACATCACTGGCGCATGCGCTCTAAAGAAACGATCACCTGGGCACAGAGCCCTGTGCTATACGGCATGTGCGCAGGAGTGACGTCATCGCGGCTCCGGACAGTCAGAGCAGGAGTGCAGGAATCCGGGAGCAAGATGGGTAAAGATGGGAGCGCCTGCAGCTCTGACATCTTGGCACTGGAGGGGCTTCGCTTTAAGGTAAGTATAGCCTGATGTGGTAGTATGCATAGTTACATAGTTAGTAAGGTTGAAAAAAGACATCAGTCCATCCAGTTCAACCTATGAATGCGTGTGTGTGTTTGCTTTTAACCGTACATTGTATACCCCTGTATGTTGTACATTGTATACCCCTGTATGTTGTACATTGTATACCCCTGTATGTTGTACATTGTATACCCCTGTATGTTGTGGTCTTTAAGGTGCCCATCTAATAGTTTTTTGAAACTATCGATGCTCCCTGCTGATACGACTGCTTGTGGAAGAGAATTCCACATCCTTACCGCTCTTACAGTGAAGAACCCCTTACGCATTTTAAGGTTAAACCGCCTTTCCTCTAGTTTTAGTGAGTGGCCACGTGTCTTATTGTACCTCCTTTCTCTGAATAGTTTGTTCCTTATGCTCGGGTCACCAGTACAGTATTTGTACATTGATATCATATCCCCCCTCAATCATCTCTTCTCCAGAGAGAATAATTTCAGTGCTTGTAGTCTTTCCTCATAGCTGATGTCCTCCATCCTAATTATTTTTGTTGCCCTTCTCTGGACTCTCTCCAGTTCCAGCACATCCTTCCTGAGGACCGGTGCCCAGAACTGGACAGCATACTCCAGATGTGGCCGGACCAGAGTCTTGTAGAGAGGGAGAATAATCTCTTTATTTCTGGAGTGAATCCCTTTTTTTATACATCCCAGTATGCAATGCATACTAGCATGTTATGACATTACCTTGCAGGGTACCAAAAAAAAAAAGGTAGTGCCGTGCTTGGGATTCAAAACCGACGACCTCAAGAAGTGCTAACCACTTAGCCAATGGAGTTGATTCATTAAAAATTAAGGAGAGCAACATCTGGTGCAGCTGTGCATGGTATTCAATCAGCTTCTAACTGCAGTTTGTTCAGTAAAGCTTTGACAAAGAAATCCTGAAAGCTGATTGGTTTCTATGTAGAATTGCACCAGATTTTGCACTCTTCAGCTGTAGAAAACCATCCGTGTCCTTGTAATAGGAAACATCTTCTCTCCCGTGCCCGGTCACATGATCTCTGCCAATGCACCAGATCACTATTGAAGTCGATTTATTGACTGCTCCCTTCAAAATCTGTTCTGGCAAAGACTGTGACCAATACCTTTGCATTAGTCCTGTGACTGGACATCAGAAGGATACTGAACATGTTACCCTTGAATATTGTTTTCCCTAACACTTGACATGGGCAGGAGCATGCTGGGAGTTCTAGTTTTTCAAATGCTGATACCGGATGATTGCTAGTTGCTGGGCTGATATCCAGCTGTAGACATCTGGAGGGATTCCAGTTAATAGCAGGTGGGAGGCGGAGGAGGGGGGGGGGGGGTTTGCTGTCAGATTTCTAGCCAGCGCTGGGAATTTAAGACTTTGAGGAATGTCTGGATCCTGGCACAGTGCTGCACGACCCCAGCTGAGTGGATATTATCAAGCTTGGCCCTCTGAGAAAAAACAGGCCCAGTTACCTGTTCACTAACCATTTACACTTACCCCCCCCCCTCCCCCTTCTGATTCCTGAACCCCACATTCACTTCCTTTTAGTCGTATTTCCAGTATATTGGAGAATTGCCACTTTTCTGTACAGCCTTCTATATGGAACATTTTCCTAGTTGCATGCATGAAAATTTAGTGACCGGTATTTTAGGAGTTGATGTGTAACTAGGTGTGGACTTCTCTTCTCTCCTGGAAGATATTTTAGGCTGTGAAAAGCTCCCCATAAGGTTTCTGTAGCAGCTGATAAACCTCTGTATCTATTTAGTTAGATGTTTTACCGTCTGTTCTTGGGGAAACACCCAACTGCCCTGAACTGTCACTTTCTCACAAGAGCGCTAGTGTGTTTTTTTTTCTGGGGGGGGGGGGGTTGTTTTTTTTAGGGGGGGGGTTGTTTTTTTTTTTTTTAAGTCATATTCTGTGCTCAGATTGTATTCAGCCAGCCTATAAATATTAATATTTATTATACAGGATTTATATAGTGCCAACAGTTTGCCCGGCACTTTACAATATAAAGGAAGAGAGTACAATTTAGAGGTGCGCCAAATGGAAATTTTGCAACCGAAATAGATATTTCTGGATGCACTTGGCTGAAAAACTGAAAATGACAGCTTTATATATAATTGTATTCTATTCGACTTTTTAATTAATATCATGAATTCAAATTAATATGAATTTGTCGGCCAATATTGGCACCTTTTAGCGCAAGGAAAATGTAACCCTTTAAATGCTATGTGTGTCTTCAAACTGGTCTGTTGCGCTTCCTTTGTGGTGTTAAAAATCTTGCTGCATTTTTGGGCCATTAACTACTTCCCGCAAATCGACGTAGCTCTACGTCGGCTGCAATAAGCGGTTGTACCAGGGTGATGTCAGCAGCTAGAGGCATCATCCCGGTACCATTTTATTTTTAGAGGCGATCAATCGTTACCCCAGCGAGCGGAGGGGACGCCCGCCGCCTTCCGCGGCTCTGCCTGGATCCGCTCGATTGAGCCGCTCGATCATTACCCCAGCGAGCGGAGGGGACGCCCGCCGCCTTCTGCGGCTCTGCCTGGGTCTGCTCGATTGAGCTGCTCGATCGTTACCCTAGCGAGCGGAGGGGACGTCCGCCGCCTTCTGCGGCTCTGCCAGGGTCTGCTCGATTGAGCCGCTCGATCGTTACCCCAGCAAGCAGAGGGGACGCCCGCCGCCTTCCGCGGCTCTGCCATGGTCTGCTCGATTGAGCTGCTCGATCATTACCCTAGCGAGCGGAGGGGGGACGCCCGCCGCCTTCTGCGGCTCTGCCTGCATCGGCTCGATCATTACCCCAGCGAGCGGAGGGGACGCCCGCCACCTTCTGCGGCTCTGCCAGGGTCTGCTCGATTGAGCTGCTCGATCGTTACCGCAGCGAGCAGAGGGGACGCCCGCCGCCTTCCGCGGCTCTGCCATGGTCTGCTTGATTGAGCCACTCAATCGTTACCCCAGTGAGCGGAGGGGACGCCCGCCGCCTTCTGCGGCTCTGCCTGGGTCTGCTCGATTGAGCTGCTCGATCGTTACCCTAGCGAGCGGAGGGGACGTCCGCCGCCTTCTGCGGCTCTGCCATGGTCTGCTTGATTGAGCCACTCAATCGTTACCCCAGTGAGCGGAGGGGACGCCCGCCGCCTTCCGCGGCTCTGCCATGGTCTGCTCGATTGAGCTGCTCGATCATTACCCTAGCGAGCGGAGGGGGGACGCCCGCCGCCTTCTGCGGCTCTGCCTGCATCGGCTCGATCATTACCCCAGCGAGCGGAGGGGACGCCCGCCACCTTCTGCGGCTCTGCCAGGGTCTGCTCGATTGAGCTGCTCGATCGTTACCGCAGCGAGCAGAGGGGACGCCCGCCGCCTTCCGCGGCTCTGCCATGGTCTGCTTGATTGAGCCACTCAATCGTTACCCCAGTGAGCGGAGGGGACGCCCGCCGCCTTCTGCGGCTCTGCCTGGGTCTGCTCGATTGAGCTGCTCGATCGTTACCCTAGCGAGCGGAGGGGACGTCCGCCGCCTTCTGCGGCTCTGCCAGGGTCTGCTCGATTGAGCCGCTCGATCGTTACCCCAGCGAGCGGGAGGGGATGCCCGCCGCCTTCCGCGGCTCTTCCTGGGTCCGCTCGATTGAGCCGATCGATCGTTACCCCAGCGAGCGGGAGGGGACGCCCGCCGCCTTCCGCGGCTCTGCCTGGGTCTGCTCGATTGAGGCGCTTGATCGTTACCCTAGTGAGCGGGAGGGGACGCCTTCCGCCACTCTGCATGGGTCCGCTCAATTAAGCAGCTCGATCGTTACCCCAGCGAGCGAGAGGGGACCCTCCCGCGGCCCGGGTCTCCCATCCCACGGGGGACCCGAGCAACCAGCCAGCATGTCCGCCAGCTGGTTGGTGTCTTGATCAAAGCTGGATTCGGCTTTGATCGAGTCTCCGATGTTGTAACCCGGAAGCGGCGTCCATGACGTCACGTCGGGGTTACTCGGCGGCTAAAGACGCCGAAATTAAAAAGTGGGACTATTCAAAAATGCAGTTTTTGACATTTTGAATACATTGAAGTGCAAAGGGGGGTTTTGAGGTCTTTTAGACCCCCCCGATCCCTCCATAAAGAGTACCTGTCACTGCATATTGCTGTCACAATGGATGTTTACATTGCTTGTGAAAGCAATAAAAGTGATCAGAATTTTTTTTAAAAAACCTCCTGTGCTATGCGCTCGCCCCCTATTGGCTCACGGGCGAGTGACGTACCGGTACATCACTTTGCCTAGGGGGGTGTGTGGGGGGGGCTGACCGCCGCAGTGTATGTACTTGCGGCAGTCGGCGAGTGGTTAAGTGATGGGATGGACAGAGTGGAGAGATTAGAACCCCCCCCCCCTGACAGGTCTTTATTGCTGTCTGTACCCCCGTTAGGGAGATTCACCCTCTCTATCATGTTGTCTCCTATCGTCAAGAGTGCAGGTGAATTTATTTTGGGTTGTTCTTTGATGGTAGGTTATGGTAGTAACTATAAATATATATGCAGCTACATTTGAAAAAGAATATTTATTTTTTTTTTTTTTGGCTAGTTTTTCCTTCATAAAAAAAGAAATAAAAAGCAGGAGACATCTATTACCATTTACCACCAAATGAAAGCCCAATTTGTCCTTAAAAAAAAAAAAAAAAAAAATGCGATACAATATAACTAAATGTACAAAGTATTTGTGATGATATGTACAGTTATACGTACACATGTCAAAGTTGCAAAATGGTGCTTCGTCATTAACATTTGTTTTACAGTTAGACGTGAAGGGGTTAAGTAATTAAACTTTTAGCTCTTTACATTATTTCATATTTTCATAATGATTCATGAATCTTATCACGTATATAAGATTATTCACATTCCATTAATCAGGCTGACACAAATAGAAACTTTCATACTGAAAGCAGACATTGGATTTTCAATGGAGAGCCTCTCATTCCCATGTATGGCAGTGCCACTCCTGGGTATTGGGAAATTGGTATCCTGGCACAGTTTCGACCGCGAATCAACTCGTGAGCTCACTTTTATTACAGATCCTGAATTCTTCTTGCCTTCCTGAGGCATGACGTCATAGGTAGTTATATAGGGTAAAGGTGATTGCTGATTAATAAGACAGTCATTTGCTAATTATATAACCTGTGTGTATATGTACGGCTGACCTAGATGTCAGTTACAAATAGTCATCGTTAGTGCTGGGTGTGTCCCCTACATTCCTGCGAGGAATCTATGGAAGGACTCATCATGCTGCTGTGTTTACCCTTCTCCACGCCACATTCTGTCTTTCACCATTCTTTCTGCAAGAACAATGACACAGGTGTACAAGGTGCCTGTGTCACCCCTAACAACCTATGGGAATGCAATTGTCATTTTCCCATTGCAGGTTCAATTTAAAAAATACAGAAAAGTATATGTGATCAACTCCACATTTGTTTTTCTTTTCACGCTTTGCCTACCTCTATGTGCCCCCCTCCCTGCCTTCCCTCTATGTGGGCTGCCCTCCCTGCCTCCCTCTATGTGCCCCCCCTCCCTGCCTCCCTCTATGTGGCCTCCTATCTGCCACCCTCTATGTGGCCCCCCTCCCTCTATGTGGCCCCCCTCCCTCTATGTGGCCCCCCTCCCTCTATGTGGCCCCCCTCCCTCTATGTGGCCCCCCTCCCTCTATGTGGCCCCCCTCCCTCTATGTGGCCCCCCTCCCTCTATGTGGCCCCCCCTCCCTCTATGTGGCCCCCCCTCCCTCTATGTGGCCCCCCCTCCCTCTATGTGGCCCCCCCTCCCTCTATGTGGCCCCCCCTCCCTCTATGTGGCCCCCCCTCCCTCTATGTGGCCCCCCCTCCCTCTATGTGGCCCCCCCTCCCTGCCTCCCTCTATGTGGCCCCCCCTCCCTGCCTCCCTCTATGTGGCCCCCCCTCCCTGCCTCCCTCTATGTGGCCCCCCCTCCCTGCCTCCCTCTGTGGCCCCCTCCCTCTGTGGCCCCCCCTCCCTGCCTCCCTCTATGTGGCCTCCCTCTATGTGGCCCCCCCTCCCTGCCTCCCTCTATGTGGCCCTCCCTGCCTCCCTCTATGTGGCCTCCCTCCCTGCCTCCCTCTATGTGGCCCCCCCTCCCTGCCTCCCTCTATGTGGCCCCCCCTCCCTGCCTCCCTCTATGTGGCCCCCCTCCCTGCCTCCCTCTATGTGGCCCCCCTCCCTGCCTCCCTCTATGTGGCCCCCCCCTCCCTGCCTCCCTCTATGTGGCCCCCCCCTCCCTGCCTCCCTCTATGTGGCCCCCCCCTCCCTGCCTCCCTCTATGTGGCCCCCCTCCCTGTGGCCTTTTTTTCCTGCCTCTGCTTTGCTGGCCCTTTTTTCCATGCCTCCCCTTTGTTCCCCCTTTTTTCCATGCCTCCCCTTTGTTCCCCCGTTTTTCCATGCCTCCCCTTTGTTCCCCCGTTTTTCCATGCCTCCCCTTTGTTCCCCCGTTTTTCCATGCCTCCCCTTTGTTCCCCCGTTTTTCCATGCCTCCCCTTTGTTCCCCTGTTTTTCCCTGCCTCCCCTTTGGTCCCCCCCTTTTTTTTTTTTTTTTCCTGCCTCCCTCCCTACTTTCATCTATGTAGCCCCCAATGCCCACTATGACTTTTTTATGTTTATGTACTTTTAATAAAAGTTTCACCTAACACTGCCTTAGCCATAAAACAAACCAAGTGCTGCAAAAGTAACTTTGCGTTACCCTGTAAATACCCTTCGGTGGAAGCTCTTGGAGTTGGTTGAGTCACTGTAAGGCCGCTGCGTTCACCTTCACTTAGATTTGTAGCCAGCGCCAGCTTCATAAATTTAGATTATGGATTGTGTGGTTTTTAAGTAAAACCTGTGACTGTTTATTCCTGGCTGGAGTGATAGTTTACAAGACCGGCTGCCCGTTTTTATTCTCTCCCAAGCTTTTGATAAATCTCGGAGTCCGATGGAGAGATTTCAGGAACCACAGTTTGCCCTATTGATTTTTTTGTTTTCAGGTCACCCATGTTAATTCCTTTTCATAATTTCGATTTTAACGTTTTTATTTTTTCCTTTCAGCCTAAATAACAAATCCTAATATTTCTTTTTTTCTCTCATTTTGCAGAAGAGGCGGACTACAGCGCCTTTGGCACAGATACTTTAACCAAAAAGAAGACTGTCCTTCAAACGGTGCTACGGCCGGACGTCGTCAAAAAGAAGCCCCACCTGGTCATTGGCATGCCGAGTGACTTCAGGCCGGTTTCGTCGATCATTGATGTCGACATCCTTCCCGAAACCCACCGTAGGGTGCGCCTCTACAAACACGGTATGGATAAGCCCCTTGGGTTCTACATCCGAGACGGCTCCAGCGTTAGGGTGACGCCACACGGCTTGGAGAAAGTGCCAGGAATTTTCATCTCTAGAATGGTTCCTGGGGGCCTGGCCCAGAGTACTGGACTGCTAGCCGTTAACGATGAGGTCTTGGAGGTCAATGGCATCGAAGTGTCAGGTAAGAGCCTGGACCAAGTGACCGACATGATGATCGCAAATAGTCACAACCTCATCATAACCGTCAGGCCGGCCAACCAGAGAAATAACGTTGTACGGAACAGCCGGAACTCCGGCAGCTCCGGGCAGTCGACTGACAGCAGCACAAGCATGTATGGAAATGTACAGCCGCAGCACATCATCCAGAACTACCACCCCGAGGAAGAGGAGAGCGATGAGGAGGACATTATTATCGAGGAATCCGGCGAGCCACAGCAGATCCCTAAAGCCGCCCCATCCTCGGAGAGCCTGGATTCCCTCACACATCACGATTCCTACCACGAATTGCCGCAAAACGGATTTATGCCGCCTATCTACAACGTGCACTTATCTGCCAGCAGAGGCAGCCTGGACCTTATTTCCAATGATAATGAGACACGGATCTTAGAAGAAGACGGAACCGTAATCACACTGTGAACGGCGGTCATCGAACCGCCACTTGCACACTTTTTTTTTTTTGTTCTACGATCTGTGTGACATTCTACATGCAAATCATTTTTTTTTTTTTTTAAAAAGAAAATATATTGTATAGTTTATTCCCTCCACTGTAATCTTATTCCAAGCTTACTATTCTATTTTTATGATATGAAGGAAGACAAAAAAAAAAAAAATTTTTTTAAGTGTTCTATGTTTTTACATTCCATAGCCGAACAAAAAAAATATCTTTTGTACAGGGTTCTCAGTCTGGCGATTTATCGGAAAAAGACGCAGCGTCCATGCTCTTTAGAGAATGTAGCCCTTTGTATTTTAGCCGTTTTTAAGCAAATAACCACTTTATTCCCATTTTTATTTGTTTGGCATAGGGGGGTTACTGTGGGGACTGCAAGTCACTGAAGCCACTTCTAATAGCACAGTTACTGTAATAAGCCAATAATTGTAAATTATAATTATGTCTGATTTTTATGTTTTAAACAGTGTAAAGATAGAACAATGATGTCTATTTTGGCATTCCTGAAAATGCAGCCCTAAAAGATTGCATCATTTTTTATTTTATTGGAGAGTACCACTTAATCATTGCTGTATGCAAAAAGGGAAACCTAACTTGGCCCCATAATGAAAGAAAATTTATATAAAATGTATAACCCACTCTTCGAAAAAAAAAAAAAAAAAACATATTTTTGTAGCATATACGTATGCTTCTATAAGGCGCATGTGCACAGATAGGATTATAAGCTTCGGTTCTTCCACATCACAGCTGAGCAAATCTGAATTGGGGGGGGGGGGGGGTTTATTTCTCAGCTTCAATAATGCACTAGGAGCTTCCTTGTGGAAGGAATTGGGGAGATAAGTTGTGATAGTCGGGTACTAGCTGTTCTCCTCCTATTTGACACTTTTCCCCTGCAAGTACCGGCTCGGCACTGCTAGGCCCAGCTCGGCTCAGTTTGCTTTTCCACTGCGTGGTACGAGTCGGCACGTTTCAGCACTGTAACGGCTCTACTCGGCTCGGTTTGCTTTTCCACTGCGTGGTACGAGTCGGCATGTTTCAGCACTGTAAAGGCTCTACTCAGCTCGGTTTGCTTTTCCACTGCGTGGTACGAGTCGGCATGTTTCAGCACTGTAAAGGCTCTACTCGGCTCGGTTTGCTTTTCCACTGCGTGGTACGAGTCGGCACGTTTCAGCACTGTAAAGGCTCTACTCGGCTTGGTTTGCTTTTCCACTGCGTGGTACGAGTCGGCACGTTTCAGCACTGTATAGGCTCTACTCGGCTCGGTTTGCTTTTCCACTGCGTGGTACGAGTCGGCACGTTTCAGCACTGTATAGGCTCTACTCGGCTCGGTTTGCTTTTCCACTGCGTGGTACGAGTCGGAACATTTCAGCACTGTATAGGCTCTACTCGGCTCGGTTTGCGTTTCCACTGCGTGGTACAAGTCGGAACGTTTCAGCACTGTATAGGCTCTAATCGGCTTGGTTTGCTTTTCCACTGCGTGGTACGAGTCGGCACGTTTCAGCACTGTATAGGCTCTACTCGGCTCGGTTTGCTTTTCCACTGCGTGGTACGAGTCGGCACGTTTCAGCACTGTATAGGCTCTACTCGGCTCGGTTTGCTTTTCCACTGCGTGGTACGAGTCGGAACATTTCAGCACTCTATAGGCTCTACTCGGCTCGGTTTGCGTTTCCACTGCGTGGTACAAGTCGGAACGTTTCAGCACTGTATAGGCTCTAATCGGCTCAGTTTGCTTTTCCACTAAAGTAGTAAGTGGGTGGGATTACAACAATTCTCTGACCAATCAGTGGCTAGTAGTGACAAACAAGGCTGCATGCAAAGGATTGTGGGATATGGTATAGGTACGGCCTGCTTGGAACCCCAACCGAGGTGGTGCTGTTTAAGCGAGCCGTACCATGTAGTGGAAAAGCGCCGCTGTACCAAACCGTACCGAACCGTTCTAACACGTACCATGCGGTGGAAAAGGGCCAACCCGAACCGTTCCATGCAGTGGAAAAGCGCCATTAGGGAGTTGGAGCTTCTTGTTTTTAAAGCAATATTCCTAGAGTTAAATTCAAGGTATGTAAAGCCAAAATGTTTTGGGTAGAGAGGGGAAGAGTTAGGACCCCTGCAAGTGTTTCTTTCATCTGGGAGATTACCCTTTACTTCCTGTCCCAGGATCTAAGAGGAAATCTCTCCAAAGTGAGGGGATATCCTCCTGGTTGTCCAGAATCGGTTTCTCTCTTTCTGTGATAACTCAAAAATTGTTGGATTTCCCATCATTTTCTCCTCCAGAGGCAATGGTCATCAAGACTATTAATACCTAGTTATTGTTAAGTCAATAGAAACATGAGAAGTTCTAACACTTCTACACTCCATCCAACGGTAATAGAAAGTTTTGGCTTTACATATGTTGGGTATTAAGGAAAAACTAAAAATACACAGAAATGTTTGAGGGATTCGCTGCAGTGAATATTATGTTTGCAGTTTCTCAATTGGTGTGTTTTTTTTATTTCCTAGCAAAAGCTGAATTTGCTTTTCCTACCAAAAGTGTTACTAAACCCACAACAGTAAAATCAGGCTGTTTGATCCTGTCTTCTCTGATCCTCCCCTTCCACTGTCCCTAATCAATCTCCTAATGGTACAGAGCCTTTGGAAGCACTCGGCACATGCTCAGTTTGGTGTGTATTGCTAGAGAGTTGTTTTTTTTTTTTTTTTTTTTCTTGGAAGGGTGCTTCTGAACAGCACAGGGCCAATCAGCACTGTCCAGGCTGAGGGTCAGGGATCCTGCAGCCTCATAGGCCAGTCAAAGTGGAATGAAAACTCCTCTTACAAGCTTTAACCAGACACAGATAGAAGTCACAAGACTGCTATATACTGCTGATGAGAAAAGGTATTTAGCAGTTTATATTGACTAAAATAATTGCATTTCTGTGTACTGTGGGAGAGCAGATATAGTGACTGCAGGCTCCTGGGGAGACCAGATATAGTGACTGCAGGCTCCTGGGGAGACCAGATATAGTGAATGCAGGCACCTGGGGAGATCAGATATAGTTAATGCAGGGCTCCTGGGGAGACCAGATATAGTGAATGCAGAGTCCGGGGTTTAGTAATACTTTTAGTAGGGTACACACTATAAGAAAATCCGATGAAAAATTCAGTACGAGGTACGATTGTTCAAATTTTGTATAGTGTGTACACAACTTCCGACATTCGATTTAGACTTTCCAAAGGAAAATTTCCGAAGGGATGAATTCCAAAATGTTTTTTCTTGTACGTGAACAGAACTAATGATTTTCTCTTTAATGTGTTCTGTTTTAAGTACGGGTTTTTGTATGAGAAAAATCAGAAATGAAAGACTGTAAATGATCAGAAACGACAACAACAAAAAGGTTGTTCTACGAGAATTTTCTTGGTTCCGACTTGCTGTGAAACCTGGAGGAAAACTGGATGATCATTTGCCTGATTCTCTTCGTGTGCACCCACTTTTAGGCTGCTGGTAGATTTTACATGATAACTGACACTTTTCAATGTGAATTGCACCCATGTGGGGTTTGATTGCTGAGTATCTTCTGCTACTTTCGCTGTGAGGAGCTCTGCTATAGTACAGTGTAGTGAAAGGCTTGCTATGAACAGTGCAAGGGAACCCCCCCCCCTCTTTTTTAATGCAACCACTAGTTTATAAAAACCTGACCATCACACTTATATGGGCTTTTGGATATCTACAAAACCTTGGCCACCCCCACCATTCTTTCTAATTTGCAGATTTCTCAGCTGCTACTCTTCTGTGAAAGCTTTCATAAGATTTTGGAGTGAGTCTGGGGAATTTGTGAGGTCAAGCACTGATGCTGAATGAGATGACCTGGCTCACAACACAAATGGTGTTCAAATTCACCACAAAGGTGTTCAGTAGGGTTGAGGTCAGAGCTCTATGTATGACACTTGAGTTCCTCTACACCAAACTGGTCAAACCATGCCTTTATGGAGCTGGCTTTGTACAAAGAAGACCTGGCTTGCAATTGACATTCCAATTGTATTCAGTAGGGTTAAGATCAAGTCTCTGTGTAGGCAACTCATGGTTTTTATATCCTATTGGTCAAACCATGTCTTTATGGTGCTGGCTTGCAGTTGGCATTCTAATTCATCTCAAAGGTGTTCAGTAGGGTTGAGGTCAGGGCTCTGTGTAGACCACTCTAGTTCCTCTGAAGCAAACTGGTCAAAGCATGTCTTTATGGAGCTGGCTTGCAATTGACATTTCAGTTGTATTAAGTAGGGTTGAGGTCAAGTCTCTCTGTAGGCAACTCATGGTTCTTCACTTCATACTGGTCAAATTATGTCTTTATGGAGCTGGCTTTGAACACAAAAGACTTGGCTGGCAGTTGGCATTCTAATTTCTTCCCAAAGGTATTCAGTAGGGATGAGGTCAGGGCTCTGTGTAGGTGACTCATGGTTTGTCAAACCATATCTTTATAGCTGGCTTTGTATGCAGAAGACTTGGCTTGCAATTGGCTTTCCAGTTCATCACAAAGGTGTTCAGTAGGATTAAGGTTGGAGCTCTGTGCAGGACATTCGAGTTCCTCCACACCAAACTGGTCCGACCATGTTTTCATGGAGCTGGCTTTGTATGCAGAAGACTTGGCTTGCACTTGGCATTTCAATCCATCCCAAAGGTGTTCAGTAAAAGGGTTTAGGCTGGGTTTCTGTGTAGACCACTCTAGTTCCTCCAAAGCAAATTGGTCAAAGCATGTCATTATGGAGCTGGCTTTGTACACAGGGGCACAATCCTATTGGAACCCAGGAGGACCTTTACCACAAGCTTAAGGTTGGGGCTCTGTGCAGGACATTCGAGTTCCTCCACACCAAACTGGTCCGACCATGTTTTAATGGAGCTGGCTTTGTATGCTGAAAACTTGGCTTGCACTTGGCATTTCAATCCATCCCAAAGGTGTTCAGTAGTAGGTTTTACGCTAGGGTTCTAGGGTCTGTGTAGACCACTCTAGTTCCTCCAAAGCTAATTGGTCAAAGCATGTCTTTATGGAACTGGCTTTGTACACAGGTGCACAATCCTTTTGGAACCCAAAAGGACCTTTACCAAACTTACCACAAGGTTGGATCAGTAGGCTTAAGGTTGGGGCTCTGTGCAGGACATTCGAGTTCCTCCACACCAAACTGGTCCGACCATGGTTTTATGGAGCTGGCATTTTATGCAGAAGACTTGGCTTGCAATTGGCATTTCAATCCATCCCAAAGGTGTTCAGTAGTAGGTTTTTACGCTAGGGTTCTAGGGTCTGTGTAGACCACTCTAGTTCCTCCAAAGCAAATTGGTCAAAGCATGTCTTTATGGAACTGGCTTTGTACACAAGGGCACAATCCTTTTGGAACCCAAAAGGACCTTTACCAAAACTTACCACAAGGTTGAAAGAGCACATTTGTCTGCTGTAGTGCCAAAACCCTTCCCTGGAAAACACCTGAACGCTATCCTTTTGAGGGGGCTGCTATCAAGTAGGTGTAATGGTCAGGTTTCTAGACACTTTTAGCAATATTTGGGCAGAATCTCTAGAATCCACCATCCTATGAAGTCAATTGCTACAGGAACTGGGGTTTTATGCTGTCTCGTTTGCTAGTGTTTAGGTTTAAGAGCCCTTAGATGTGAATCCAAATGCAGGACACTACAATTATGGGTACAAGATTGTAAGAGATGACATTTTCTTTTTTTTTTTTTTGCCTGTATAATTAGGTCAACTTTTCTTTCTGAACACTTTTTTAAAATGTTGTAATATGTGTAAATTTTATGCTGCTCAACAGGCCTTTGCTAACTATGGAAACAGAGTTGTAGAGGAACTACAAGATTCAGCTTTCCCTGCGTTGGCCCTCGACAGCTCTGTGGCTAAAGTTTGTAAAAGCTGTTTTTTTTTTTTTTTTTATATTTTAATTAAATTAAATCTAACCTGGGTTCTCACATAGATGGTAGAGAACTTGGTATAATAAATATCAGGGGTGACTGATTAGCTCTATCAATCATATCAAAGGGCTTTGGTTTCCCCCCAAAAGTTTTCTCGTACTTTGCAGAGTGTCTGCTTTTTTTTCTTTTTTTTTTTTTTTTTTTTTTTTTTTTTTTTTTTTTGCATGAAATGTGTTCTTTATTGACAATATATCCCTTACCATTGTTTGTTCCTCTCATTAGGGCTTCTTTTTTCTGTTTGGTAACTGGATATAAACACAATCTTTTCTGTTAAAAATCTGCTTTGATGCAAGATAGATTTTTCACATGCTACCTCTGAAAACTACATTTTATACAGTCTTTTCTTTTATGTATAAGTTTAAACACTGGAATTATCTCCATGGTTGTAAGAGGGATCAGGAGCACCTGGGAATGTAACTGGTGAGGTACGAGGTTCTGGGTGAGACGCTTTTACAGGTTTGGGTGGGTCAGGGGCAACGATGGGTACGTAGAGGAGTAGCCTGGATCAGCCGTGCCCGAAAGAGAGGAAAATTCAGTATTGGTCAATTCGAGTTACTGGTCTAAACATGATTGCCGTTATCTGACTGTGTCTATGACTTCACCTTGGACGGGTGTGGGTGGGGGGGGGGGGGGCGTCCTGTCTGCTTATGTTCCGCAGAATCATTAATTGTGGATTTTGCAATCCCCTTTCTATAAATTTCTCCCAAACAGATAAGATTATATTGTTTCCAGATTTTAACGCTTCAATTAGCACATTTTATCCTGATGCCGTTAAATCTTTTCTTTTTTCCTTCTTTTGTACTTTAAGATTTGAGCAATAATAGATATAAGATGTTATCAATGCAAGCAGCTATTTATAATACAGGGGTGATGACAGCCTATGTGTTGGCATTTACGGAGCCAAACCGAAACAGTCACTGCTCATAAATTGCGCAAAATTATTGCACAATTGGGGGGGGGGGGGGGGGATATTTATAAAAACTGGAACAGCTGTGCATGGTAATTAGCTGAAACTTCAAGCGTAACTTCACCCAAAAGGGGAAGTTCCACTTTTCTGCCTCTTAAACTTTTGGCACATTTTTTTTTTGGGTGGCAGTTGGTACCTAGTTTTGATATGTACCCGCTCCCACTTCCACGCGGATCGCCTAGGGCAGTGAAGGCAAACCTTGGCACCCCCAGATGTTTTGGAACTAAATTTCCCATGGTGCTCATGCACTCTGCAGTATAGCTGAGCATCATGGGAAATGTAGTTCCAAGACATCTAGGGGTGCCGAGGTTTGCCATCACTGGCCCTAGGGCAATCTGAGCGGAGGTTCGGCCCCACTCCTCTCTGCTTGCAGCCTCTTGGGACACCTCACAGGTCCCAGAAGGCCGCTGGACCATTCACAAAACACAGCGTGGCTCGCATATGTTCAGTGGGAAGCCACAAGGAGTCACAGCCGGCTTCCCACACTAAAAGTGCCAGGGCCGGGGTCCCAAAGACTGGTGAAGCCTGGGTGAGGACGCCGCTGGATCTTTGGACAGGTAAGTGTCCCCTTTTTTAAAATCGGCAGCTATAGTATTTGTATTTGCTGACTTAGAATTTTTTTGTTTATAGGGTGAAGATCCTCTTTAGAGCTGGTTCACATATATGCGATGAGACATCACATGTGATTCGCAGTGCACTGCTCTGCAAAGCCCATGTGATGTCGGTGCGATGCAAATTTAGCCATACAGATTGTATGGCTGAATTTGCATCGGATTCGGGCACAATTCGCACAGGACCCTTTTTTGGGGTCTGCACCAGAATCAGATCACATGGGTGTTCACACCTATGCGATCCAATTTGTGTCCGAACTGACTGATCTGGGAGTGTCGTTAACTTTGTATTGACACCCCCAACGATTCGCATATGGCAGTGTGAACTGCTTGCGAGTTGAATGCGATGCGAGAACCCGCAGTGGATTCGCAGGGTTCCCGCATTGCGTATGTGTGAACCGGGACTTAAGCTTGTTCAGGTAGGGTGCTTTCACACTGATGCGGTGTGGTTTTCCCACTCCATGGGTTGCAGCACCGTGTACCCTTGGGTTTTGTGCAGATTGCCTATAGACTTCCATTGTATCGGGTGGTTACCTGGGCTTTGCCATATACTCTTATTGCATCAGGCAATTTTGTTGCGCTTTCAGAAAATGCACCGAAACCACTGGAAGCAGTAGAACTCTTTGGCAAAGCACAAACCGGCAGGTACACCCACGGAGCGGGGAAAACCACACTTCGTCAGTGTAAAAGCTTTGAAAATGAGATGGCAACTGACTGCTTGCCACATACAGCTGCTTTAGATTCAGATTCTGCTCCAGTTTTTGAAAGGTTCCCCCCCAATCTATATTACTATTCTACTATTCGTCACTCCAATAATAGAAGATATTGAATCTTCAATACATTGTAAGAGATCGGCATTGGTCCTGCATGTCCTTGTGCATTTACAACAACTGGTCAGGTTCTCTAGATGTGTTTTATCCATGCTTGTAGCAGAGACTATGGGTGGAAGTAATTCTGTTTTTATTACTGTGTGTGTTCTTATTCCCAAACGCGATCTGCTTAATGTATGTGTAGAATCAGCACAGTGCATTGTACACAACTGACAGCTTGAGTTGTGGTGTTACCTGGAATTCCAGGTGGTGTAAGCACAGAGTATGGTAGGATTTATGGGTGGGGGCCAAGGCACAATTTTTCCTTCTTGATCAGGTTAGCTTGCAGATTTTTTCTTGACTATTATTAAAAAGGAACTTGTTAGAGAGAGTAGCTGCTATTGCTGACTTATTTTTGAAGGTTCGAGGTGTATAAGAAAGGAGAACAAAAAAGATAAATATTTTGAGGTAGTTGGATGTGAATGTTCATCTTCTATTATCAGTTGGTATCCAATGCGTTTCAGGCTTAAAGGTACATGAGATTGACTCTGCAGTGTAAATTACCAATATAAATGTTGCACATTGGGTTGCTTCCTCACCATTACACTAAAGCACTGCTTGAGGAAGAGAATTGCAGACCCCTACCAGGATAGTTGCTGCAGCAGCTGCACTTTATACTGCTGACTGTATATTCAGGCCTTGAAGAAAAAGGAATCCAGTAACCCCCGAAACGCGTTTCTTAAATTTTAAAAGACCATCATTTCAACTTAATGCTGGATTCAATTAATTTGCTTTTGGTACTCTTTTTATTATTACACAAACACTTTGCCCTATTGTCCATTGGTGGTGGGGTATGGGTGTGATTAGTTAACACCTCCCCTCTCCTCCTCCACCCCTTCTTCCCCCCTTCCTCTCCTCCACTCCCCCCCTTCCTCCACCCTTCTTTCTTCCCCCCCTTCCCCTTTCCCCCCCTTCTTCCCCTCTTCCTTTATTCCTCCCCCCCCCTTCTTCCTTTATACCCTCCCCCCCCTTCTTCCTTTATTCCTCCTCCCCCCTTCTTCCTTTATTCCTCCCCCCCCCTTCTTCCTTTATTCCTCCCCCCCCTTCTTCCTTTCTTCCTCCATCCCCCCTTCTTCCATTATTCCTCCATCCCCCCTTCTTCCATTCTTCCTCCATCCCCCCTTCTTCCATTCTTCCTCCATCCCCCCTTCTTCCATTCTTCCTCCATCCCCCCTTCTTCCATTCTTCCTCCATCCCCCCTTCTTCCATTCTTCCTCCATCCCCCCCTTCTTCCATTCTTCCTCCATCCCCCCTTCTTCCATTCTTCCTCCATCCCCCCTTCTTCCATTCTTCCTCCATCCCCCCTTCTTCCATTCTTCCTCCATCCCCCCTTCTTCCATTCTTCCTCCATCCCCCCTTCTTCCATTCTTCCTCCATCCCCCCTTCTTCCATTCTTCCTCCATCCCCCCTTTTTCCTTTCTTCCTCCATCCCCCCTTTTTCCTTTCTTCCTCCATCCCCCCTTTTTCCTTTCTTCCTCCATCCCCCCTTTTTCCTTTCTTCCTCCATCCCCCCTTTTTCCTTTCTTCCTCCATCCCCCCTTTTTCCTTTCTTCCTCCATCCCCCCTTTTTCCTTTCTTCCTCCATCCCCCCTTTTTCCTTTCTTCCTCCCCCCCTCTTTCCTTTCTTTCTCCCCCTTTTTCCTTTCTTCCTCCCCCCCCCCTTTTTCCTTTCTTCCTCCCCCCCCCTTTTTCCTTTCTTCCTCTCCCCCCCCCTTTTTCCTTTCTTTCTCTCCCCCCCCCCTTTTTCCTTTCTTTCTCCCCCCCCCCTTTTTCCTTTCTTTTTCCCCCCTCTTTCTTTCTCCTCCCCCCTTCCTTTCCTCCTTCTCTTTCCCTCCTTTACTTCCTCTCACCACCCCCCCCCCCCCTTTTCTTCCTCATTTTATGCATGATTGCCATTTAAATGTTGGGACCCTTTAAGAGGCCAAAACCAAGCAGAGTGTCAGTGAGTTGGCCTTTCCTATTGGTTGTCAGTATGTTAATAGTTGCGTTCATAGTCACACTACTTTGGGCTGACATCTTGTTTGAATATACATATCCTTATACAAAGCTGATTGTTTCCACCATACAGCAGACTTGAACATTGTCGTTGTGATGGTAAGAGACTACAAGGCCCATCATTGTCTACAGGACACGGTATTGTAGTCTTTCAGTTTAGTGTCTGTAATTTGGCACACAAGGTGTCTACCTGCTTAACGACAGGTAACGGAGTTTATAAAGTAGCACTATAAATCACTAATAACATAATTATCAGGCAGCCGTGAACTGTCAGATACTTCCTGTCAGCTGCTCAAGTTAATCACCAATCTTATCTGTTCACAGAGAATCATGACGCAGAAATTCCTCCTTCTGCAAGCTTATTCTTTCATTAGCCTTTACCATAAGCTTATAGGACAGGTCAAACTAAACGGCTAAACTGGTTTACCTGCCAAAGAATATGTAATGTAGCCAACATGGTGATCTGCCAAGACGACACTTTTCTGAGCCTGCAATACTGCATACAGAGTGCAATTGCCCTGCCTGGTCGGCTGTGAAGTCTTTATCATTTTTCCACACCTTTTTCCTTGCCAGACTTATCAAGGGTGTTAAGCACTGTAAGTAAGTCAGAGCTTTAGTGCAATGCAAAAAACTGTCAGTGTAACACGCGATAGAGAAACTTGCTACTCTAGCTGTAGTGAAACTACAAATCCTGTGATGAGTGAGTAATTGGGTATGATGGGGTATGGTGTATTACCAAAAATCACCTTGTAAGTATATAGCAAGGTGGTATCACCTTGTAAGTATATAGCAACTATTGAAAACCTCTGATACGGGTCTTTTATACTACTGGTTACCAGAAATCATAGAGACCAATATATAAAACAACTTTTTATTACAAATTTACTGAAAATCCTTAACTGGTCCTCAGATTAATAGATAAGAAAATTCCTATAAGAGAAAAATACATATATGTCCTTGAAATAGCGGGTTTCTCCCACTTCTTCAGGACCGACAATGAGATTATAACGTATAATTGGTTGTACAGAATAGTAGACCCCCCCCCCCCCAAAAAAAGAAAGTGATATATATGTGGTGCAGGAAAAGCAAATGAATATCAAAAGCTGTCAAATCCTGTGAGATGCTGTAAAGTTGGCCATAGATGGTTCAAAGCTCAGCCTGTATAGCAGGAACTGGCTGAGATTCAATCCATCTTGGGGCAGGCTCGTTGTACTGAAGTCGACTTCAGTACAACCAGCCTGTTATTTTTTTGTTTTCATGCGATCACTGCCGCAGGCTATAGCAGGCAACAGTGTTCATTGTGTTCTGCTGGCAGCTATAGCAGCCTGCAGAGATCATTGTGTTCTGCTGACAGCTATAGCGGGCAGCTGTGATCACGGTCTTCTGCCGGCAGCTATAGCGGGCAGCAGTGATCGTTGTCTTCTGCCAGCAGCTATAGCGGGCAGCAGTGATCGTTGTCTTCTGCCGGCAGCTATAGAGGGCAGCAGTGATCGTTGTCTTCTGCCGGCAGCTATAGGGGGCAGCTGTGATCACTGTCTTCTGCTGTCAGCTATAGCGAGCAGCTGTGAACACTGTCTTCTGCTGGCAGCTATGCCGGGCAGCTGTGATCACTGTCTTCTGCTGGCAGCTATAGCGGCCAGCAGTGCAGTGATCGTTGTCTTCTGCCGGCAGCTATAGAGGGCAGCAGTGATCGTTGTCTTCTGCCAGCAGCTATAGTGGGCAGCAGTGATCGTGGTCTCCTGCCGGCAGCTATAGCGGTCAGCAGTGATCGTTTTCTTCTGCCGGCAGCTATGGCAGGCAGCAGTGATCACTGTCTTCTGCCGGCAGCTATGGCGGGCAGCAGTGATCACTGTCTTCTGCCGGCAGCTATAGCGGGCAGCAGTGATCGTTGTCTTCTGCCGGTGGGAAAGACTCCCTGCTGGCAGAACACAAAAGCACCATGGGAGGGATTCTACCATCAACACTGTGTGGATGAGGGAATCAAGCAGTTTTCTTTTTCCTTCCTCCTGTGGTTAAACAAAAGAACATTGCATAATCTATGGCCTGCCTAAGACTTTGACAGCCAGAAGCATGATGGGATCTGCAGTTTCACCACAGCTGGAGTGCCAATGTTTGCCTATCCCTGGTATAACATGTTTCAGTCACAAGGATCTGAAGAGGGAAGTATATAGGCAGCATACAATCAACTGTATTGACCTCAGTTGCAGTGCGAAGTGCTGGCAGATGACATAGAATAGTGGTGTCACCCTCCTGTGGCAGGTGTGTATGGGAATCAAAAGGCCAGCTAAACCAAATTTAAAAAATAAATACATACATCTTTTGGCAGGTAAAGCAGTTGTATATGTACTTCAGTTCTGTATTTTGCAGTTTAGTTGGAGATTGGCTTTGAAGACTTTCCAAGGATACGGCTGTGTAGGCTGAAAATTGTCTGCAGTGTATAACGGTGCCAAGCTAGCTTGTAGAAAATGCACGCAGTGATCCTGATGAATTAAAGATGGAGCATGTTTAATTTTTCAGTATATTTAAGAGTGAAAAAACCTCATCTAAGGATGTTGATTCAGACATGTAAACGCTTTGCGAGTAATCTGGGGTGTTCTCTCTGATCAGTAAATATACCTCCTGTGATTTAACCACTGGAAATGCTGCGTCATCCAGAGATCGGACCCAAGAGGACTGGACCTATAGAACCAATCAGGCGTTTGCTTTCTGGGATGTATTTTGACATAAACATTTTAAGTGAAGAGATGTTTAAATGATGGATTTCGATCCATTAAGTAATTATTTTATTTTATTTTTCTTTAAAGCCCGATTTTAAAAAAAACAAATCTATTCTTTGAATAGATGCTAAAAGTTTTAGCCACCGTTCACACTAAGGCGACCTGTGAGGCGACCTGGTCGCCTCACAGGTCGCCGCAGGTCGCCTTCCATAGGGAAGCTGCGGACCCGTTCTAATAGGAGCGACACAAGTCGCTCCGACTTAGAAAAAGGGGCCGGAGCTTCTTTGGGGCGACCAGGAGGCGACCGCCATAGACTTCAATGTTATGAAGTCCGTGGCGGCCGCTCCGAGGTCGCGGCACGCTGCTCGCACCGCGACCTCGGAGGTCGCGGTGCGAAGTAGCGTCGCCCCTATGTAAACGGGGCCTAAAACCATCTCCTGCATTATCTCTTGGGGTTCCGGGCATTTTGGCAGTGTATTCTTTTAAGGACCGGCGCACGCGTGTAATGTGATATCGCTAATGATTAGGATTTCATTTGGTGGAGAATAAATATGCACGCAACGTTGTTTAACTGTTGGCAATTAATTGCTGCTTCTTGCTATTCTCTACAGCACAGGTGTCAAAACACAAGGCCTGCGGGCCAAATGCGGCCCCCCCAGGCCATTTCATGTGGCCCTTGCACCTCTCCTGCTGCTGCAGCACCCCCCTTGTCAAGCCACCACCTTGTCTCAGTAGTCGGCAGCAGAGGACAGAACTCCTTTGCCAGATCCAGCGCTTCTCTGTGCAGCTTCAGAAAGGCTCGTTGTTGCCCACCTCCCCTTCTCAGTAGTCCACAGCATAGAGGAGGGCAGAACTCGTCCTACAGATCCTGCACCTCTGTGCCGCCACAACACCACCTTGTCTCTTCCTCCCCTAGTCTCAGCATTCAGCTGACTCCAGCCTTCCTCTGATCCTCCTCTGGACCCTGTACTTTCTTTGTTTCATTTTCATTTTCTTTCTGTATGTGGATGATGGCACTCTGTTTTATTTATTAAAAAAAAAAAAAAAAATACTTTTTTTCCTAATCAATACACGGCTTTCACATGACCAAGCTCTTTCCCAGCCTGTCTACAGGGAAACAGTGGCAGAAGGAGCTAGTCACATGTTCAAAATAAAGTTAAAAAAAAAAAGCCTCTTGAAGTTAAAATAAATGTTTTTAAACGGTTTTAAACCATCATACAAATCTATATTCGAAATCAAATCGCCCCTTCAGCCTGTGTCTTAGAATAAGAGGGAGGTGAAGCCTCCATCAATCTGTAATGTATCCCGCAATCTTAAAACCGCAAACATACAATCTGCAATATCCCACCCCCATTGTGTTTAGCTGGTTGGTGGGCATGGAGGAGGATGGAAGGAGATAGCTGCCATTTACCACTGTGTATATGCCCATATGTGTGATTCTATAAAGGCGGTCCCCGGGTTACAAACAAGATAGGAACTGTAGGTTTGTTTTGAAGGTTTGTAAGTCGGAACAAATACATTTTTTAAGTTTAGCTCCAGCCAAAAGAATAATTTTTATGTTTTTTTGGATAGCATAGGGAAAGGGTTACCACCCCTGTACCATTTGTTTTGCTGACTGTGCTCCTGTTCACCTCACTTCCTGTCCCTATAAAAACTGGATTTTGAAAAATTTGGGGGGTTGTGGAAACCGGGATTGGTGATAAAGGCTCAGTGGAGACACCTTAGTCCCATGAGAACTCTTACAGGAGTGAATTTCCCTTCCTAGGGGGAGATTTCCTCTCACTTCCTGTTGTCTCTCTCCGTTTGTAAAGGGCCATACACACTATAAGATTTTCTGAAGACTTTTTCCTTGAGACTTGCCAAAACCATATAATATGAGGTCAAACCTAAACACTTTCAATTTGTATGCAATCTGGCAGGCCCTTGCACTACATAGAAAAGGTAAATCTGAAGGAAATCTAACCACAAAAGTTGGATAGTGTGTATCCAGCTTAAGTCGATTGTAACCCGGGGACTGCCTGTAGTCACATGGGCTGCTCAGATGTGATAGAGAGGAAATACTCAGCATAGAAACTCACTGAAAACTGAGCATGTGTGGAGCTGCCAACACTGCTCTGCAAAATCCTTAACTGCAGTGGGGACATGGACAGAAGGGGGAGACAGAGCAGCAGGATCAACCAGGTTTTTTTTTTTTGCAGAATACAAAAAAGGAATCTCATAGTGACTGAGCATGTAATGCAACATTTGACGTGGGTTTAATGACACTTTAAGCTTTAAATCTATGTCAATGACTTGGTATTTATGACCGCAATGTTATCTAAGGGATATTTCTTGTTGTAGGTACTTGAGTACTAAGGTTGGGAGACACTGCTCTACAGGGAACAATTTATTACACCCTATGTGTAGCAATTAATTACTAGTGCACTTAGTAGTGTTACGCTACCAAAAATTGCCTGTGTGCATCCAGCCTTTTAATGGCCATAGCTGGTAGGCAGGGGCTGGGAACCCAGTTGTAGAAATCTCTTCTATGGCGAATCCTAAGAAATGGTGCATCAGTTTGCTGATATCCACCTAAAGCTGACCACACACTTTACAGTCTGTATACTATCCGTACAATCATCTTTAGGTTTATCAATGTTTATACAGTGTGAGTGGACCTAAACAACGAATTCACTGTTTCTTATTTGTGGTTGGGGCTCGGTAAAAAAAATTGTACAGTGTATGGTCAGCTTTAAGAGCCGGTTCACATTAGCGCGACTTGTCAGCCTGACAAGTCGTGGTCCCATTGACCGCTACAGGACCCGTTCTAATAGGAGCGACACAAGTCGCTCCGACTTAGAAAAAGGGTCCTGTACTACTTCGGGGCGACCTCGGAGCGACTTGCATAGACATTCATTATATGAAGTCCCTGCAAGTCGCTCCGAAGTCTTGGTGCAATGTAATGCACAAGTCGCCCCCGAAGTAGTAAGGAGTCGTGTCGCGCTAATGTGAACCGGCTCTAATAGTTCATGGTGGGAGGGTTACCATTTCAATTTGTAAAGATATTGATTATTTTTACTATCTGTGCCCTCTGTATGTGACTGTAATATGAAGGATCTTGTTGTTATTTAAATAAAATTTGGGTTTATTGTAACATTTTGTGGATCTAGTTGCCCCGATACGTCCGCCTTCGGCTTGCAATATTTCTGCTCTTGCGGAGGTGACGTGCCGAAGCCGGTGTCATTTTATCGTCTTGTAGGATCTTGCTCACTTTATTTTATTTTATGTTTTTTTCCTCAATGTAGGAAGCTTTCCTTATTTTTATTTCCTGTGAACCCCCCCCCCCCCCCTTCTTTCTATGGCTGTAGAAAAATGTGATTTTTACTCACAAGCAGAATGTTTTCAATGACAGATATCAGTATTTTTAATACGATGTAAAATATGCGCATTTGTATCACGAAATGAAGTTTTAATTTTTTCAAACGATCGAATCATAGCTTCTGCGGTATGGCCATGTCTTATATTTTTACAAAAATTGAAAAAAATAAATAAACTTAGATTCTCATCTGCCTGGACTTTTTTTTTTTATTGTTGTGATTGTAATAAAAAAAAATGATTACTTTGTGGAATGTTTGTGTGCCGGTGTTATAAAATTTTGTCGGACCCGTGAAAAAATCGTACCTCGTCCCTTCCGGGGACAGAGCATCACAAAACAGCTGATGGGAGTCGTCCGTGCGCATGCGGAGTCGTCCGTGCGCATGCGCAGAAGACCTTTTTCGAGGTTTGGCAAAATTATAACAGAGAGCGGGCAGTTGACTGAGAGAAGGCGGGGCTGAGGTGGGATGGAAGACACTGCTGCGTCATCTGCAGAGCTGAATAGAGGAGGCGTGACGGAGGTGCGGCCGTGTAATAAATGCAGGGCTTAAGCGACTCCTTCTGTTTTATTATCTTTAATAATTATCGTATTATTTATCCTTAGGATTTCATTACATTAAGCCCCCGTTCACACTAAGGCGACCTGGTCGCCTCACAGGTCGCCGCAGGTCGCCTCCCATAGGGAAGCTGCGGACCCGTTCTAATAGGAGCGACACAAGTCGCTCCGACTTTGAAAAAGGGTCCGGAGCTTCTTTGGGGCGACCGCCATAGACTTCAATGTTATGAAGTCTGTGGCGGCCGCTCCGAGGTCGCTGCGCGCTGCTCGCACCGCGATCTGAGGTCGCCCCGGGAAGTAGCGTCGCGGTAGTGTGAACCGGCGCTTAGTATTTCTTATTTTGTATTATAGAAATACTGAATGTTATGAAATCGTAAGGATAAATAATACGATAATTACTAAAGATAATAAAACAGAAGGAGTCGCTAAAGTCCTGCATTTATTACAAGGCCGCACCTCCGTGACGCCTCCTCTATTCAGCTCTGCAGATGACGCTGCGCTGTCTTCCGTCCCACCTCAGCCCCGCCTTCTCTCAGTCAACTGCCCGCTATGTGTTATAATTTTACCAAACCAAGATAATGTCTTGTGCGCATGCGCACTTGAGACTCCCATCAGCTGTTTCATGACGTAGGGTCACCGGAAGTGACGAGGTCCGATTTTTTTTTTTTTTTTTTTTTTTTTTTTTTTTTTCATGGGTCCGAGAAAATTTTAGAAAACCAGTCAGAAAAAGGATCATCGTCTCTTCCTGTGGTTGGAGTGATGGTAAGTCTCACCAACAGGCACCCAGATTGCAATGAAAAACCTAGAGCTGGGATCTCCAAACTACGGCCCTTCAGCTCTTGAGGAACTACACATCCCATGAGGCATTGTAAAACTTTGACATTCGCAGACATGACCAGGCATGATGGGAATTGTAGTTCCTGAACAACTGGAGGACCAAAGTGTGGAGACCCCTGACCTAGAGGCTATGTACACTCACTGGCCACTTTTTTAGGTACACTGTGCTAGAAAAGGGTTGGACCCCTTTTGCCTTCGTTCTTCGTGGCATAGATACAACAAGGTATTGGAAACATTCCTCAGAGATTTTGCTCCATAGTGACATGATAGCATCACGCAGTTGCTGTAGATTTGACAGCTGCACATCCATTAAGCAAATCACACATTCCACCACATCCCAAAGGTGCCCTATTGGATGAGCTGTGGTGAGTGTGGAGGCCATCGTAGTACAGTGACATCATTGTCATGGTGAAGAAACCAGTGGTGAGATGATTGGAGCTTTGTGACATGGTGCATTATACTGCTGGCAGGGACCATCAGAAGATGGGGACACTGTAGTCATAAAGGGATGGACATGGTCAGCAACAATACTCAGGTAGGCCGTGGTGTTTATACAATGCTCAGTTGGTATTAAGGGGCTCAAAGTGTGCCAAGAAAATACCCCCCCCCCCCACCATTACACCACCACCAGCCTGAACTGATACCCCCCTCCTCCCCCACACCATTACATCACCACCATCAGCCCGAACCAATACCCCCCTCCCACACAACATTACACCACCACCAGCATGAACACTCACCAGCCACTTTATTAGGTACACCTTGCTGGTACCAGGTTGGACCCCCCTTTTGCATTCATTCTTCATGGCATAGATTCAACAAGGTGTTAGAAATGTTCCTCAGAGATTTTGCTCCTTAGTGACCTGATAGCATCACGCTGTTGCTGCAGATTTGTCGGCTGCACATCCATGATGCAAATCACCCATTCCACCACATCCCAAAGGTGCTCTATTGGATGAGATCTGGTGACTGGAGGCCATCAGAGTACAGTGACCTCATTGTCATGTTGAAGAAACCAGTGGTGAGATGATTGGAGCTTTGTGACATGGTGCATTATCCTACTGGAAGGAGCCATCAGAAGATGGGGACACTGTAGTCATAAAATGATGGACATGGTCAGCAACAATACTCAGGTTGGCCGTGGCATTTAAACCATGCTCAGTTGGTACTAAGGGGCCCAAAGTGTGCCAAGACCCCCTACACCAGTGATGGCGAACCTTGGCACCCCAGATGTTTTGCAACTACATTTCCCATGATGCTCATCTACACTGCAGAGTGCATGAGCATCATGGGAAATGTAGTAGTTCCAAAAAATCTGGGGTGCCAAGGTTCACCATCATTGCCCTACACCATCACCACCAGCCTGGACCGTTGATACAAGGCAGGATGGAGCCAGGCTTTCAGGTTTACGCTAAATTCTGACTCTACCGTACCATCCTGAATGTTGTAGCTGAAATCGAGACTCATCAGACCAGGCAATGTTTTTCCGATCTTCAATTGTCCAATTTTGGTGAGCCTGTGCCCAACAATACTCAGGTAGGCCCATGGCATTTAAACCATGCTCAATTGGTACTAAGGGGCCCAAAGTGTGCCAAGACCCCCTACACCAGTGATGGTGAACCTTGGCACCCCAGATGTTTTGCAACTACATTTCCCACGATGCTCTTCTACACTGCAGAGTGCATGAGCATCATGGGAAATGTAGTTCCAAAACATCTGGGGTGCCAAGGTTCTCCATCACTGCCCTACAACGTCACCACCAGCCTGAACGTTGATACAAGGCAGGATGGATCCATGCTTTCAGGTTTACGCCAAATTCTGACTCTACCATCTTGAATGTCGTAGCTGAAATCGAGACTCATCAGACCAGGCAACGTTTTTTCCGATCTTCAATTGTCCAATTTTGGTGAGCCTGTGCGAATTGTAGCCTCAGTTTCCTGATCTTAGCTAACTGGAGGGGCACCCGGTGTGGTCTTCTGCTGCCTATCTGCTTCCAGGTTCAATGTGTTGTGTGTGGTCAGAGATGGTATTCTGCATACCTTGGTTGTAACAAGTGGTTATTTGGGTTACTGTTGCCTTTCTGTCATCTGGAACCAGTCCGCTTATTCTCCTCTTGACATCAACAGGGCATGTTCCTCCACACAACTGCCGCTCACTGGATATTTTCTCTTTCCCACCATGCTCTGTAAACCCGAGAGATAGTTATGCATGAAAATTCCAGTAGATCAGCAGTTTTTGAACTACTTAGACCAGCCCGTCTGGCAACAACAACCATGCCCGTGTTCCAAATCACTTAAATCTCCTTTCTTGCCCATTCTGATGCTCTTTAAACTTCATCAAGACGTCTTCACCACGACTAGATGCTGGCTGATTATTACCAAGCAATTGAACAGGTGTAACTAAAAAATTGTCTGGTGAGTGTATTTAAAACTAATGTGTGAATCTGCAATCATCACGATAAGATTTTTGGCATGAAGCTAGCCAAACACCTATTGTCCAGTAAGTGGCCAGTGTTAGATAAATTTTAGTAACAGTGGTTAGATTGATTTTGAAGTGGTGCTGCCCTGGAATGGTTGCTTCATGCATTACATTCCTCTCTTGTGATCTGGCGTTTACCTCAGATGACTGGTATGCCAATGCAGGTCTATCCAGTTTGTCAATGGCTTATTGAATGACTTGGGTGTTTGTCATTTGCTGTCTTTGCCCCTTGTTGCTCTCCAGCTCTTGTGGAACTGCAACTCCCATCATGCTATGCCAAAAGCTGACCATTGGCACCACATGGGGGTGCTGTTGTTTCAGTAAAAGCAGGAGAGCCACAGGTCGCAAGAAACTGATCACACAGGGGGGTATTTACTAAAACTGGAGCATATAGAATCAGGTGGAGCTCTGCACAGACACCAATAAGCTTCCAGGTTTTATGGTCAAAGCTTGGCTTTACTAAAGTCTATTTTTTAATTTTTGTAACCACTTAATGACCGCCTACTGCAGATTTACTGTGGCAGGCAACCGCTCCTAGGTCTACGTCCGCTCGTTCTTAGAAAGCTAGGGGGCGAGTGCGCCGCTGCCGATGGCACGCTCCCGCCCCCCGCTCGTCAGTGGGAAAGCCGATGCGTGTGTCAGGCGGCTTCGATTGCCGCCTGACACCCGCGATCGTTCCCCGCTGAGCGAGAAGAACAGTCAGCTGTTGTAACCACAGCTGACCGTTCTCCCTGAAATGATCACAGAGTTCATGTGATCCTTCTGTATAGGATCACATCTCTATGGTCATTTCAGAAGCCACGCCCCCCCCCCCCCCCCCCACAGTTAGAATCACTCCCCTAGGCTCACATTTAACCCCTTGATCACCCATAGTGTTAACCCCTTTCCTGCCAGTGTCGTCATTACAGTAACAGTGCATATTTTTAGCACTGATTACTGTAGTAATGTCACTGGTCCCCCCTAAAGTGTCCAAAATGTCAGTTAGGGGTCCGATCTGTCCGCCGCAATGTCGCAGTCCCGCTAAAAATCGCAGATCGGCGCCATTACTAGTAAAAAAAAAAAAACAATAAAAATGACAAATCTTTCCCGTAGTTAGTAGACGTGATAACTTTTGCGCAAACCAATCAAAATACGCTTAATGCGATTTTTTTTTTTTTTACCAAAAATATGTAGCAAAAAACAAATTGGCCTAAAATGTTACATTTTGATTTTTTAATTTTTTTTTTTTTGAGAATGTCATATAGCAGAATGTGAAAAATATTGTTTTTTTTTTTTTTTTTCAAAATTGTCGCTTTTTTTTTTTTTTTTTTTTTTTATAACACAAAAAAATAAAAATCGCACAGGTAATCAAATACCACCAAAAGAAAGCTCTATTTGTGGGGGGAAAAGGACGTAAACTTAGTTTGGGTACAGCGTCGCACGACCGCGCAATTGTCCGTTAAATTAACACAGTGCCGAATCGCAAAATAGGGCCTGGTCATTAAGGGGGCAAATCCTTCCGGTCTTAAAGTGGTTAATAAACATGTTGTTCTTACCTGCTCTGTGCAGTGGTATTGCACAGAGCGGCTCCGATCCTCCTCTTCTCGGGTCCACGTCAGTGATCTTGGCTCCTCCTCTTCGCTGTGCGTCCCTATAGCAAGCCGTTTGCTATGGGGAGACACGGTGCATGCTCGCTCCTGACCTGCGTGCCCCATAGACTTACACAGTGGGACTTAGGCCTGCCCCCCACTCCCTCTTAAAGCGGAGTTCCACCCAAAAGTGGAACTTCCGCTTTAGGGAGTTCTGACCCCCTGACATGCCACATTTGGCATGTCATTTTTTTTGGGGGGGAGCGGGTACCTAGTTTTGACAGGTACCCACTCCCACTTCTGCTCGGAGCGCCACGGCGCCCTGAACGGAAGTTTTCCTCTCCCCCTCCCTCCCTGCAATCTTCTGGGACACGTCAGATGTCCCAGAAGATTGCCGGCCAATCACGGCGCGCAGCGCGACTCGCGCATGCGCAGTGGGTACCCGGCTGTGAAGCCGCAAACTGTCACAGCCGGGTGCCCACAGCAGTGATGCCGGCGCCGAGGGAGAGGATCGAGGCTTCGGGCGGCCGCATCGCTGGACAGGTGAATGAATGGCTGGAACTCCGCTTTAACTGCATTTGATTGACAGTTGCAATAACCAATGGCTCCTTCTGCTGCTCGAATGCAGTGTGAAGAGAGGGAGGATGAGATGCAGCCGTGCACAGCGCTGATAACTTCTCCCATCTCTTCCACTTCACGTAGGAAAGTGGGGCCACAGGGAAACTGAAAACGTTTTTTTACCTTTTAATGCAAGCAATGCATTGAGGTAAACGTTTTTACCTTTAGTATAACTTTAATTGAACAAGCTGAAGTTAGAAGCCGATTGGCTACCATGCACTACTGAACCAGATTCTGAGTGCTCCAGTTTTAGTAAATCACCCCCACAGTGTTAACTCCATGATACTTGGGAAAAACCCGGCCACATCCACCATCACTCCCATGTAATTCCAAGTACGAGGAAGCTTCGGCCTTGACTGTAGCCAACAGTATATCACATGTTGTGTTCTCAGTAATTTGTCATGTGTTAATGAGGGAACTGACTGCGACCTACTGGGACCAGTGTGTTAACCATCTACGTTCCTGACCAGAGGAAAAACGGCCCACCTGCTCTACCTCCCCAGCTGGCCAGATGTGGTGTTGGCTATCCTCTTCTAATATTACTAGGTCGAAGGTTGCCTCTCGCTTCAAGACTTTAACTGGCTTGGATACAAGTATGCAGATAAGGAGCTAAGACTTTTCCCACTTAGGGAAAGTATTGACAGATGAGACGGTCCAAGCATTTTTTTTTTCTTGCCTGTGTCTTGCAGCGCCAGCAGTAACCAATCAGCTTTGAATGCTGTCCTGTGATTGTTTGCTATGGGTTACACCAGATCATAGCTTAGTGCACCTTGTTAATAAATATGCTTTCTTATCCTTTTAGGGACACAGAATATTTCACCTCCTGCTACCAACATGTGTTAAGTTTTGCTAGATGCTGAGGAGGTGTTCATCCTTTTGGAGTGCTTTTTTCTAACTCTTCAAGAATTTTCTTCAGTGGAAAGATTTCTGCTGCTAGAGCATGGGTCTTCAAACTATGGCTGTTCAGTTCAAGAACCACAATTCCCATCATGCCTAGTCATGTCTGAGAATGTCAGAGTTTTACAATGCCTCATGGGATGTGTAGTTCCACAACAACTGGAGGGCCATAGTTTGAGGATCCCTGTGCTAGAGCTTCATTCTTCCATTGCAGCTATATGGCGTAAATCTTTTGGAGTCACATGGACTGCTTGCATCTTAGATGCTTATGTGCAAATAGTGGTATCCCAGGGCTACAAACTGGAGTTTTGCTCCCTGCCCCCCCCTCCATTGCTCACCTCCCAACCTTCTTGTCAGCGGCCAGATTAGCAGATCTTCATCAAACCCTCTTGAGTCTTCTCGATCAGAATGTCATTGCTTTAGTTCCTGTAAAAGAGTGGTTTCAACTTCTAACCTATTCACTGTTCCCAAACCTAAAGGGGGAATTTGACACATCTTGGATCTTAAAACTCATTAAATTCTTCATTTAAGCGGAGAAATCCCTTTTAGTAGGGATACTTTGCCTTCTACATCAAGGTGTTGGCCCCAGCTGTGTTCTCCTAGGATCCTTAGATAACCCCCTGTTGAAGTAGTAGCTGGCCTGGGCTCTGTTGGGTAATGTGGTTTTGACTATCCAGACATTACAGCAATTCAGATGGATCTTGAACTGTCAGTTGGAGTTATCTGCATCTAGACTTGGTCACAGCTCAGGCCAGAGGTATTTCCACAGGAGACACTTCAGACTCTGTATTCTCTGATTTAAGCTCTTCAGTCCAGGAGTCCTTCGACTTTCTGATTTTTACATTAGTCCCAGATATGGTGGTAGCCTCCTTTAAGGCATCTTCATTTGCCCAATTTCAAACTGCGGCGGGCGGTCCGGAAGTGGTTAACTCATAGTGTGCCTTCACTTGTTGCAAAGTGGCTGAATTCTTGGAATTCAGCTTTAAGACCATGGGCTTGGAAGGATGTCGTGACTGAGACACTAAAGCCTCGTACACACGCAACGAATTTCCGCAGACCGGTCGTCCATCATTTGTCCAGAGTGGTGTTTTGTTGGTTGGAATGTGCTCTAGACTGCACACGAATTTTCCCGCACGACAGAATTCTACTTCAGAAGTGATGTCATGTGTTGGTTTGCTTTCTTTGTGTTCTTTCTTCTTTGAGCATGCCCAATCTTGCTCATAAGATTTTTCCCTGTCGAAATCGGACGTGTTTTGACGGAGGACAAAAATTTTATAGCCTGCACACCAGAATTTTTTCGGCCGAAAAGTCGGAGTCGGTTGTCGGAAGCATCATACTAACAAGCCGAAAATCGGCAGATCGGTCGTCGGACGAAAATTCCCAGCCGAATTTCGGCTCGTGTGTAAGGGGCTTTAGCGATGGTAGACGTTGGAGCACTCTTACAAGAACCATAAGATGACCAAATGGAATCCAACTTTCTGAAAGAAGCAGTGACGAACTATCATAGCAAACCACTTCCAGACAATGGAGGATATCTTTTGTGAACTAGAGCCAGAGGGACAGAAGAAGAGTGTACCAGTTAAAATGAAAGGCCAAAGACGACCTTGGGCGGGAAGGAAGCCCTGGGCCTCAAACCAGAATGAGTTCCTTCTAAGGTAAACGCACTTGTTCAGACACTTGCCTCCCAGAGATGATGCCTACAAGAAACACCACCGTAGGGGTAGAGTAGTAAGAAGAACGTCTGTAATGGGTTCAAGCTGTTGAGATACTTAAACCTAAAGTGATAGCCGTATTCCGGGAATGCAATAAATTGTCAAATGGAATAAAAGAGAGAAGCCCAGATGTCATTCACCTCCTTGGCATTAATGCGGATCTTCACTGTATCTGAGCAACACAAACCAAAAACACTATTTCATTTATTTAATATTTAAAGCAAACTCCCCCTTCCATCCATGTCTCCATCTTTTATTTTGCTGAGAAATCACTTTGAAAAACACCCCCCTAGCATTTCTGGCTGTGGCCATCTTGAGTAAGGGCAACTGAGGCACTTAGCTTAGAAAACTCCTCTTCCTCTCCTCCCCTCCTAAAGACTCCTGGGTTACTAAAGCCCCGTACACACGATAAGAAATTCGGAAGGGAAATTTCATCCGACGACCGATCTGCCGATTTTCGGATTGTTAGTATGGTGCTTTCGATAGCCAACTCCGACTTTTCGGCTGACAAAATCCTGATGTGCAGGCTATAAAATTTTTGTTGTCCGTAATACAACGTCCGATTTTCGTCTCATTAGTACAGATTTCGACGGAAAAAAAATCTTAAGTGCAAGACTAGGCATGCTCAGAACCCAAAGAACACATACAAAGCAATCAAACACATGACATCACTTCTGAAGTAGAATTCTGTCATACGGGAACATTTGTATGAATTCGTATTCACTTTCCACATCAGACTAGCATGCCACAAAAAACGGACGAACGGTCGGCGGAAATTCGTAGCATGTGTACGAGGCTTTATACTTATAAAGTAAACCAGTATGTTAACCCTTCTGAAGACTCTTGGGATGTATAACACCATTTGCCTAGGCAAGAAGCGAGGAAGTAACTGAGGAAATTAAAAAAAAAAAAAAAGTTTAAAACAAGTAAATATGATGTACTTTACTATTTATTTACTAATGCATGAGGATTAAAAATATTCAATGTTAATTGGGCGAGTGAAGTTTTACTTTAACTCATAGTTTTCTTTTAGTTTTTACAAAAGAGCTGAGTTCCCGGAATTCCAGGAACGTGCTTCATCCTTTCCTGTTAAGATAGATCTGGAGGGCTTCTTAGCAACAAGCAACTTTTTGTCAGATCTGCCACTTGGTCTTCTCTTTACACATTCAGTATGTTCTGTCAGGAGAACGTTTCAGTCTCATCTGATGCCGGTTCTGGCATATGGTCCTTCAGCAGGTCCCATTTCTGTTTTTCTTGGGCCTGGTAGCATTTGATTACTGTTTTGCTATCTGTCCGTTGCAGGGCTGCTGTTAGAAACCGCGGGGGCCCCATACAGACTACCTGGCAGAGCCCCCCAAGAAAATATTAAAGATTTATTTAGCTAAAATTACAACAAAATCACTTATTAGCAGACACAAATATAACTCACATAATTCCTGCTAAATCTAAAAAAAAACCCATGTTAATAAATAAAAATGAAGATGAGTTGAAAAAAATATACAGGCTGGGCAGTTGGAGCTCAGTGATCAGAGAGACAGAGAGAGAGAAACAAAGTTACAAATAAGCTCCTGAGCAGAGATAAGTGCTGGGAGGGGGGCCCACACAAGGGAGGGGGATTAGTGAGGGACGACTGTCTCTTTCTCAGCAGATAAAAGCTGATAGCAGGGAGAAGGACAGATCAGATTCAGGTGCTGGAGGAAGATTTCTGTATTTGTTGTCCATCACTAATCCCCGTCTCTGTGTGGCCCCCCCTGTGTGCTCGGGCCCCCTACAAGAGGGCTGGTGGTCCCCCCCCCCCTATCAGCGGCCCTGGTCAGTTTCACTTTAAGACATACTGTAGGATTTTTGTACTTTATTTAAACCTTTTCTTCAAGTCAATTAAGGGACACTTGCCTTCCTAAGTTCACGACCATGCTCTTAGTACTACTTTACAACAAAACTGAGCTATGTTAATAGCAGGGGTTATCTTGGTTTGGTTTACAATTTTCTGTGGGCTTGCGCCTAATCCCATAGCAGCTCCCAACTGTCCCTGATTTCGAGGGATGACCCCCTATTTGGAATAAAGTCCCTCTTTCCTCCTTATTTGTCCCTCATTTTGGTCTGATCTATATAGTTGTATATAAAATGCACTTTTTATCTTTCAAAAAGTGTTTCCCAGTGCTAAACCTTTCAACCAAGCTCTAAATTGCTGCATTTGTAAATTTCAAAAGCAAATGTAAAGGAATAGTAGTGTTAAAACAAGAAAAAAAAGCACTTGTGGGTTTAAAAGGACCCGCGCCAAGTGGACCAACTCTTAGTAGTGAAGCCTACTAAAAAGTGCTAGATTAGTAATATGTAACGTAAAAAAGAGCAGCTGCTAAACCTCCTCCCGCCACGGAGATAGATAAAGATATGAAAAAAGAGAGGTAGTGTACCTCACGGTTCAGCTCTTGCAAGTAATCAGTTATAGTAAATGAGGAACAAATAAAAATGTAATAATAGAAGTTGTGCAATAAATATGTGATTAAGCACGGTATACTAAAGTGTATTTTTAAAAGAAGACTGTGTAAATAGACATATATATTGAGTGGGTACTGGACACTCAAGTGAACTGTGATAAATGACCACAAACAGATGAAAACAAAATCACTAGCAACAATGATAGTAACCAATAATAAAAAAATGCAAATAAGATGAAAATAAAATATTAAACAAATGTTCCAAGCACGTACTGTGCCTGAATGGAATTATAGGCAATGTCCATTGAGCTCTGACAAGTCCAATCACTAGAAATACCAGGCAAAGCAAATGATGCAATGGTACAAGTATATTACAAAAAAAAAAAAGGGGTCCACAGGTCAGCAATAAGTCCACCTAAACTTGACTATTGTGAACATATAATGACAAGCAGGGCTGCAGATCAGAGTACAGAGCCGGCTCCCAGGGGAAGGAGGTAAGATGCTGAGGGTAATGATGAAAAGGCACAACCGTGTGCTCAGGGGGGTGTGTTAGGAAAACTCACCAGAGATGGTGGATCTCCTCTTGCCCTACAGGGAGGGGGATCAATCAGGCTTGGGGTAGTCTCCTCCACCAAGGGTGCACTCGAAATCTCCCTCGCTCCTCTCCTGGTTCTGAGTTCCTGTTCCTCCTGTATGGCACCCGGGAAGGTGTAAACTCCGGGTGTTATGTGAAAACAATATAAGGAAGCCTCATAGTGAAGTCCGATATATGAAAACAATATAAGGAAGCCTCATAGTGAAGTCCGGTTATAAAAAGTTTTATTTAATAAAAAAGTGAAAATTCCAAATAAAAACAAATCTTGTACTAGACAAGAAAGACTAGTAACGGGAGAAACGAATGGGACCACGGATTGTGCACCCTGAATGGTATGCACCCGGTTGGAAGCTGGGGAACGCCAATTCCGCGTGCTTTCCAAAGAATGCTTCCGGCTACCGGTCACGTGTCCTACGTGCGTTCCAAAATGACGCGTTTCGTCATCAACGTGTGACGTCCTCAGATCTTGGGGTTGAGGTCAGGCGAGTTTGCTGGCCAATCAAGCTCAGTGATCCCATGATCATGTGACCAGGTATTGGTAGTTTTTGGCAGTGTGGGCGGTGCCAAGTCCTGCTGAAAAAAGGAAATCAGCATCTCCATAAAGCTGGTCAGCAGAGGGACGCATGAGGTGCTCTAGAATTTCCTGCTAGAGGGCTGCGCTGACTTTGAACTTGATAAAACACAGTGGACCAACACCAGCAGATGACATGGCTCCCTAAATCATCACAGGCTGATCGCCTCCATGCCACGCCGCATTAATGCAGTAATTCATGCAAAAGGAGCCTTGACCAAGTACTTGAGTGCATCCTATACTGTACATGGACAGACTTTTCACTAAGCCAACATTTCTGTATTAAAAATCCTTTTTTTTATTGGTCTTCTGTAATATTCAAATTTTCGGAGATCCTGAATGATGCTGTAAGCCATAATCATCAAAATTAAAAGAAAGAAAAGCTGCAAATATATAAAATATATCACTCTGTGTGTAACACATCTATATAAAATATAGGAGTTTCACTTTTTGAATTGAATTACTGAAATAAATAACTTATTGATGATATTCTTATTTTATGAGATGCACCTGTATAAGAACATAGGAGAGCCTCTACTGATGAAGTAGAAACTGCACTTTGACTGAAACTGTGCCCTTACAAGTGCTGTAGCTACTAGGGTTGCACCAATACCGTTTTTTTTTATCGGAGAGCATGAGTACCAATATACTTTCAGTCAAGTATTAGCTGATACCGAGTACCGATAATTTGCGATTTGCGTCAGTGCAAAAAAATTGCCACTAATAGAACTGCAAAGAATCGCATGCGATTTCCCCCACGGCTCCTGTGTGTGTATAGAAAGGGAAAAGTGCCATCTAGTGGGCAGTTTATTAAAAATGTTAGAACTCGCAGTACATATCTGGTCAAATGCAAAATCTGCATAGGTGTCCTAGTCCTGCTGATGGCTCTGAAGCAGTGGCGGCTGGTGCTCAAAATTTTTGGGGGGGCGCAAACAGAAAAATTTAATAGGCATTGCTTTGCGGCAAAAAACGCTGTAAAAAATTGTGTGACTTTGAGGTTGCAAAAGTGTGAAAGGGGCCTTCAGTAATTAAGATATAGTGTGCCCCCTTTCAATGCAGAGAGACCAGCGTGCCCCCTTTCAATGCAGAGTGACCAGCATGCCCCCTTTCAATGCAGAGTGACCAGCGTGCCCCCTTTCAATGCACAGTGACCAGCGTGCCCCCTTTCAATGCAGTGACCAGTGTACATGCCCCCTTCAATGCAGTGACCAGCGTACATGCCCCCTTCAATGCAGAGACCAGCGTACATGCCCCCTTCAATGCAGTGACCAGCGTACATACCCCCTTCAATGCAGAAATCAGCGTGCATGCCCCCTTCAATGCAGTGACCAGCATACATGCCCCCAATGCAGTGACCAGCATACATGCCCCCAATGCAGTGACCAGCATACATTCCCCCAATGCAGTGACCAGCATACATTCCCCCAATGCAGTGACCAGCATACATGCCCCCAATGCAGTGACCAGCATACATTACCCCAATGCAGTGACCAGCATACATGCCCCCAATGCAGTGACCAGCATACATGCCCCCAATGCAGTGACCAGCATACATTCCCCCAATGCAGTGACCAGCATACATGCCCCCAATGCAGTGACCAGCATACATGCCTCCAATACAGTGACCAGCATACATTACCCCAATGCAGTGACCAGCATACATTACCCCAATGCAGTGACCAGCATACATGCCCCCAATGCAGTGACCAGCATACATTCCCCCAATGCAGTGACCAGCATACATTACCCCAATGCAGTGACCAGCATACATGCCCCCAATGCAGTGACCAGCATACATGCCCCCAATGCAGTGACCAGCATACATTACCCCAATGCAGTGACCAGCATACATGCCCCCAATGCACTGACCAGCATACATGCCCCCAATACAGTGACCAGCATACATTACCCCAATGCAGTGACCAGCGTACATTCCCCCAATGCAGAGATCAGCGTGCATGCCCCCTTCAATGCAGTGACCAGCATACATGCCCCCAATGCACTGACCAGCATACATGCCCCCAATACAGTGACCAGCATACATTACCCCAATGCAGTGACCAGCGTACATTCCCCCAATGCAGAGATCAGCGTGCGTGCCCCCTTCAATGCAGTGACCAGCATACATGCCCCCAATGCAGTGACCAGCATACATGCCCCCAATGCAGTGACCAGCATACATTACCCCAATGCAGAGATCAGCGTACGTGCCCCCTTACTTACCTGGAGCAGCAGCGGCGGGCGGCTTCTCCTCAGTGTCCCAGCGCGGCTTCTCTTCAGTCCCGGCGGCGCGTCTCCTCCAGTCCTCCCGCCTCCTTCTCGGCCAATGGCATGGGGTTTGCCTTGCGGCCAATCAGGAAGCGCGTATTGGACGCGCTTCCTGATTGGTCAGGAGGAGGATCGGTGTGACAATAGCAAATTTTCATTTGCTATTGTCACACAATGGGTGGGCTCGGGGGGCACTGCTCTGCGCCCCGGCTCCACCCTTTGCATCACCCTATTAGAGCCTCTGGCTCTAATAAGGTGATTTAAAAAAAACCCATTAAGCTCCATGCGTCCGGCGCCCTGCATGCAGATTAGGGGGCCGGACGCATGGATGGGGGAGCGGCGCCCCTGTGCCCTCAATACACTGGCCGCCACTGCTCTGAAGGTGCTCATAGGGCTGGAGGAGAAGTCTCGGGACCATGGGCGTCCGCAAGTAGGGCCCCCCCCCCCCCTGGAATCTCAACTTCCCCTTTAACCACTTAAGCCCCCGGAAGATTTTACCCCCTTCCTGACCAGGGCCTATTTTGCGATTCGGCACTGCGTGACTTTAACGGACAATTGCGCGGTCGCGCGACGCTGTACCTAAACTAATTTGACGTCCTTTTTTTCCCACAAACAGAGCTTTCTTTTGGTGGTATTTGATCACCTGTGTGATTTTTTGATCATGAGCTATAAACAAAAAAAGAGCGACAATTTTGCAAAAATAACAATATTTTTCACATTTTGTTATATGAAATTCCCCCCAAAAAAATGTAAAAATCTAAAGTTTTAACATTTTAGGCCAATTTGTTTTATGCTACCTATGTTTGGTAAAAGAAAATCACAAAAAGCGTATTTTGATTGGTTTGCGCAAAAGTTATTGCGTTTACTAACTAAGGGAAAGATTTTTGTAATTTTTTGTTGTTTTTTTTTTAACGAGTAATGGCGGCGATCTGTGATTTTTTTTGTGGGACTGCGACATTGCGATCATTTTTGACACTTTTGGGGTTACCAGTGACATTACTGCAGTAATCAGTGCTATACATATGCACTGTTACTGTAAAAATGACACTGGCAGTGAAGGAGTTAACTTTATTGGAGAGGGAGGGGTTAAGTGTGTCCCTAGGGGCGTGTTTCTAACTGTGATTGGCTGTGGCTACTAGTGTAAGAACAGAGATCAACGGTCCTACATAGTAGAACCGTGTGATCTCCATTCTTACACAGGGAAGAATGACAGGCGGCTTTGTTTACATTAGCCGCCTGCCTTTCTTCCGGTGTAACGGACGATCGCGAGTGCCCGGCGGACATCGGGTCTGCCGGGCACACACGCGGGGGGTCCGTGACCACGCAGGAGCGGGAGCGTGCCTCAGGCGGTGCGCACTCGCTCCCTAGAGCACACAGGCTAGCGACGTAGCCCTACGTCGCTTTTCCTGTGAGGGGCTGACTGCCGACGTAAATAGTTGTGCGGTGGTCGGTAAGCGGTTAAAGTGGTTGTTAAGCTGCTTTATACCATCCTGTCTGGTCTGTTTAATAATCCTCTGTGCCCCATGTCTGTGTTTTAAAAAAAAAAAAATGAGGCATTCTTTACCAGTATTCACAGCACCGCTCACGTGACCCGTCGGCTCTCTCCTCTCCCCGACTGACAGCTGCCTGCAGCAGGTAGGGCCGAGGATTCCTCGCTGTCATCAGTGGGGGAGGGGAGGAGAAGGTAAGTGGGAGAGGAGGGGAGAGGCGGCCGGTCACGTGAGCGGCGATTGGTGCTCTGAAAACTTGTAAAGAATGGCTTGGGGAAGACAGGATTAGTAAACAGACTGTAGACAGGATATGAAACTTCAAATTAAACTACAGCAACAGGAGGAGGGGCACTGACACTGGACCAGACAGGCAGGCAGGGAGGGAGGGGGGAGAGAGGACAGAGGAGGATAGGGTGCTGCGGATGATGGAGCCACGTAAACTGACCACAGTGCCAGGGCTCGGCAGCCATGGTATATCGTGGTCAGTTTACAGAGAGGAGGACATAGCCGGGCAGGATCAGCCAGGTATTTTAGGTGACAGAAGGGGACAAATTACACAGCAAAGCACTGTGCTGTATAACATGCTTTAAGGGAGCAGAATCAATTTTTTTTTTTAGGTTAACAAATGCTTTAAAAATAAAAGCTGCCGTTTGCCCTTTATAAATAAATACTCAAAATAAGTATAATGACTCAGCCCCTCCCCTTCATGATATTGTTGAAAAGGGGCGGAGCATGGGTGACCTTAAAATGATGCCCCCCCCCCTGAAAAAAGTTCATGCTCGGGACCCTGTGGGTATAGAGCAAGTGTGATTTGCTATTATCGGCGGGACTGGGACACCTATTCAGGTTCTAACATTTTTAATAAACTGCCCACTAGGTGGCGCTTTTCCCTTTCTATACGCACACATTTTGGTGGGAGCAATCGCTTGTGATTCGGCCAGAAATCGCACTGCATTCCTCTTCACATTAGATTCTTTGCTGAGCGATTTGTGCCCATTTAGTTTGTATTGATGCAAATCACACCGCAAAGTATCAGTAGCATTTGTGCAAGTACCGATTCTCGCGCAAATGCTTGGTATCGGCACCAATGCATCCCTAGCAGCTACTGATACCAAAAGATCTATTTCGTTATCTGTAAAGGGATCACTATCCCCAGTGACCGCCAGGCTAATGTACCGTGAGCTGCAAATATGTTAATTATTAGCAGGGGTTCCCTGAGACCTGAAAGTTATTTCAAGGGTTTCTCCATGTTGAAAAGGCTGAGAGGCTATTTTAGAGAATGTAAAAGGTTCATCTGCAAAGCCGCCAGAGGAGGGCTATGTCTGTATGATTTGTTTGGTTGTAGCACCCTCTAGTGGCAGATTCTCCCCATTTTTGCTTTTTTTTTTTTCTGCTATTGATGCCTAATTCTGTTCTACCCCAAAGTCAGAATCCATTTATAATTGGAGTCATCTGCTGATTTCTTCTTTCCCTTGTTTTCTGTAGTGCTGAGGTGGCCTCACCATAGTTTGTATGTGCTCCTACCTCTATTGGTAGGGTCTAATTTTCCATTAAATCAAATTCAAAGTGATTCTAAAGGGAAAAGGTATTTTACCTTAAAAGAGAAGTTCAGGATTTTGAAAAAATATATCCTCACCTAGGTAAATGACAACAACCCCCCCCCCCCCCCCGGCACTGAGCTCTGGCGGGGAGGGGAGAGGCTGGCTCAGTCTCCCAGTGGCTTGCTGAGAGGCTGAGCCAGCAGCCTGTTCCAGGTGGATCCCAGCCATATGGTCCAAAAGTGCTAAGTCTAGGTTCACATCCATGTAGCTGCGGTTGATGCGTTTTGCGCTTTTGAAACCCCTGTTTTTTTTATGCATTTTTGCATGCAGTTTTCATGTATTTTGTGTTTTCCTGGCAGTCTCCATGGCAGCCTACGTGTGGGTTAACCCCGCCTCCTCTCCAATGGTATAGGACCCCCCTCTATAAATTTCAGCTTGCAGGCACAGCCAGTGTTCCTTTTTTGTCCTCCTCCAAGGATCAACTATTTGGATTATTTCCTGTTGGAATTTGGTCGGCTTAGTCGGTGTCTATGTCCAGGGCCCAGCCACGGGCGGGTGAGTGACATTTCAAAATCCCCTTTGGCTGATAACTGTGCGGTGCTTCGGATGGCCGACGGATATCCTGACAGGGTCTGAAGATTTGTCTCCTCCATGGCAGTGTTTTTGTTATGTTTGTTTGTCTCCAAACTATCTTTCTTTGCTATCCCTGGTGGCCCAATGGCGGCTGGAACGCTCCGTGCGTTCCAGCCATCTCCTTCCTGCTTCCCCTCCGCTCAGTTCGGCGGACGCATGCGCTGTGTGGTAATGGAGCTCCGCTCGCTGCCTGCGCATGCGCACTTCGCCGCGATCGGAAGCGAGGCCTGGTCCGCGCATGCGCACTTGCGATCACGGCCGGCCATCGCTGACGTCATCCTGGCGCGAAAATTTAAACGCCTGTCAGCTCCAGAGCATTTGGGAATGCACTGTGGGCATAGCGACGTCTTCCCGGTACCTTGTCCGTTTGTTTACCAGGTATGTGGGGACCGGATGCTGCACACCTTTTTGTGGTATGCAGGGGGGGGGGGGAGAGCGGTTGGATGCATATTAGGACAACACCTGAATGTTCCTTATTGCTTTGTAGTGATCCCTGTATGCTCTACTTCCTAGTGAGTTTGTGGTTTTGCCTGAAACATGGATCCTGCTTCACCGCCCTCTTGTGGCCAGCCCTCTCACAACAGGTGAGTGCTGGTACATTTAGAGGGATATGAAGGGAGGGATGCTGGCTCATGATTCATGGCTAAATCCTGTGTCTCCCTGGATTTCTCTTTCTCCCAGCTCCTCCAGGTCTGGTCAAGAAAGAGACCCTGTCAGGCCACGAAGAGAATCATCTTCAAGGTCAAGACGCCGTGAGTCTCCATCAGGGAGCAGACATGAGAGGAGACGCTCACATTCCTCCTCCAGACACCGCACACACCGCCACAGTAGCCATACGGCCCAGAGAGCCTGTTGGGGTTGTGGGGCGCATGTCCCGGAGGACAAGTCCCTTTGCGAGCCCTGTTTCGCTCGTGCAGCTGGTGAAAGAGAGTCTGAAGATCAGAGATTGGAATCCCTGGTGAAACGGATTGTCCAACAATCCATGAAGGAGTGGAATGCTAGTCCCACACCTGGATCTGCTACTCCCAGCTCTCCTGCTGATGCTCCTGAAGAGCAAGGTCCCTCTCAGCCAAGCTTCACTTCCGGGAAATCCTCAGAGAGCGATTCGGAAGAAGAGGAAGGTGCAGTTGGGGGTTTTGATTTTGCCCTTGTTGCACCTCTCATAAGAGCAGTCAAAGAGGCTCTGAAATGGGAAGATCCCAGTACCCCACAAGTAAAACAGAGAAGGTTTTTCAAACATTTGGGGAAAGAGCGGCTAAACTTTCCGCTCCTGTCAGAATTGAAGGATGTCATCCTAGAAGAGTGGAGTAAAGGGGACAGCAAGACCTCCTTATCCTCCAAACTGTCCAAGTTGTATCCTTTTAAATCGGAAGAAGTCAGTCACCTGGAATCAGCTCCTCTGGTTGATGCTGCAGTTTCCAGACTGGCTAAACACGTTACACTCCCGCTGGATAATGCGGTGTCCTTTAAAGACCCTCTGGATAGGAAGATGGACTTGGATTTAAAAAGAATTTATGTCACAGCCGGTGCGGCTTGTAAACCTGTGCTAGCACTAGCAGCCATGTCTAAGGCCATGGAAACCTGGGTTTCTGATGTTGAACTAAAATTAAGAAGTGTGTCTGAAGATGCAGTAGAGAACTCTCCTGTTCAGGAACTGAAGTTAGCTTCTGTGTTTCTTGGAGAAGCATCCATTGATGTGTTACGTCTCTTATCCAGATCCATGTTGGCTTCTGTCACAGCCAAACGGGCCCTGTGGTTGCGTCCCTGGCTGGCAGACCCAGCCTCTAAACAGGCTTGGTGCAAAATCCCTTTTGAAGGTTCCTCTTTATTTGGAAACAAATTGGATAATGCAATTACTAAAGTGACGGGTGGAAAGTCAGGTCTCCTTCCCCAAGATAGGCGCCTCTTTGGCCCTAAGAAGCAGCAACCAAGAAAGCAGTTTGCAGAGCGATCAAAGGATGCCCGCTCATATAGGCCTGGGCGAGATTACAGGAGAAATTGGAAGAGCAGCCAAGCATCCTCTCGTAAGCCGGTCAGAGGCTCAGCACCTTCCGGTCAAGAAACCTCGAAGTCCTTTTGAGATTGGGCCCGTTCAGACATGCCAGGTGGGGGCACGCCTGCTCCACTTTCAGCGTGTCTGGGCGGCCTCAATCTCAGACTTCTGGACCATCAGGACAGTGTCCACAGGACACACATGGACTTTCTCAACAGATCCCGTGTCCAGATTTATTCCCACTCGCTTGCCTTCTCAGGACGAGAAAAGAAACGTTTTGCTCGACTATGTAAGCACTTTGGTAGCTCAGGGCGCAATAATTCCGGTGCCCGTGCAGGAAAGATTCCAAGGCGTGTACTCGCCCCTCTTTCTAGTACAGAAGAAGAATGGATCCTGGCGCCCTGTGATAGATCTCACCTATCTCAACAGGTTCATCAAGAACGAAAAGTTCAAAATGGAAACCTTATCTACTATCCAGAAAGCAGTACTTCCAGGAGACTGGCTAGTGTCAATAGATCTCAAAGACGCGTATTTCCATGTGCCTATAGCAGTAAACTTCCACAAGTACCTTCGTTTCGCGGTAGAACATCAACACTTCCAGTTCATCTGCCTTCCTTTTGGCCTGTCCACATCCCCAAGGGTGTTTTCCAAGGTCCTTCTAGCTGTGGTGGCTCTAATCAGAACAAAGGGTGTACGTCTACATCACTACTTGGACGATCTTCTACTGTTGTCACAAGACCGGGATCAACTTTTGTTCCACAGGGACCTGGTCACTACAACTCTCATGGAGTTCGGGTGGTTGTTGAATCTTCAAAAAAGTCATCTGGAGCCCTCTCAACATCTGGTCTATCTAGGGGCTCAATTCAACACCGTTCAGAATACACTTTCTCTGCCTCTAGAGAAAATCCCGGTGGTTCAGGAGAGGATCCTTCCAGCCCTCTCATCCTCTTTTCTGACGGCATCCCAGTGTCTCAAGATCATCGGCACAATGGTCTCAACGGCCCCTATGGTCAAGTGGGCACTGTGGCGAATGCGGCCCTTTCAGAGGGGCTTCCTTCGGCAGTGGAATCCGGAAGATCACGATCAGCATATCTTTATTTCCCACAGCATGAGGAGCAGCTTATTTTGGTGGCTCCAACGCAAGAACCTGCTCAATTGCCATTCTCTAGTCCCCATCACATGGGTCATCATTACAACCGACGCCAGCAACTCTGGCTGGGGAGCCCATTGCATGACAGAGGTGGCTCAAGGGAAATGGCCCCCGCAAGCCCACTCCCCGGTTTCCAACGTCCTGGAGCTTCGTGCGGCTTTTCTAGCTCTTCAAGCTTTCCATCATCTAATAGAAGGCAAATCCGTACTTCTTCGAATAGACAACACCACGGCAGTGGCTTATGTGAAAAGACAGGGCGGTACCAGGAGTCTCTCCCTTCTTCAAGAAGTAGACCCAATCATGACATGGGCCCAAACCCATCTGTCCAACATCTCGGCGGCCTACATTCCGGGGCCACAGAATGTTCAGGCAGATTTCCTTTCCAGAGTTCAGTTGAATCACAACGAGTGGTCTCTCCACATGGACTCATTCAAGTGGATTCTGTCCCTAGGGGTCTCACCAGAAGTAGACCTGTTTGCATCTCCATGCAACCACAAGCTAGTCCGGTACTTCACACGCAGCAAGTGTCACCAAGCATGCGGAACGGATGCTCTGACCGACAGATGGGAATTCAGCAGGGCATATGCTTTTCCCCCATTTCCCATCATCCTCAGATTTCTTCAGAGACTCCAAGCGGAAGATGTGGAGATCGTCATGGTAGCCCCTCACTGGCCGAACAGGCCCTGGTTCCCACTTCTCCTGCAACTCAGCTATCGGAGCCCGATTCCCCTGCCCATCAAACCAGACCTTCTCTCGCAGGGAACAACATTACACCCCTGCCCCGCCTTGCTCAGGTTAACGGTCTGGTTCTTGAGAGGGAGAGGTTGGAGTCACTCGGATGCCCTCCTGGGGCAATCCCTACTTTAATGAACTCTAGGAGACCTAGCACGAACAGAGTTTACTGTAGAGTCTGGTCTAGATTCTTGGAATTCACGTACCCGGAGGGAAATCATTCCCTGAATTTCGGAGTTCAAGAAGTCCTGAAGTTCCTTCAAGCAGGTCTGGATAAGTCCCTATCAGTTGGGACTCTCAGGGTGCAAATATCAGCCTTATCGGTGTTCTCAGGGTTCTCCTGGGCCAAGCATATACTCATACAACAATTCTTCAAAGGTGCGGTCAGACTCAGACCTCAGAGGAAGCCAAGGTTCCCAAAATGGGACCTTCCCCTTGTCCTTAATGTCCTTTCAAGATCTAGTTTGTCGGACTCCATTAAAGATCTTACCATTAAAACAGCCTTTTTAGTAGCAATCACTTCAGCTAAAAGAGTTTCTGAGATCAGTTCTCTTGGTTATAAAGAACCTTTTCTCACGTTTTTCCCGGACCGAGTAGTCCTAATTCCGATGCTCAATTCCAATCCGAAGGTATCATCGGTTTTTCATGAGAACCAGGAGATTGTACTTCCTACCTTTCGTTCTTCAGAGGATAATGAACCTCATCCCTTGGATGTAGGGAAAACTCTTATGGAATATCTCCAGTCAACGTCTTCTTTCAGACAATCGGATAATCTCTTCGTCCTTTTCTCAGGCAAGAATAGAGGGAAACGGGCCTCGTCAAGGTCCATTGCGGCCTGGATTGTGTCTGCCATTCAGCGAGCTTACTGTGTAGAGGGTTTGGCTCCTCCGGAGGCGGTGACAGCCCACTCGACGAGAAGCATCTCAACGTCCTGGGCGGCTTCACATCATGTTGCACCAGAAGTAGTCTGCAGAGCAGCTTCATGGTCTTCTGTAAATACGTTCATGACACATTATTGTGTGGAGCCAGCCTCCTTATCTTCAGTTAATTTTGGCTTGACTGTTTTGTCTGCTAATAATTTGAAGTAAAATTTGATTTGAAACATTCCCACCCGTGTGGTTTGGGCTAGTTATTTCCCACACGTAGGCTGCCATGGAGACTGCCAGGAAAACGGAAAATTCCTATCATACTTACCGTAATTTTCCTTTCCTGGTGGTCTCCATGGCAGCCGGAGTTCCCACCCTCTGGTCTTGGATTCGGCTAAGATATGGAACACTGGCTGTGCCTGCAAGCTGAAATTTATAGAGGGGGGTCCTATACCATTGGAGAGGAGGCGGGGTTAACCCACACATAGGCTGCCATGGAGACCACCAGGAAAGGAAAATTACGGTAAGTATGATAGGAATTTTCCGTTTTTTTTTCTTTCTCTTTAAATACACTGTAAACACATTGTACATTGCCGGTTGCTAAGGAGCAGGTCAGGAAGCCGGCCATCACATCCTTAACAACCAATGAGTCACCGGGTTCCCTGCTAACAGCTGAATTAAAAGAAAAAAATTGCAGGCAAATAAAAAAAAAATCGTGAAGAAAACGGCGTGGGGCCCCCCTCCCCCCAGGCCCCCCTAAAGTTCGTACCAGACCCTTATCCGAGCATGCAGCCCCGTACTATACCAGTCTGCATGCCACAACATGGGAGGATGGGTGCTTTAGGGCGGGGGGCTCTGTCCCTGCCCCAAAGCACCTTTCCCCCATGTTGATGAGAAGAACCCTGGGCAGTGGTTGTGGGGGTCTGCGGGCAGGAGGCTTATTCGAATATTGAATCCTGCTTTAAGAAAGGAGGCACCCCGGATCCGCTCCCCTCCCCCAAAAAAAAGCAGTGTAGTGTTAAAAAAACAAGAGACAGTTTTTGACAATTCTTTTATTAAAAATGTCCCCCTGTCGTAGCTCCAACATGTCTTATTTTTCCAGTATCGATTTCTTCTTCCCCCGGTGCAGTCTTCTTCCCCTGGGGTTGTCGGGAAGAGGCCCTTGTTCCCATCAAGATGGGGGCAAGGTGCTTTGGGGTGGGGGCAGAGCCCCCCTGCCCCAAAGTACCCTTCCCCAATGCTGAGGGCATGCGGCCTGGTATGGTTCAGGAGGGGGGGGGGTTCGCTCGTCCCCTCCCTTTCCTGATCTGCTGGGCTGCATGCTCTGATAAGGGTCTGGTATGGATTTTGGGGGGGCGGGGCCATGCCATTTTAAGAAAAAATTTGACGTGGGGGGGTCTTCTCTGAATCTATATTAGACCCCATTTTTTTTATGATTTGTTGTTTTTTTTGCCTTCAATTTATTTTTCTTACATATAGCTGTCAGCAGGAAACCCCGCTGACAGCTTATGACTCATCGCATCATGTAAAGGACAGGGCAGCCGGCTCACTCCTTAGCAACCAGCTATATACAGTGCTTATCCTGAAAAATAAAAAACGCAAAACACATTAAAAATTGCATCACAAACACAACACTTGTGTTTCTGGTGCGATTACATTAAGGTACAGTATATTACATGCAAAACGCGAAAATAAAGCCTCCGTCCCTTTCCAAAAATGCACTGGCTGCAAAACGCATAGATGTGAACATGTACCATAGGAAACCATTTTAAATGGACTGTAATGTGCTTCTGCAAACTGAATAACGCATATAGGGTTATAGATCCTTTTTCTTCATTAGTAGCAGCCACAGCCTATGTAGAAAAGCCTGCCCCCTGCCACCATCCTGAAGAGATGGACCTTGCCCTCTCTGTATATAAGCCGTGGTCTCTCTAAAAAAGTCTGACATGCCCCGTACAGAGTCAGCCTACAGTTCTGCAGTCAGTGCAGATCGTGCCTAGAGAGCTCTGACTCAGCAGAGGGAGATCACTACTTCCCTACAGAGAGCATGCTGGCAGGGGACAGGCCTTTCTTCTCAGGCTGTGGCTGTTTTCTAAGTAACAAAGCCATACAATTTAACACATCTGTTGGTATTCTGCTCCTGAAATGTATTTAGCTTATTTAAACCAAAAGTTAATTTGGGCTTTTAAAGCAAAAATACTGTAAACCCATCAATTTAACTGTTTGCCAAAACAGTAACATTCAAGGCATGTGATGATTGATAACAGCTGCTTGTGCTCTCAACTGAACCGTCAAGCCATCAAATGGCCACTGTCATAAATGGTCATATGGGGAAGCATTGCATCTTCAGTTCAGACTAAGATGGCAGCTTTCCTTCGTTCTGAAGAATTTGAGGTTTCGTTCCATTTTAAGGCTCCATTCGCACCTAATTTCAATTTGCTGCAAAACGTGGGATGCGTTTGCGATGCCGTTACTTCTAATGGCACCCTAATTGCGCAGTAAATCGGGCACCATGAAGAAGTAATGGCATCGCAAACGTAACCCGCGCTTTGCAGCGAATTCAATTACACTTTGGATGTGTGTGGCGGAATCACATGAGAGGTGTAGGAAGGTGGATGTATTGCAGTAGCAGGGTGTAGGAAGGTGGGGTATCTGATGGTAGAAAGGTGTAGGAAGGTGGGGTGTCTGGTGGTATAGGGGTTCAGGAGGGTGGTATGTCTGATGGTAGAGGTGTGTAGGAAGGTGGGGTGTCTGGTGGTATAGGGGTTCAGGAGAGTGAGGTGTCTTGCAGGAGAGGGGTTCAGGAGAGTGTAATGTCTGGTGGTAGAGGAGTATGGGAAGGTGGGGTGTCTGGTGGCAGAGGGTGTAGGAAGGTGGGGTGTCTGATGGTAGAGGGGTTCATCAGGGTGAGGTGTCTGGTGGTAGAGGAGGGTGCAGTGTCTGGCGGTAGACGGGGTGTAGGATGGTGTGGTGTCTGGCGGTAGAGGGGGTGTAGGGCGGTGTGGTGTCTGGCAGTAGAAGGGGGTGTAGGAGGGTGGGGTGTCTCGTGGTAGAGGGGTTCAGGAGGGTAGGGTGTCTGGCAGTAATGAGGTGAAGGAAGGTGGGATGTCTGGCAGGAGAGGGGTGTAATTAGGTGGGGTGTCTGGCAGTAAAGGGGTTCAGGAGGGAAGGGTGTCTGGCAGTAGAGGGGGGTGTAAGAGGGTGGAGTGTCTGGCGTGAGAGAGGTACAGAAAGGTGGGGTGTGTGGCGGTAGAGGAGTTCAGGAGGGTGGGGTGTCTGGTGGTAGAAGGGTCCAGGAAGGTGGGGTGTCTGGCTGTAGAGGGGTTCAGGAGGGTGGGGGTATCTGGCGGCAGAGGGGTGTAAGAGGACAGGGTGTCTGGCAGAAGGAGGAGTGTAGGATAGTGGGGTGTCTGGCGGTAGAGGGGTTCAGGATGGTGGTGTGTCTGGTAGTAGAGGAGTGTGTAGGAGGGTGGGGCGTCTGGCGGTAGAGGGGTATAGGAAGGTGAGGGTTTCTAACGGTAGAGGGGTTCAGGAGGGTGGGGTGTCTGGCGGTAGAGGGGTTCAGGAAGGTCGGGGTATCTGGCGGTAGAGGGGTCCAGGAAGGTGGGGGTGCCTGATGGTAGAGGGGTCCAGGAGGGTGGGGTGTCTGGTAGTAGAACTGTGTAGGAAAGTGGGGTGTCTGGCTGTAGAGTGGTTCAGGAGGGTGGGGTGCCTGGCAGTAGAGGGGTGTAGGAAGATGGGCTGTCTGGCGGAAGGAGGAGTGTAGAAGAGTGGGGTGTCTGGCGCTAGAAGGGTTGAGGAGGGTGGGGTGTCTGGTAGTAGAGGGGTGTGTAGGAGGGTGGGGCGTCTGGCGGTAGAGGGGTATAGGAAGGTGTGGGTTTCTGACAGTAGAGGCGTTCAGGAGGGTGGAGTGTCTGGCCGTAGAGGGGTTCAGAAAGGTGGGGGTGCCTGACAGTAGAGGGGTCCAGTAAGGTGGGGGTGTCTGGCAGTAGAGGGGTGTAGGAAGGTGGGGTGTCTGGCAGTAGAGGGGTTTAGGAGGGTGGGGTGTCTGGCCGTAGGGGGGGGGGTGTGGGAGAGTGGAGTGTCTGGCACTGGGGGATATCGTAAGGTGGGGGTGTCTTACGGTAGAGGGGTTCAGGAGGGTGGACTGTCTGGCGGTAGAGGGATGTAGGAAGGTGGGAGTGTCTGGCAGTAGAGGGGTTCAGGATGGTGGGGTGTCTAGTAGTAGAGGGATGTCGGAAAGTGGGGTGTCTGGCTGTGGAGGTGTTCAGGAGGATGGGGCATCTGGCGGTAGAGGGGTGTAGGAAGACGGGGTGTCTGGTGGTAGAGGGGTGTAGAAGAGTGGGGTGTCTGGTGGTAGAGGGGTTCAGAAGGGCAGGGTGTCTGGCAGTAGAGGGGGTGTAGGAGGGTGGGGTGCCTGGCGGTAAAGGGGTATAGGAAGGTGGAGTGTGTCTGACGGTGGAGGGGTTGAACTAGGAAGGTGGGGGTGTTGAACTAGGAAGGTTGGCGTGTCTGACGGTGGAAGGGTTCAGGAGGGTGGGGTGTCTGGCGGTAGAGAGGTACAGAAAGGTGGGGTGTGTGGCGGTAGAGGGGTACAGGAGGGTGGGTTGTCTAGCGGTAGAGGGATTTAGCAAGGTGGGATGTCTGACAGTATAGGGATATAAGAGGGTGGGTTGTCTGATGGTAGAGGGATGTAGGAAGGTGGAAGTTTGGCGGTAGAGGATTGTAGGAGGGTGGGGGCGTTTGCCGGTAGAGGGGTGTAGGAGAGTGGGTTGTCTGGTGGAAGAGGGGTTCAAGAAGGTGAGGTGTCTGGCAGTAGAGGGGTGTAGGGCGTGGGGCGTCTGGCAGTAGAAGGGTTTGGGGAGGTGGGGCGTCTGGCGGTAGAGGGATTTGGGAAGGTGGGGCATCTGGCAGTAGAGGGGTGTAGGAGGGTGGGGGGTCTAGCGTTTGAGGGGTTCGGGAAGGTAGGACGTCTGGCGGTTGAGGGTTTGGGAAGGTGGGGCGTATGACGGTAGAGGGGTTCGGGAAGGTGGGGCATCTGGCAGTAGAGGGGTTTGTGAAGGTGTGGTGTCTGGCGGTAGAGTGGTTCAGGAAGGTGGGGCATCTGGCAGTAGAGGGGTTTGTGAAGGTGTGGTGTCTGGCGGTAGAGTGGTTCAGGAAGGTGGGCCGTCTGACAGTAGAGGGGTGTAGGGAGGTGGGGTGTTTGGAGATCCAGCTCAGGAACATTTTGGTAATAAGAAATCGCATTCTTTTCTGTGGGACTCCATCCATGTCCACTTCCATGAATTGGTGGGATAGGGTTCCAGTCATTTATGTGTGTCACATTACAGATACCTATGGTGTGTTATATTACTTACACATAATGTGTGTTACATTACATACATCTGTAGCACCCTCCTAGGTAGGTTCTAGAGAGAGAAAGTATCGTTTTGGATCCTGTCTGCTTACCAGAATGATTGCCAGGTAAATCTATATTGTTCTCTGCCTACCAGAGGGTAGGATCTGCTAGTGAGGTCTGCTCAATGTGCTTAGGTGCAACTTAGTTTGTCTGCAGGGTGTTTCACACTGGTCCAATAGTGAGACATATTGGACAGTGGGAGGAAACCTGACAAATGAGTGCACAGGCATTTAGTACAGCCCTGGTGATTGGCAGAGGAAAGTGACTTTCAGCTGGTGAGCAGAGTCCCGGAGGGAGGGGGCGGCTGCCTCCTCCTTTGTAGAAGTTGCCATGCGACCTCAGGTGGTCGACCTGAGGGCCTAAAGAGCTAGAGAGAACCTGAACCCCGAGGTCCTGTAAAGCTAACTGGAAGGGAGACACTGGAGGATCTGATTCTGCAGTACAGTGAGTACAGATATGTGTCAAGGGGCCGGACCTGAGGGGGGCCATCCCTGCAGCAAGAAGAGTCAGGCGATGGGTGTCAATAAAGGGGGCGGTAGAGAGTATCCTGAAGATAATGTAGCTCACCAAATCTATTGCTGGAGAAAGAGCAAGGAGACTTAACCCTTTCCATACCTGTGGCAGTATGGACAAAGCAGTGTGACTGCTTCCACGAGCAACCTGGTGAGGCCAAGTGAGAGTTGTCCTTATCCATTGTGAATAGTTTCAGTTTGAGTATCCCACTATTTCCTTCTCCCATCCAAGTTCCACAATAAATATAAAAAAAAGACCCCCGGGCTGTTTATTGAGTAACGAGCCATTAAGAGTAAGGATGAATGTATAAACTGTACCCTAAGTGACTGTGTGCAGGTAATCAGAGGAGGCCCAACAAGTCATCATACAGCAAGCCCTACAGGACAGTGCTACACACCTAATGTGTGTTACATTACATTTACATGTAGTGTGTTACACTACATACACCTTTTGTGTGTTACATTTCATACACCTATTGTGTGTTACTTTACATACATTGGGGAAAATAATTATTTGATCCCCTGCAGATTTTGTAAGTTTGCCCACTTACAAAGAAATGAAGGGTCTATCATTTTTTTTTTAATCATAGGTGTATTTTAAATGATAGAGACAGAATATCAAACATAAATCCAGAAACACATTATACGAATGTTATAAATTGAGTTGCAGTTCAGTGAGTAAAATAAGTATTTGATCCACTACCAGCCAACAATAATTCTGGCTCCCCAACAGATTAATCCTGTAAGAAGGTGCTCCTAACGACAACTTGTTATGTGTATAAAAGACACCAGTCCACAGAATCTCCTTCTTCCATTCACATCTCACCATCGTGGCCAAGACCAAAGAGCTGTCAATGGATGTCAGGGACAAGATTGTAGACCTACACATGGCTGAAATGGGCTTCAAGACCATCAGCAAGAAGCTTGGTGAGAAGGAAACAACGGTTGGAGCGATTATTCGCAAATGGAAGAAAAACAAAATAACCATCAATCGTCCTCAATCTGGAGCTCCATGCAAGATTTCGCCTCATGGGGATCATGAGAATAGTGAGGGATCAGCCCAGAACTACACGGGAGGAGCTTGTGAATTATCTCAAGGCAGTTGGGACCACAGTCACCAAACCATTGGTAATGCAATACACCGCCATGATCATGTGACCAGGTATTGGTACATTCGGCAGTGTGGGCAGGTACCAAGACCTGCTGGAAAATGAAATTAGCATCTCCATAAAGCTGGTCAGCAGAGGGAAGCATGAATTTCCTGCTAGAGGGCTATACTGAATTTGGACTTGATAAAACACAGTGGACCAACACCAGCAGATGACACAGCTCCCCAAATCATCACTGACTGTGGAAACTTCACACTGGACCTCATGCAACTTGGATTCTGTGCCTCTCCACTCCTCCTCCAGACTCTGGGACCTTGATTTCCAAATGAATTGCAAAATTTTCCACAGTCAGTGATGATTTGGGGAGCCGTGTTATCTGCTGGTGTTGGTCCACTGTGTTTTATCAAGTCCAAAGTCAGTGTAGCCCTCTAGCAGGAAATTCTAAAGCACTTCATGCCAGTGGTGTATTTTGGTTTTGTGCTGCTCTAGGCAAGACTAAAATTGGGCGCTCCCCCTCCTAAGTAAATTTGCCCCACTCCTTCCTTTTTAATGGATGTGACTCCCTCCAAAATTGAAGGACTACAAGTCCCAGCATGAACCCCTGAGATCTCACGAGGGGGGGGGGAGGAGAGAGAGAGAGGGGGGTGAGAGTGAAAGAGAGAGGCAGGGGATGAGAGTGAGAGAGAGAGAGAGAGGGGGATGAGTGAGAGAGGAGGGGGGATGAGTGAGAGAGGAGGGGGGTGAGAGAGGCGGCTCTAGCAACCAGTGGCCAATAGAGTCTCAGGTGGAGGGGGGGGGCTTTTTGCTGCCCCCCTGCAAAGTGCCACCCTAGGCCTGGGCTTTGTCGGCCTAGGCCAAAATACAGCACTGCTTCATGCTTCCCTCTGCTGACCAGCTTTATGGAGATGCTGATTTCATTTTCCAGCAGGACATGGCACCGCCCACACTGCCAAAACTACCAATACCTGGTCACATGATCATGGGATCACTGTGCTTGATTGGCCAGCAAACTCGCCTGACCTAAACCCCATAGAGAATCTGTGGGGTATTGTCAATAGGAAGATGAGAGACACCAGACCCAACAATGCAGATGAGCTGAAGGCCGCTATCAAAGCAACCTGGGCTTCCATAACACCTCAGCAGTGCCACCGGCTGATCGCCTCCATGCCACGCCACATTGATGCAGTAATTGCTGCAAAAGGAGCCCCGACCAAGTATTGAGGGCATCCTATACTGTACATGGACAGACTTCCCATCCTATACTGTACATGGACAGACTTTTCACTAAGACAACATTTCTGTATTAAAAATCCTTTTTTTGATGATATTCTAATTTTATGAGATGCTCCTGTAGCTATTGTGTGTTACATTACAGGTAGCAGAGTGTGTTATATTCCCTGCACCTATCCCACTGCACTGCTCTCTAACCCCCCACAATGGACAGGCCAGCAGTGATTGGGTCTTAACTGAGGATCAGCCTTGAATTTGGCGGGAAAAGCCAGGCCAGACAAAGCATTTTTCTCTTGCAGCAGATTGCAGTTCATAGGAATGTCCACACGGTGGCAGGAGTGTCCAGCCTCTGGAAGGAAAGATATCATAGGCTGCAGTTCTACCTATTGTCCACTCGTTTTTAAAATGGCGCTAACGAGACGTGCTAAATTCTGTCAGTGTGCCGCAGTTCTTCAGATTGTCCACTGGGGGCAGCAGAGAGTCGCTGAGCGGCGTAAGTACTATTAGCTGGCGTCAGACTTTAGATTGCAGTTCCCCAAAACGTACGCCGGGTGGCGGCAGAGTACAGCCGGCCGGACCGTCCGCCGGCGTTGTGTGGTAATTCCCGGGCCGGGTACCTCAGGCTGAGCTCCGGGATATGAAAGGCGGGGTGCATGCCGGGAGCCCGGGGGGGCAGGAGGAGGGAGGACAGAGAGGGCCGCGTGAGGTACAGGTGTCTGAGGGGACAGGTGTACAGGGAGAAGGGGTGTCTGAGGGGACAGGGGAGCAGGGAGAAGGGGTGTCTGAGGGGACAGGGGTGCAGGGAGAAGGGGTGTCTGAGGGGACAGGGGTGCAGGGAGAAGGGGTGTCTGAGAGGACAGGGGTGCAGGAAGGTGGGGTGTCTGAGGGGACAGGGATTCAGGGAGGTGGGGTGTCTGAGGGGGTGCAGGGAGGTGGGGTGTCTGAGGGGACAGGGGTGCAGGGAGGTGGGGTGTCTGAGGGGACAGGGGTGCAGGAAGGTGGGGTGTCTGAGGGGCTGCAGGGAGGTGGGGTGTCTGAGGGGACAGGGGTACAGGAAGGTGGGGTGTCTGAGGGGACAGGGGTACAGAAATTTGGGGTGTCTGAGGGGACAGGGGTACAGAAATTTGGGGTGTCTGAGGGGACAGGGGTGCAGGAAGGTAAAGAGATAGGGGTGCAGGAAGGTGGGGTGTCTGAGGGGGTGCAGGGAGGTGGGGTGTCTGAGGGGGTGCAGGGAGGTGGGGTGTCTGAGGGGACAGGGGTACAAAAATTTGGGGTGTCTGAGGGTATAGGGGTGCAGGAAGGTGGGGTGTCTGAGGGGACAGGGGTGCAGGAAGGTAAAGAGATAGGGGTGCAGGAAGGTGGGGTGTCTGAGGGGGTGCAGGGAGGTGGGGTGTCTGAGGGGACAGGGGTACAAAAATTTGGGGTGTCTGAGGGGGTGCAGGAAGGTGGGGTGTCTGAGGGGACAGGGGTGCAGGAAGGTGAAGAGATAGGGATGCAGGAATGTGGGGTGTCTGAGGGGACAGGGGTGCAGAAAGGTGGGGTGTCTGAGGGGACGTGGGTGCAGGAATTGTGGATGTCCAAGGGGACAGGGATGCAGGAAGGTGGGGTGTCTGAGGAGACAGGGGAGCAGGGAGGTGGGGTGTCTGAGGGGGTGCAGGGAGGTGGGGTGTCTGAGGGGACAGGGGTACAGAAATTTGGGGTGTCTGAGGGGATAGGGGTGCAGGAAGGTGGGGTGTATGAGGGGACTGGGATTCAGGAAGGTGGGGTGTCTGAGGGGACAGGGGTGCAGAAAGGTGAAGAGATAGGGGTGCAGGAATGTGGGGTGTCTGAGGGAACAGGGATTCAGGGAGGTGGGGTGTCTGAGGGAACAGGGATTCAGGGAGGTGGGGTGTCTGAGGGGACAAAGATTCAGGGAGGTGGGGTGTCTGAGGGGACAGGGGAGCAGGAAGGTGAAGAGATATGGGTGCAGGGAGGTGGGGTGTCTGAGGGGACAGGGGTGCAGGAATGCAGGGTTTTTGAGTGGACAGGGGTGCAGGAAGGTGGGGTGTATGAGGGGACAAGGATTCAGGAAGGTAAAGAGATAATGGTGCAGGAAGGTGGGGTGTCTCAGGGGAGAGGAGTGCATGAAGGTAAAGAGATAGGGGTGCAGGAGGATGGGGTGTCTGAGGGGACAGAGGTGCAGAAAGGTGGGGTGTCCGAGGGGACGTGGGTGCAGGAATTGTGGATATCTGAGGGGACAGGGGTGCAGGAAGGTGGGGTGTCTGAGGGGACAGGGGTGCAGAAAGGTGGGGTGTCCGAGGGGACGTGGGTGCAGGAATTTTGGATGTCTGAGGGTACAGGGGTGCAGGAATGCAGGGTTTCTGAGGGGACAGGGGTGCAGGAATGCAGGGTTTCTGAGGGGACAGGGGTGCAGGAATGTAGGGTTTCTGAGGGTACAGGGGTGCAGGAATGCAGGGTTTCTGAGGGGACAGGGGTGCAGGAATGCAGGGTTTCAGAGGGGACAGGGGTGCAGGAATGCAGGGTTTCAGAGGGGACAGGGGTGCAGGAATACAGGGTTTCTGAGGGGACAGGGGTGCAGGAATGCAGGGTTTCAGAGGGGACAGGGGTGCAGGAATGCAGGGTGTCTGAGGGGACAGGGGTGCAGGAATGCAGGGTGTCTGAGGGGACAGGGGTGCAGGAAGGCGGGGTGTTTGGGGGTCCAGCACAGGAGAATTTTGTGGAAGTGGTGAAGGAAGGGCAGAAGGTTGCAGAGGTTCATGAAGGGTCCATGAAGAAGGGATCAGTGATGGGGGAGGAGATTTGTGTAGATCAGGAAGAATCCCCCGGGTTTTGTATAATGCAGAAGCTGCAAGAAGTGGAGAGCCTGGCACCAGTGACCCCGGAGGAGGCAGCCCTGAATGACAGTCAGCAGTACGCCCCGCTGCTCACTGCTGACACCTGCACAGAGGTTTGTATCCAATCTGAACATATTGGGGTGTGCCTGGCATCAAACTGCAGCACTCCGTGTATTACAGAGCTGTCCCCCCCCCCCCCCAGCACTCCTCCACACACGTCCTTTGTTAGTACTGACCCTTCAGATGGTTCTTTATACCTGTGCTGGAAAAATGTGCCTCCATGTTCCAAAAAAAAGTCGGGAAAGCAAATGCTATTATTTATTGAATTGCCGCTATGAGTAACGCAGACATGTCACCTTCAGTTTTTGGGGCGTGGCCTGCAGGATGTATGGTCACACAAATCCAACTGCACTGGACGGTCAGATACAGTGAGGGGAAAAAGTATTTGATCCCCTGCTGATTTTGTACACGTGCCCAGTGACAAAGAAATTATCAGTCTATAATTTTAATGGTCAGTTTATTTTACCAGTGAGAGACAGAATAACAACAAAAATATCCAGAAAATTTCAAAAAAGTTATAAATCGATTTGCATTTTAATGAGTGAAATAAGTATTTGACCCCCTTCGAAAAACATGACTTAGTAGTTGGTGGAGAAACCCTTGTTGGCAATCACAGAGGTCAGACGTTTCTTGTAGTTGGCCACCAGGTTTGCACTCATCTCAGGAGGGATTTTGTCCCACTCCTCTTTGCAGATTCTCTCCAAGTCATTAAGGTTTTGAGGCTGACGTTTGGTAACTCGAACCCTTCAGCTCCCTCCACATATTTTCTATGGGATTAAGGTCTGGAGACTGGCTAGGCCACTCTAGGACCTTAATGTGCTTCTTCTTATACCACTCCGTTGTTGCCTTGGCCGTGTGGTTTGGGTCATTGTCATGCTGGAAGACCCATCCACGACCCATTTTCAATGCCCTGGCTGAGGAAAGAAGGTTCTCGTCCAAGATTTGACTTGACATGGCCTCGTCCATCGTCCCTCTGATGCGGTGAAGGTTTCTTGTTCCCTTAGCAATCAAACACCCCCAAAGCATAATGTTTCCACCTCCATGTTTGATGGTGGGGACGGTGTTCTTGGGGTCATAGGCAGCATTCCTCCTCCTCCAAACACGGCGAGTTGATTTGATGCCAAAGAGCTCAATTTTGGTCTCATCTGACCACAACACTTTCAGTTCTCTGAATTATTCAGATGTTCATTAGGAAACTTCAGACGAGCCTGTACATGTGTTTTCCTGAGCAGGGGGACCTTGCGATCGCTGCAGGATTTCAGTCCTTCATGGCGTAGTGTGTTACCACCAGGGCTGGCCCAAGACATTGTCCTGCATGGGTCCAAGAATGAAATGCTGATCCCCCTCCCCAAAAAAAAAACTTAGGAGCCCACTCAGCTACTGACGCCAGCCTGCCATTGGCTGAGCCAGGGAGGGGACGGAGGGTGTGCACAGCATGAGGGAAGTGGTGTAGTACATAAGAGCGGCCCGGGGGGAAAATGCCACCCTGCTCCCGGTGGGGTGACCACATTTCCAAACTGCCATTCAAGGTCAATTTTGCTAAGGGGGGGGGGGTTGAATTGCTGGTCATCCTGACACCATGCTTGATATGGTGTCAGGATGATCAAATCACATTAATTCTATTACTACATCCTAGGGCTGCACGATATTGGGCAAAAAAGTACATTGCGATATTTTGTTTTCAGCGATATATATCGCGATATTTCTCCAGTCACGTGCTATCACTGGGAGACGCATATCAGAGGGGAAGAGACAGGCCGCACTGAGGAAGACGCTGCTTCAGCCAATCAGTGCTCAGCTTACATGACACTGCACAGCTGGAAGGAAGCGATGTGTGTGCGGTGTGCCCGGTGTCAGCTGATCACCTCCATCCCTCCCCCGATCTCACCTGGTGATGATGCTGTGCCGGAGTGTAGCCGGGGAAAACACACACCTGACCCCCCTGGACCGAGATCCGGTGTTGTGTCGATATCGGTTTCCCCTTGCTTTCGGCTGTGATCGGAACTCCGCCCCTCCAGCCCGATGCAATCCAGCCCTCCCAGCTCTGCCTCTAGTCTCCAGCCGACCATTACTCCGCCCATTGTCTCTCCATTGAATCCATTTACAAAACATTACAGCCTGATCCCGCCCCTGTGCGCGCCCCTGATGCAGCCAGGAGAGACAATGGGCGGAGTAATGGTCGGCTGGAGACTAGAGGCAGAGCTGGGAGGGCTGGATTGCATCGGGCTGGAGTTCCGATCACAGCCGAATGCAAAACGGATGTGTCGGCTGCCAACACTGTGAGTCCTCCTCCTCCCCCGAGTCCCGACTTCTCCCTGTGCTAAATATCGTGTCTTCGGCGATATGAACATCGCCCACGCCCGCAGAACGATAGTCGATATCACATCAACTATCGTTCAGCCCTACTACATCCTAATATATAATTAAATAGTTCAACTCCCCATAATGCAGAATCAGTGGGAACCCTGAGCTTGCCACCAGATGCAGCGTGTCACTTGCCACCGTCGCCTGCCACCAGATGAAGTGCATCATTTGCCACCAGATGCAGCGTGCCACCATCACCTGCCACCAGATGCAGCATCACTTCCGCCTGCCGACAGATGCTGCATGCCACTTGCCACCGTTGCTTGCCCCCAGATGCAGCGTGTCACTTGCCACTGTCGCCTGCCACCAGATGCAGTGTGTCACTTGTCACCGCTGCCTGCCACCAGATGCAGCTATCCACCATCATCTGCCACCAGATGCAGCATGTCACTTGCCACCAGAGGCAGCATGCCACCATCACCTGCCACCAGATGCAGCGTCACTTGCCACCGCCGCCTGCCACCAGATGCAGCATGTCACTTGCCATCAGATGCTGCATGTCACTTGCCTCCGTTTCTTTCCACCAGATGCAGCGTGTCACTTGCCTGCCACTAGATGCATCGTGCCACCATCATCTTCCACCAGATGCAGTGTGCCACCATCACCTGCCACCAGTTGCAGCTTCACTTCCCGCTGCCTGCCACCAGATGCAGTGTGTTACTTGCCTGCCACCAGATGCAGCGTGCCACCATCACCTGCCACCAGATGCTGCGTGCCACCATCACCTGTCACCAGATGCAGCTTCACTTCCCACTGCCTGCCACCAGATGCAGCATATCACTTTCCACCAGATGCTGAATGTCACCTGCCACCAGATGCAGTGTGTCACTTGCCACCATCGCCTGCAGCCAGAGGGAGAGGGTGCAGGAAGCGAAAATAAAAAAGGGAAGGGCAGGGAGAGGGGTCAGGGTCTGGTCAGTGACAGTGCTCAGCTCACTCTCTTGGATGGTCCATGGGAGCTCACAGTCAGCTGCTTTAATGTGGCTGTCGGCTGCCTGTTTAATCTTTCCGCCCCCCACATCCCCTTCACACAGGCAGGGAGAGAGGCGGGATGTGTGTGTCACAAGCTTGCTTGGGCATGCTGGACTGAGCAGTGGGCGGATTCCCTCCTTCTAGGACAGCTGCACCAAGTGGGTTGTCACCAGCTGCCCGCACACTGACACCAGGGATGATAAGGAGGATGGAGCGGCAGCGGGCATCGGAGGACTTCTGTCCCCGCCTACCACCTATCAGGCACCTATCGCAGAGTGGCCAGAGCCAAAGGAAGTGCTACAAAATTCGGCCCTGTGCTACAGGTGATGGGCGGGCCGGCAAAGATAAGAAGCTTGCAGCTTCGGCAGCACCAGAGAAGCCACCGCGAACACTGACCCTCTCAGCACACTCCCATCCCCGGCCTAGTCTGCCCCTGATTTGCCGCCCCAAACACATTTCCGCATGGACCTAGCGGGACCCATGGCAGGGCTGGCCCTGGTTACCAATTGTTTTCTTGGTGACTATAGTCCCAGCTACCTTGAGATCATTGACAAGATTCTCCTGTGTAGTTCTGGGCTGATTCCTCACCAGTCTCATGATCATTAAAACTCCACGAGGTGAGATCTTACATGGAGCCCCAGACTGAGGGAGATTGACAGTTATTTTGTGTTTTTCCATTTGCGAATAATTGCACAAATTGTTGTCACCCTCTCACCAAGCTGCTTGGCGATGGTCTTGTAGCCCATTCCAGCCTTGTGTAGGTCTACAATCTTGTCTCTGATATCCTCGGACAGCTCTTTGGTCTTGGCCATGGTGGAGAGATTGGAATCTGATTGACTGATTGCTTCTGTGGACAGGTGTCTTTTATACAGATAACAAGCTGGGATTAGGAGCACTCTCTTTAACGACTTAAGCCGCGGAAGATTTTACCCCCTTCCTGACCTGGCCCTATTTTGCGATTCGGCACTGCTTGACTTTAACAGACAATTGCGCGGTCGTGCGACGCTGTACCCAAATGAAATTGGCGTCCTTTTTTTCCCACAAACAGAGCTTTCTTTTGGTGGTATTTGATCACCTGTACGATTTTTACTTTTTGCGCTATAAACAAAAAAAGAGCGACAATTCTGAAAAAATAACAATATTTTTCACATTTTTTATATGAAATTCCCCCCCCCCAAAAAAATTTAAAAATCAAATTTTTTTAACATTTTAGGCCAATTTGTTTTCTGCTACCTATCTTTGGTAAAAAAAATCACAATAAGCGTATTTTGATTGGTTTGTGCAAAAGTTATTGCATTTACTAACTAAGGGAAAGATTTTTGTCATTTTTTTTTTTTTTAACGAGTAATGGCGGCGATCTGCGATTTTGTTTGCGGGACTGCGACATTGGGGCGGACAGATCGGACCCTTGACTTCCATTTTTGACACTTTTGGGGTTACCAGTGACATTTCTACAGTAATCAGTGCTATACATATGCACTGTTACTGTAAAAATGACATTGGCAGGGAAGGGGTTAACTTTATTGGAGAGGGAGGGGTTAAGTGTGTCCCTAGGGTCGTGCTTCTAACTGTAAAGGGGCGTGGCTTTTCATGTAACTACAGAGACATACGATCCTACATAGCAGGATCGTATGATCTCTGCAGTTACACCAGGGAGAATGACAGACGGCTTTGTATACATCAGCCGCCTGCCTTTCTCCCTCTGCAGCGGACGATCGCGGATGGCCAGCGGACATCCGAGCCGCCGGTCACTCGTGCGGGGAACACAGTGAACGAGCGGGAGCGCGCCTCCGGCGGCGCGCGCTCTCCCCCTATTGGCTCGCGGGCAACCTACGTCACTTTGCCCAGGAGGGGCTGACCGCCGCCGTAAATAGTCGTGCAGCGGTCGGCAAGTGGTTAAGAGAGTGCTCCTAATCTCAGCTTGTTGCCTGTCTAGAAGACACCTGAGAGCCAGAAACCTTGCTGATTGATAGGGGATCAAATACTTATTTCACTCATTAAAATGCAAATCAATTTATAACTTCTTTTGAAATGGGTTTTTCTGGATATTGTTGTTATTCTGTCTCTCACTAGTAAAATAAACCGACCAATAAAATTATAGACTGATCGTTTCTTTGTCAGTGGGCAAACGTACAAAACCAGCGGGGGGTTCAAATACTTTTTTCCCCTCACTGTGTTGTCCTTCTGAGAAGACATTGGACACAGGTGGCCTCCACAGTGGTGCTCACCATTCTTTTATTCTAATACAAAGTATCAAAAAAAAAATTAAAAATGGGGTTGCTGTTATATTCCGCATCATCCGGTTGGTAGGATTGAATTGGATTCAGTATATGACTCCCACATACGTTGAGTTCTCTGTACAATTCTTCCCAAACCAAACAGCCATAATACACATTGAAAGACTTGCAGATGATTTACTTTGATGAGATATTCTCCTAACCCGGACCCAGCTATTACCGTCCACAGTATTAAAGCTGAACCCCGCACAAAACTTTCATTGAAACATATTCTTCAAAGACACAAAGGTTTTAAATCTACTTTACGTGCATCAAATGTCTTTACAAACCTAGATATTACCTCATAAAAGTAGCATTGACATCATCGCTGTGCAGAGAGCAGGGCTGTGGGAGGAGCCCAAAAGTCTCCTCCCACTACAAGCTGCCCGCAGAAAAGTACAGGAGGGGGTGGAGACAAGACCAGTCACCCTGCACAAGGAGAGATAGCCAAGCTGTGGGAGGGTCCCTGAAGTCTCCTCCCACTACAGGCTTCCTGCCGAAAACTACAGGAGGAGGCAGAGATTAGACCAATCGCCCTGCACAAGGAGAGAGAGCAGAGCTGTGGGAGGGTCCCAGAAGTCTCCTTCCACTGCAGGCTGCCTGCTGAAAACTACAGGAGGGGGCGGAGACAAGACCAGTCACCCTGCACAAGGAGAGAGAGCAGAGCTGTGGGAGGGTCCTAGAAGTCTCCTCCCACTACAGGCTGCCTGCTGAAAAGTACAGGAGGGGGGCGACGATAAAAGCAGTCACCCTGCACAAGGAGAGAGAGCAGAGTCGTGGAAGGGTCCCAGGAGTCTCGTCCCACTACCGAAAACAAAGAAAATGTCTGATGGAAAACCAACCAGACAAAATTATTGACTTTAAGGGCACATCATAAGATACAACTGATAAAAATAAAATATTTTATTGAAGACACTTTAAAACAACATATCAAAATTGAAGGTAATGGACCTCAATCCAAGCAGAGGGGTTCAATACATCCTAGTTGTATAAAATTTACGCCTAAATGGCTACAGTGATACACAAATACATGAGTACTTGACTGGAAGAATATGTCTGATTAAGGGTCAACGCGTTTCGCTGCAAGCTTCATCAGGACCACAGACAAGTATGAATATTCTTCTTCAAATGACACCATACAAATTTGGCTTTGGGTGGACATAGGGAACAGTCAAGGCCTGGGGCACCAGAACGAAGTTCTATTCTCAAATTTTAAACGGAAAAGACAATTGATGGGTATGATTCTTCCGAGAAAAAGATGCAGAAAAGAGGGCGGCCGAATGAGACTGAGGATACGTAATGTTGACTGATTATATTTAATGTATTAGAGGCCCCCAAGTAAAGTCCTAATAAAAAGATGTACTATTGTGACTGTAATCACAACAACCTGAACTAGATGTTTGGAGGTAAATCCCATGGGGGAGGGTCATCCAAAAACGTAAATCAGTGAATGCAGAGAGAAACATATAAAATGTGTCTAACTCAATGCCCGAGAGATCTCCATAATAATGGCTGGTCACTTTTCCCTCCAGAATAAAGGGAATGCCCATGAGCCGCTCGAAAGTCTGTTCCCCACTTTTGCCTCGTTTCCACTGAGTGGTACGGTACGGTTCGGAACGGTACACCTTGCGTTTCCACCGCCAATAGTACCCTTTCATGATAGGCGTGGTGTAGCAGGAAAGCTGTGATAGACGATTCTCTGTCAACCAATCAAAGTTCTGCAGAGTGTAGCTCCACCCTGTTGGTACGGTACTAATGTGCTTGGTACCCCAACGAAAGGGTACCAAAAAGTGGTACGGTTCGGAATTAGGGTACCATTCATAATGGAAACGGCATAAATAGCGCACCGAACCGAACTGTACCAGAAAGCTCAGTGGAAACGAGCCATTAGTCGCCCACTAGCACTAAGTCCTTCTCCCCATCCCCCCTCCCAAAATAAATCCCCGCCAACTCACCACACCCATATTTCCCCAACTAAAACATTTCCTACCCCCTGTTGTCCCTCAAATTCCGCCTCCCAACCCAAATCTCCACTCCCCAATCTCCTTGCGGCGCCCCTCTCAGCTCACATGAGACCACAGTGCCCAGAGCAGTCGCCCCTCTTTGCCCACCCCTTGTCCCGGCCCTGGTTAGCACTTCCACCTAGCAGCGCTAGGGTCATTGGTTTGAATCCCAACCATCACCTGGAGTTTGCATGTTCATAGTCCCAAACAATCGGGGGTTTCCTCTTGTTTCTACTTACCGGGATGATGGCCACGGACACTAGGTGATGGGACAACATATATCTCCTATAACAATAACAAACATATTATACTTCCCCCTCTGTGCAGTTGGTTTTGCACAGAGCAGCCCGGATCCTCCTCTTCTCGGGTCCCTCTTTGGCTCTCCTGGCCCCTCTCTCCTGTTGAGTGCCCCCCACAGCAAGCAGCTTGCTATGGGGGCACCCGAGCCGAGTCACAGCTCCCTGTGTCCATTCAGACACAGAGCCCTGACCCGGCCTCGCCCCCTCTCTCCCCTGAGTGGCTAGCTGCCTTTGATTGACAGCAGTGGGAGCCAATCAGGAGGGAGAATCTTGGGTGGTTGAGACACTCATGGACAGAGAGGGACCTCAGGTAAGTATTAGGGGGTCTGAGGGGTGGCTGCTGCACACAGAAGGCTTTTTATCTTAATGCATAGAATGCACCTTCTGCCTTTAAAACCCCTTTAATTGGCTCCTGTCTAAAATTGGCCCTAGTATGTGTATGTATGAATGTGAGTTAGGAACCTTAGATTGTACGCTCCATGTGGGCAGGGACTGATGTGAATGTGTAATATACACTCATCGCACACTGTATTAGGTACACCTTGCTAGTACCGGGTTGGACCCCCTTTTGCCTTCATTCTTGGTGGCATAGATACAACCCCACCCCATCCCCCTCCTCTGGCAAGCCGCAGACAGACCCTTGCTGCTAAAACCTTTGGAGCCCAGTACAGGAAGAATTCCTAAACCCCCCATTTGGTGGCCCCTTTGTGCATTAGATGTTCCTAAAACATCGACAAAAGAAGAGGGCCTCAACTGATTGGTATGCAGCAAAAAGAGTTCACTGTGCATCATTCACCATTTTATATATATATATACAGTGGGTACGGAAAGTATTCAGACCCCCTTAAAGTTTTCACTCTTTGTTATATTGCAGCCATTTGCTAAAATCATTTAAGTTCATTCTTCTTCCTCATGAATGTACACATAGCACCCCATACTGACAGAAAAACACAGAATTGTTGACATTGTTGCAGATTTATTAAAAAAGAAAAACTGAAATATCACATGGCCCTAAGTATTCAGACCCTTTGCTCAGTATTTAGTAGAAGCCCCCTTTTGATCTAATACAGCCAGGAGTCTTTTTGGGAAAGATGCAACAAGTCTTTCACACCTGGATTTGGGGATCCTCTGCCATTCCTCCTTGCAGATCCTCTCCAGTTCTGTCAGGTTGGATGGTAAACGTTGGTGGACAGCCATTTTTAGGTCTCTCCAGAGATGCTCAATTGGGTTTAAGTCAGGGCTCTGGCTGGGCCATTCAAGAACAGTCATGGAGTTGTTGTGAAGCCACTCCTTCGTTATTTTAGCTGTGTGCTTAGGGTCATTGTCTTGTTGGAAGGTAAACCTTCGGCCCAGTCTGAGGTCCAGAGCACTCTGGAGAAGGTTTTTGTCCAGGATATCCCCGTACTTGGCCGCATTCATCGATTGCAACCAGTCGTCCTGTCCCTGCAGCTGAAAAACACCCCCACAGCATGATGCTGCCACCACCATGCTTCACTGTTGGGACTGTATTGGACAGGTGATGAGCAGTGCCTGGTTTTCTCCACACATACCGCTTAGAATTAAGGCCAAAAAGTTCTATTTTGGTCTCATCAGACCAGAGAATCTTATTTCTCACCATCTTGGAGTCCTTCAGGTGTTTTTTAGAAAACTCCATGCGGGCTTTCATGTGTCTTACACTGAGGAGAGGCTTCCGTCGGGCCACTCTGCCATAAAGCCCCGACTGGTGGAGGGCTGCAGTGATGGTTGACTTTCTACAACTTTCTCCCATCTCCTGACTGCATCTCTGGAGCTCAGCCACGGTGATCTTTGGGTTCTTCTTTACCTCTCTCACCAAGGCTCTTCTCCCCCGATAGCTCAGTTTGGCCGGACGGCCAGCTCTAGGAAGGGTTCTGGTCGTCCCAAGCGTCTTCCATTTGAGGATTATGGAGGCCACTGTGCTCTTTGGAACCTTAAGTGCAGCAGAAATCTTTTTGTAACCTTGGCCAGATCTGTGCCTTGCCACAATTCTGTCTCTGAGTTTTTCAGGCAGTTCCTTTTGACCTCATGATTCTCATTTGCTCTGAAATGCATTGTGATCTGGAAGGTCTTATATAGACAGGTGTGTGGCTTTCCTAATCAAGTCCAATCAGTATAATCAAACACAGCTGGACTCAAATGAAGGTGTAGAACCATCTCAAGGGTGATCAGAAGAAATGGAAAGCACCTGAGTTAAATATATGAGTGTCACAGCAAAGGGTCTGAATACTTAGGACCATGTGATATTTCAGTTTTTCTTTTTTAATAAATCTGCAACAATGTCAACAATTCTGTGTTTTTCTGTCAGTATGGGGTGCTATGTGTACATTCATGAGGAAGAAGAATGAACCTAAATGATTTTAGCAAATGGCTGCAATATAACAAAGAGTGAAAAATTTAAGGGGGTCTGAATACTTTCTGTACCCACTGTGTGTGTGTATATATATATATATATATATATATATATATATATACTCACTAGGTCATTAGGTACACCTTGCTAGTACCGGGTTGGACTCCCTTTTGCCTTCATTCTTGGTGGCATAGATACAACAAGGTGTTGGAAACGTTCCTCAGAGATTTTGCTCCATAGTGACATGATCGCATCACGCAGTTGCTGCAGATTTGTCGGCTGCACATCCATGATACCAATCTCCCGTTCCACCACATCCCAAAGGTGCTCTATTGGATGAGATGTGGGGAGTGTGGAGGCCATTGGAGGACAGTGACCTCATTGTCACAGTGAAGAAACCAGTGGTGAGAGTGGTTGGAGTTTTGTGACATGGTGCATTATCCTGCTGGAAGGAGCCATCAGAAGATGGGGACACTGTAGTCATAAAGGGATGGACATGGTCAGCAACAATACTCAGGTAGGCCGTGGTGTTTATACCATACTCAATTGGTACTAAGGGGCCCAAAGTGTGCCAGGAAAATATCCCCCACACTATTACACCACCAGCCTGAACTGATAACCCCCCCTCCTCCCCCACACCATTACACCACCAGCCTGAACCATTACCTCCCCCTCCCCCACACCATTACACCCCCACCACCAGCCTGAACTGTTACCCCCTCCTCCCCCACACAATTACACACCCACCAGCCTGAACCGTTACCCCCGCTCCTCCCCCACACCATTACACCACCAGCCTGAACCAATACCCCCCCCCACACCATTACACCCCCACCACCAGCCTGAACTGTTACCCTCCCTCCCCCACACCATTACACCACCAACACCAGCCTGAACCGTTACCCCCCCTCTTCCCCCATACCATTACACCCCCCACCACCAGCCTGAACCGTTACCACCTCCTCCCCCACACCATTACACCACCACCAGCCTGAACTGTTACCCTCCCTCCCCCACACCATTACACCACCAACACCAGCCTGAACCGTTACCCCCCCTCCTCCCCCATACCATTACACCCCCCACCACCAGCCTGAACCGTTACCTCCTCCTCCTCCCCCACACCATTACACCACCACCAGCAGCCTGAACTGTTACCCTCCCTCCCCCACACCATTACACCACCAACACCAGCCTGAACCGTTACCTCCTCCTCCTCCCCCACACCATTACACCCCCACCACCAGCCTGAACCAGTGATACAAGGCAGGATGGATCCATGCGCCAAATTCTGATCCCACCATCTGAATGTCGCAGCTGAAATCAAAACTCCTCAGACCAGGCAACGTTTTTCCAATCTTCTATTGTCCAATGTTGGTGATCCTGTGTGAATTGTAGCCTCAGTTTCCTGTTCTTAGCTGACAGGAGTGGAACCTGTTGTGGACTTCTACTGCTGTAGCCCATCTGCTTCAAGGTTCTATGTGTTGTGCTTTCAGAGATGGTATTCTGCATACCTTGGGTGTAACGAGTGGTTATTTGAGTTACTGTTGCCTTGCTATCTTCTGGAACCAGTCTACCCATTCCCCTCTGACATCAACAGTTTTCCTCCACACAAGGGCCTCATCCCCACAACCCTGGCTGGTGGTTGTGGGGGTCTGCGGGCAGGGGGCTCATCGGAATCTGGAAGCCCCCTTTAACAAGGGGGCCCCCCAGATCCCGGACCCCCTCCCTATGTGAATGGGTATGGGGTACACTGTACCCCTACCCATTCACCCCATAAAAGGCAGTGTGTGTAAATAACGACAGGAGTCGTTTTGGAAAGTTTATTAAAAATCTTCATCTGGTCTTCTCCCTCTCCGGTCTTCTGCTCTTTTGCTGTCCTCTCTTCTTGTCTTCTCTCTGGTCTTCTGCTCTTTTGCTGTCCGCTCTTCTTGTCTTGTCTTCTCCTCTCCGGTCTTCTGCTCTTTTGCTGTCGGCTCTTCTTCCTCCGGTCCTCCGACGACGTCTCTGGTGATTATGCCGGTCTCCGGTCTCTGCAGCTTATTATATAGCCATTAGGGGCGTGGCCGCCGGATGACGTCATCGGGAGACCCCACCCCCTTATGTCACAGATGACAGGAAGAAGAAGAGCGGACAGCAAAAGAGAAGAAGACCGGAGATTAGAAGACAAGACAAGAAGAGCGGACAGCAAAAGAGCAGAAGACCGGAGAGGAGAAGACAAGAAGAGAGGACAGCAAAAGAGCAGAAGACCAGATGAAGATTTTTAATAAACTTTCCAAAACGTCTCCTGTCGTTATTTCCATACACTGCCTTTTATGGGGTGAATGGGTAGGGGTACAGTGTACCCCATACCCATTCACATAGGGAGGGGGTCCGGGATCTGGGGGGACCCCTTGTTAAAGGGGGCTTCCAGATTCCGATGAGCCCCCTGCCCGCAGACCCCCACAACCACCGGCCAGGGTTGTGGGGATGAGGCCCTTGTCCTCATCAACATGGGGGCAAGGTGCTTTGAGGTGGGGGGTGCAGAGCCCCCCTGCCCCAAAGCACCCACACCCCCACATGTTGAGGGCGTGTGGCCTGGTATGGTCCGGGGGGGGTGGGGCCGCTCGCTCGTACCCTCCCCTTTCCTGGCCTGCCGGGCTGCATGCTCGGATAAGGGTCTGGTATGGATTTTGGGGGGGACCCCACACCGTTTTTTTCGGCGTGGGGCTACCCTCAAATTCCATAGCAGACCCAAAGGGCCTGGGGGGGAACCCCACGCCGTTTTTTTCCCCATTTTGGCGTGGAGTTCCCCCTCAAGATTCTCACAGCACAAGTCGCGCCGCAAGTCGGATCACCCTGATCCGACTTGCGGTGCGACTTCCATTCAAATCAATAGGCTCCCATAGGGAACCATTGATTTTGAATGGAGGCACAAAAAACGCTGCTAAAAGCTACTGTGGCCAAACGTGCAATAACTCTAATGGAAAAAGCTACTGAAAGCACGTTTTTACAGCTGCTTTTTCTCGGCGTCAAGAAACAGCTTTGGAGCTCGTTTTTAGGACGCCCTGTGTGCATGGAGCTTAACTCACTTCCTGGAATCTGGAAGCCATCTGCCCTTAGCTCAGGCATGCAGGCAGAAGGGTGTGCTTAGCTGAGAAAGTCCCTCCTTCCTTCCCGAAGACTCCTGGGATATATGACATCATTTCAGAGTAAGGAATGGGATGGTCGGCATCCAAAAAGTATTCCTTTATTGAAAAGACATACAACGCTGTAAAACCATCCTACGCGTTTCGTACATTAGTCCTCAGTCATGGCTTATGTTATGTGGGGAGGTTGTAGCACCTACACACCTGTTATCCCATGTATGACATTTGCCTAGAGTAGACCTGGAAACCAGAAAGTAACTGAAGAAATGTAAAAAAAAATAAGGGTTTAAGACAAATAAATATAGTTTACCTTCCTATCTGTTTACTAATATTAGCAGCCCGAGGATTAAAAATAATAAATGTTGATTGAGAGAGTGAAGTTCCGCTTTAAGACACGCCAGTTGGTGAATGGCCTGTATACACAGTATCTCACAAAAGTGAGTACACCCCTCACATTTTTGTAAATATTTTATTCTATCTTTTCATGTGACAACACTGAAGAAATGACACTTTGCTACAATGTAAAGTAGTGAGTGTACAGCTTGTATAACAGTGTAAATTTGCTGTCCCCTCAAAATAACTCAACACACAGCCATTAATGTCTAAACTGCTGGCAACAAAAGTGAGTACACCCCTAAGTGACAATGTCCAAATTGGGCCCAAAGTGTCAACATTTTGTGTGGCCACCATTATTTTCCAGCACTGCCTTAACCCTCTTGGGCATGGAGTTCACCAGAGCTTCACAGGTTGCCACTGGAGTCCTCTTCCACTCCTCCATGATGACATCATGGAGCTGGTGGATGTTAGAGACCTTGCGCTCCTCCACCTTCCGTTTGAGGATGCCCCACAGATGCTCAATAGGGTTTAGGTCTGGAGACATGCTTGGCCAGTCCATCACCTTTACCCTCAGCTTCTTTAGAAAGGCAGTGGTCGTCTTGGAGGTGTATTTGGGGTCGTTATCATGTTGGAATACTGCCCTGGGGCCCAGTCTCCGAAGGGAGGGGATCATGCTTGGCTTCAGTATGTCACAGTACATGTTGGCATTCATGGTTCCCTCAATGAACTGTAGCTCCCCAGTGCCAGCAGCACTCATGCAGCCCCAGACCATGTCACTCCCACCACCATGCTTGACTGTAGGTAAGACACCCTTGTCTTTGTACTTCTCACCTGGTTGCCGCCACACACGCTTGACACCATCTGAACCAAATCAGTTTATCTTGGTCTCATCAGACCACAGGAGATGGTTCCAGTAATCCATGTCCTTAGTCTGCTTGTCTTCAGCAAACTGTTTTACGGGCTTTCTTGTGCATCATCTTTAGAAAAGTCTACCTTCTGGTACGACAGCCATGCAGACCAATTTGATGCAGTGTGCTGCGTATGGTCTGAGCTCTGACAGGCTGACCCCCCACCCCTTCAACCTCTGCAGCTTCCCTGGCAGCACTCATACGTCTATTTCCCAAAGATAACCTCTGGATATGACGCTGAGCACTTCTTTGGTTGACCATGGCGAGGCCTGTTCTGAGTGGAAACCTGTTCTGTTAAACCCCTGTATGGTCTTGGCCACCGTGCTGCAGCTCAGTTTCAGGGTCTTGGCAATCTTCTTATAGCCTAGGCAATCTTTATGTAGAGCGACAATTCTATTTTTGAGATCCTCAGAGGGTTATTTGCCATGAGGTGCCATGTTGAACTTCCAGTGACCAGTATGAGAGAGTGAGAGCGATAACACCAAATTTAACACACCTGCTCCCCATTCACACCTGAGACCTTGTAACACTAAAGAGTCACATGACACCGGGGAGGGAAAATGGCTAATTGGGCCCAATTTGGACATTGTCACTTAGGGGTGTACTCACTTTTGTTGCCAGTGGTTTAGACATTTATGGCTGTGTGTTGAGTTATTTTGAGGGGACAGCAAATTTACACTGTTATACAAGCTGTACACTCACTACTTTACATTGTAGCAAAGTGTCATTTCTTCAGTGTTGTCACATGAAAAGATAGAATAAAATATTTACAAAAATGTGAGGGGTGTACTAACTTTTGTGAGATTAGATTTGTAACCTGTATATAAATACCTGTAATGAATAAAAAAAAAAAAACTTTATCGATAGTTAATCTGAGTTCATTTTTTTATTTTTGTGTTTTCTGTTTTTATCTCTTGTCGTGTCAGGCGCAAGGCTTGGAAAACGCCATCGAGGAGATGCTGGTCCGCCTAGACGAGTTCTGCGCCATGGTGGACATGGTGAGTCCATGTTATGAGCTGTTCTTGTTCACAAAGATGGCTGCCTGAGCACATAGAAAATGGAGCCGCACAACACTGCCCCTAAAGGCCTCTGCCGGGCTGGGAGCTCCGTGTCTGTGCGCTGCTGGCAGCTGTGAGAAGAGGGGGAGGGGGGGGGGGTGACGTAATTTGTTATGCACACAGACTGCCGGTAGGTGTGCAGCAGACATGCTGACGAAGCAGCCATATTACAAACAGCCTGCAAAAAAAAAAAAGATGGGCTATGCTTGTTCTTGCACAGTGCAGTTACATAACAGACACTAGGTGGCAGTAGAGCGAGCAAGTAGGTTAACGCAGATCACCGAGCTCCATTTAACATGTTCATGGCCTAGGTGCTGAGCTGGTATTCTTAGTGCATGGTGCAGGCAGGTCTGTTAACCCTCCGCGCTCTTTGAAATGTTTCACATCAATTACAGAAATTGCTGCACCTCTACTTTACGACCATCAATACTATAGGCCTATATACAAGTGCATGGCCCATGTGGAGTCACAATTTTATAGTACAGGTCGAAGTGTTATTGCTCTGGCCTACTGGCTTTGTCCATTGGTGTTGCTGTGCGTGCAGGTTTATAGGATGACCCCCCGGGTTTAGATGACTAGACAATCGTTAAAATCTCATATAATCTTTATCCTATCATTGCTAAAACTTGTTTCCAATCCTCTAAATCTGTGGACATTTAAAAGACTAAAATAGCCACTAAAATAGCCACCATGTTCAGTCACTTCCTGGTATGGGGGGTCTCCTGATTGGGCTCCTATGTTGTCACCCAGGTATCTCACAGAGACTACAATGACCTCCTACATAACGCAGGGATGGTCCACTGTTATTGCTATCAGGAGAAACGACATGCAGACCAGTAGTGGCTTTGTTGCAGCTTGTGGCCTGCTGGAGGGTATTACTTCTGCCTTTCAGTGCTGGGGTCCCTGGTTTGAACCCTGGGCTTAACTCTAGCTGAATGCATTTTGCAAGTTCACCCCCTCTGCTTCCATGGGGTACCATATTAGTCAATGTATGCTCTGATCTGAGCCACAATAAATTGCTGATAAAAGGGATGATGAGACAGATCAGTAATACCTTGAGGTGATATTAACCTCCCTGGCGGTCTGATTATGTTAGAATTTCTGTGCTACAAGCAGTACGTTGTTTTGCATGGAAATCTGTTGTTTTATATTTTAGGCCTGCAATTCTTAAGAATAACTCACTTAAAGCGGAGTTCCACCCTGGATTTTTTTTTTTTTTTTTTAATACCCCTGGGACAGTCAGGGCTAGTACATTCCACAATGGCTAGCCTCTGATCTGTCCCGGGTTGCACTTACCTGTTAGGACAAATACTTACCTTGCAAACGTCTTGTCCAGCGCTGCCATCTCAGATGTGGGCAGCTTGAAGCCAGCGAGATCCCCTTCGGCGTCTTCTTCCGCCTTCTTTGGTCCCACGATGCTCTGCGCCGGCCCCGACGTCACTTCCGGGTCGCGCGCGTCATCCCTCTACAGCTTCTGGGCATGCCCAGAAGCTGTTTAGAAGGGGATGACGCGCGCGACCCGGAACTGACGTCGGGGCCGGTGCAGGCACAATGATTCCTGGGAGCTATGACGTTCAGCTCCCAGGAATTATTGCAGAGCCAGGAAGTGACGACGGGCCGCGGGCGAGGAAGGAGGAAGAAGGAAGTAAGGTAAGTATATTTTCTTCGCTACGAGGTAAGTAAAAAAAAAAAAAATATGCGATTATCCATTTCTTTTTCAGGTGACCCGGAGCGAGAAGATGGAGGTAAGTATAAAAATAGGGTGGAACTCCACTTTAAATCTCTCCAAACACATCCCGGATATGTTAAAATTTGAAACACGAAATCATAAATTGTATTATTTCGGGTACTTATATAGCGCGGTCAATTTACGCAGCGCTTTACATATACATTACACATTCACATCAGTCCCTGCCCTCAAGGAACGTACAATCTAAGGTCCCTAACTCACATTCATACATACACAGTAGGGCCAATTTTATACAGGATCCAATTAACCTACCAGCAATGTCTTTGGAGTGTGGGAGGAAACCCACGCAGGCACAGGGAGAACATGCAAACTCCAGGCAGGTAGTGTCGTGGTTGGGATTCGAACCAGCGACCCTCTTGCTGCTAGGTGAAAGTGCTAACCACTACACCACTGTGCCGCCCATGCATTAATAATAAATTTAATCAATTTCTTCATTGTTTTGGAAGTGGAGATATTTCATTATGAGGGAGAATCTGTACTCGGGGGGGGGGGGGGGGGGGGGGCGCTGCCTGATCCGTACCGCAGTCAATAGAGCACCAAGTCCGCACATCGCTGAGCTCTGTCGCAGAATCGTATCTGTCGTCACTTTCAGTACCTGATGACAAATTTTTCCCACGAATCGCTATCGCTCAGTTCTTCAAATATTTACGATACACCGTCGCTGTTCGTCCAAAGCGTTTTTGAGCCAAAAGAACGCTTTTTGGACGCCATGGGCGTTCTCAATTTTCCAGGCACAAAGTACCGCAGAAAGTACAGGTAGGGCACTGGAAAAGCCTCCAGGTGAAATGACATGATACAAAGTTGTAATTCTAACAGATTACACTGTATCGTGTCATTTATTTATTTTTTTCTCCCGCCGGTTCCACCCCCCCCCCCCCCGCGACGCGGCGCTCGCAGGGACGGGAACCGTGCTCTGTGTAATGGTTTTGCACAGAGCAGCCCCGATCCTCTTTTCCTCAGTCCCCCCCCGTCGGCACTTATGGCTCCTCCCCCTTGAAAAGTGGCACCAATAGCTAGCTGCTTGCTATGGGGGCACTGGTGCGTGCTCGCTCCGGAGCCCTGCTCTAAGCGTCCATAAAACACATAGAGCCGCGGCACGACTCCACCCCTGCTCTCTCTTCATTGGCTCACTGCCTGTGATTGACCGCAGTGAGATCCAATATGGCTCCTGCTACTGTGTCTCAGCCAATGAGGACAGAGACCCGGGATAGCTGAGGCTCCTGTGCACATAGCTGAATAAAGAGGGGGCTCAGGTGAGTATTTTGGGGCAGCACAGAGAAGGTTTTTTACCTTCATGCATAGAATACAGTTTTCAGCCTTTACAACCACAGGAGACGTATCAGTAATACTGCTTATTTATGAACTGCTGACATGCAGTGCTGTATATCCAGGCCACCATTTGAAATCATGAAGCCCTGTACAGCCTTCCTTGACAGGACTCCCCCCCCCCCCCCCCTTCTCTGGTGTGCCGCAGGCAGACCCTTGATGCTAAAACCTTTGGAGCCCAGTACAGGAGGAATTCCTAAACCCCCCCATTTGGTGGCCCCTTTGTGCATTAGATGTTCCTAAAACACCCACAAAAAAAGTGAAGAGGGCCTCAACTGATTGGTATGTAGCAAAAAGAGTTCACTGTGCGTCACTCACCATTATATATATATATATATATACTCACTAGGTCATTAGGTACACCTTGCTAGTACCGGGCTGGGACCCCCTTTTGCCTTCATTATTCGTGGCATAGATACAACAAGGTGTTGGAAACATTCCTCAGAGATTTTGCTCCATAGTGACATGATAGCATCACGCAGTTGCTGCAGCACATCCATGATGCCAATCTCCCGTTCCACCACATCCCAAAGGTGCTCTATTGGATGAGATGTGGTGAGTGTGGAGGCCATTGGAGGACAGTGACCTCATTGTCATGGTGAAGAAACCAGTGGTGAGATGATTGGAGCTTTGTGACATGGTGCATTATCCTGCTGGAAGGAGCCATCAGAAGATGGGGACACTGTAGTCATAAAGGGATGGACATGGTCAGCAACAATACTCAGGAAGGACTTGGGGTTTATACGATGCGCAATTGGTACAGAGGCCCAAAGTGTGCCAAGAAAATATCCCCCCGCACCATTACACCACCACCAGTCTGAACCAATACCCCCCCCCACACCATTAAACCCCCACCACCAGCCTGAACCAATACCCCCCCTCCCACACCATTAAACCCCCACCACCAGCCTGAAATAATACCCCCCCCCCACACCATTAAACCCCCACCACCAGCCTGAACCAATACTCCCCCCCCCCCCCACCATTAAACCCCCACCACCAGCCTGAACCAATACCCCCCCCCCCACACCATTAAACCCCCACCACCAGCCTGAACCAATACTCCCCCCCCCCACCATTAAACCCCCACCACCAGCCTGAACCAATACCCCCCCCACACCATTAAACCCCCACCACCAGCCTGAACCAATACTCTCCCCCCCACCATTAAACCCCCACCACCAGCCTGAACCAATACCCCCCCCCCCACACCATTAAACCCCCACCACCAGCCTGAACCAATACCCCCCCCCTCCCCCACACCATTAAACCCCTACCACTAGCCTGAACCATTGGATGGATCCATGTTTTCATGTTTACGCCAAATTCTGACCCTACCATCTGAATTTCATAGCTGAAATCCAGATTCATCAGACCAGGCAACGTTTTTCCTATCTTCTATCGTCCAATGTTGGTGATCCTATGCAAATTGTAGCCTCAGTTTCCTGTTCTTAGCTGACAGGAGTGGTAAACAATCTGGTCATCTGCTTCAAGGTTGGATGTGTTGTGTGGTCAGAGATGGTATTCTGCATACCTTGGATGTAACGAGGGGTTATTTGAGTTACTGTTGTCTTTCTATCATCTGGAACCAGTCTGCCCCCTATTCTCCTCTGGCATCAACAAGGCATTTTCCTCCACACAACAGCCGCTCACTGGATATTTTCTCTTTTTCCCACCAATCTCTGTAAACCCGAGAGATGGTTGTGTGTGAAAATCCCAGAAATAGTCAGACCAGCCCGTCTGCCACCAACAACCATGCCACTTTCAAATTCACTTAAATCCCCTTTCTTCCCCATTCTGATGCTCGGTTTGAACTTCAGCAAGTCGTCTTCACCACCTCTAGATGCCTAAATGCATTGAGTTGCTGCCATGTGATTGGCTGATTAGCAATTTGTGTTACCAAAGAATTGAACAGATATATCTACTAAAGTGGCCGGTGAGTGCATAGTCCATGTATAAGGCCCCTTTCACATAGGCGGACCGTTCAGATCCGTCTGTCTGTTTTTTTGGTGGATCTGAACGATCTCCCCATGCATCCCTATGGGGCATCGGATGTCAGCGGAGAAATGTCCGCTGACCTCTGATCCGATCCGTCAAATCTGGACAGATGGAAACCCTATTTTCCATCCGTCCAGTGGATCGGATCGGATGAGAACGGACCGACGGTCTGTTCCCATCCGATTCCCCCATAGAGATGTATGGGGAACTGATAGCTGTGTCTCCGCACACAGCGCAGAGACACAGCTGTCATCCTCCTGCTCAGCGGGGGATCGGCGGATCGGCGTCTCCGATGGACGGGCTGTGTGAAAGAGCCCTAAGGCTGGTTATACATGTTCAATTTTCTTGTACAATTTTCTGTTAGATTTACCAAAAACCATATAATATGAGGTCAAAACTAAACAACACTTTCAACTGTATCCTATGAGGCAGGCCTTTGAAGGTAAATCTAAAGAAAATTGTACAGAAAATTGGAAGAAAATTGTATAATGTATGGCCAGCCGTAGATCTACCAAAGTAAATCTCACCAGGGCACTCTCAGCTTCACCCACCCTTCTGTATTTAAAGCGGAACTTCAATCACACAATCATCATCGATTATTTTTAATCCTCATGCTGCTAGCATTAGTAAATAGATAGAAAAGTATATCAGATTTACTTGTTTTAAAACTTTTTTTTTTATATTTCTTCAGTTACTTCCTGTTTTCTTGCCTAGGCAAATGATGTCATACATCCCAGGAGTCTTCAGGAGAGGAGGAGGGGTTTTCTTAGCTAAGCACACTGTCCTGCATGCATGTTTGAGCTAAGGGCAGATTGATTCCAGGAAGAAAATGCTACATGAACCTTCTGCCCTTACTCAAGATGGCCATGGACAGAAATGCTAGGTGGGTGTTTTTCAAAGTGATTTCTTGCCAAAATGGGGGGAGTTTGCTTTGAATAAAAAAAAAAAAAAAAGAATCAAAATAGTGTTTTTAGTTTGTGGTGCTCAGATGCAGTGAAGATCCGCTTTAATCCATGACAAATAACAGCATATTATTAAAAGAAAACAGTAATAACTAATTATTTCTATGAAAAAACAGCTAAAATCTATTTGGCTGCCAAGCATTTTTCAAAATACGTTATTTTTTTGCTAAGGAGAAGAGTGACACCAAGAGTGACCTTGTGAGATTTTCTTTTGTGTCTTAACCCTTACTAATAGGGTCACATAAAGGGTCACATAAAACACTGGTAGACATGTCAGTAGCTGCAGGGGATAAGAGTTGGGAATGGATGAAGAATTTAAAAAGATGAGTTTGAAGGGGAGGGGGGGGGGGGGTGTTTAACCACTTCTGGACCGGAAGGATTTGCCCCCTTAATGACCAGGCCATGTTTTGTCATTCGGCACTGCGTTACTTTAACGGACAATTGCACGGTCGTGCAACGCTGTACCCAAATAAAATTGATGTCCCCTTTTCCCCACAAACAGAGCTTTCTTTTGGTGGTATTTGTTATTTTTATTTATTGCGTTATAAACAAAATAAGAGCGACAATTCTGAAAAAAAAAAACAATATTTTTCACATTCTGCTAAACATTGCCAAAAAAAAATTAAAATTCTATTTTTTTTATCCTTTTTGGCCAATTTGTTTTCTGCAACACATTTTTAGTAAAAAAAAAAATCGCAATAGGCATATTTTGATTGGTTTGCACAAAAGTTATCGCGTCTACAATCTAGGGAAAAGATTTATTTCATTTTTATTTATTTTTCTTGTAGTGGCGGCGATCTGCGAATATTAGCGGGATTGCGGCGGACAGATTGGACCCCATCTGACACTTTTGGGGTTACCAGTGACATTACTACAGTAATCAGTGCTAAAAAATATGCACTGTTACTGTACTAATGACACTGGCAGGGAAGGGGTTAACCCAGGAGTGATCAAAGGGTTAAGTGTGAGCCTAGGGGGGGTGCTTTCTAACTGTGCGGGGGATGGGCTTGTGAAATTAACATAGAGACCTGTGATCCTATATAGAAGGATCACAGGCGCTCTGTGTTCATTTCAGAGAGAGGAACGGTCTACTGTGTTTACAATAGCAGACCGTCTGTCTCTCTCAGTGGGGAGAGATAGCGGGTGCCAGGCGGCAATGTAGATCGGCATCCCTGCTGCCTAGTGGGGGGTGGGAGCGCGCCACTGGCGATGCGTGCTCGTCCCAGCACTACTAGGAGGATCACAGGCGTTCTGTGATCATTTCAAAGAGAACAACGGTCTGCTGTGTTTACAATAGCAGACTGTCATTCTCTCTTACAATAGCAGACCATCGTTCTCTCTCAGAGGGGAGAGATTGCGGGTGCCCGGCGGCAATGTGAATCGGCATCCCTGCTGCCTAGTGGGGGGTGGGAGTGTGCCACTGGCGACGCGTGCCACGCCAGCACTGCTAGGAGGATCACAGGCGCTCTGTGTTCATTTCAGAGAGAAAAACGGTCTGCTGTGTTTACAACAACAGACCGTCGTTCTCTCTGAGCGGGGAGCGATCGCGGGTGACCGACAGCAATCGCGGCTGCCGGCCCCACGAATCGGCATCCAAGCTGCATAGCAAGGGCGGGGGCGCGCTGGAGGCGGTGCACGCTCGCCCCCCCAGCACCACCCGCGCGACTAACATTGGGCTACGTCGGTTCGCGCAGGAGAGGCTGCCTGCCGCAGTAAATCTGTGACGGGCGGTCTTAATGTGGTGAAAGAAGAATTCCAGGTATGGCAATTTTACATTACATGGTTCCAGCTTGCACCAATATAATTATATACCTGTGGGATCCATGTGGAAGCTGGAAGTCACTATAGTAGACACCCCTACAACAAAATGATCTCTACTACTTCAGGGCTCCGGCACCAATCTGGGAACGCTTTGCATTTTCTCTATGAATGCAAAGTGCTCTGTGGTTGGATGAGGTGGAGAGGCGTGATTGGAAACTTCACAATCTCCCACCTTGTCCAATCAGAGAACACTTTTTCGTTCATTGAGAAAATACAAAGTGTTCTCTGAATGGTGGACATGCCAAGTGGGAGACCTCCTGTGTTCTGTAAACAGTGAGGGACCCGGAAGCTAGAGGCAATCACTGTAGTAGTGGTGTCTATACAGTGGTCTCCATATATACTTCTATTGCTCCAAGCTGGACCATTTTTACCATGGAAGAATTTCCATCCTGGGAATTCATCATTAAACCGGATAAAGGTAGGAGCCAGTCTAATGGAGGAGGAAGAGAGTGGAGGAAGCCCAAGAAAAGCCCTGCAGCCATGCATGTGGTTGGGTTATGATGAAGGGGAGCATTAATGGGGGAGCAGAGAGAAGTGATTGAGGTTGGAGATATCATTATTTCAGAATTGTCCCCGTGACTGAAAACTGGACGAACTTGGAAGTTTGTGGATGAGAATGTTTCTGTTCATGTATGTAATGCCGGTCCCTTCTGTGGGTGCCATTGGTCATACATATGTATGACCAATGGCAGTGGTCCTCAACTCCGGTCCTCGGGGCCCACTAACAGGCCAGGTTTGCAAGATAACTGAAATACATCCCAGGTGATATAATTTGCTGCTCAGTGATTGCAGTACTCTAGTCTGCATCTCCCCCAAGGTAATACTTAAAATCTGGCCTGTTAGTGGGCCCTGAGGACCGGAGTTGAGGACCATTGACCAATGGGACCTCTCTAACTAGCTGAGTTTTCTCTGCTCCTTGTCAACCACACATTCCTGTTTTACATTCTCTGATTGCTTCTTTGCTCACCCGAGTACCTTCAAGTCCATTAAGTGGACGCATTTTTTTCACCTCACCCCTTGACTCCATTATTGGAATACACCATCGATTAAAATGCAGTCTTCTTTTCATGGTGGAGAATGAACTAAAAGCTGGGAGGCCCCACGTCAGCCATTTTCTAGAAGCTTCCTTCCACATGCTGACTCATGAAATGGAAGGACGTCCTTGTCTCCAGGACGCAGTGACTCCGGCTGACCAGAGGGGGAGCTCTTCCCACACTGCTGGTTGTCATTGCAGTGGTTGGAGTGCGTTTGTAGCAGAGATAAGTCATTGCTGACCTGATCTGGATTTGCAGCCTGGAAAATTAAGTACTTACCTCGCTGACACATTGCATGCAGGCCGCCATGTATGTCCAATGTCCCCAAAAGCTCGTCAGCTCCATTTCTTTTTTTTTTTTTTATAGTAGCAGACACTATATCAGACAATTTTATTGCAGCTAGATCAGTACAGATTGAAGCGTTATTGCTCTGGCCTACTGGCTTTTGTGTTGCTGTGTGTGCAGGTTTATAGGGTGACCCCGATTAGTCTGTGTAAAGTAGATGACAACCCAATCACCAAAATCTCATATAATCTTTATCATGTTAATGCCAGTTCCAGGTTGATTCAAATTATCTAAATTTGCAGCTTTTTATTACAATAACCCCTGATGATCCCACCATGAAGATCCTTGTTCAGGCACTTCCTGGTATGGGTGTAACAGCGCTCTGTCTCCTGATTAGGCTCCAGTGTTGTCACCCAGGTATCTCATAGAGACTACAATGACCTCATAGATAATGCAGGGATTGTCCACTGTTATTGCCATCAGGAAACCCATCCTGAGAAATGACATGCAGACTGGAAGAGGCTTTGTTACAGCTAATATCTTTTGTGGGTAGCACAGTGTCATGGTGGTTAATGCTTCTGCCCTACAGCACTGGGGTCCCTGGTTTGAACCCTGACATGGTCCACTGTTATTGCCATCAGGAAATCCATCCTGAGCAAGACATGCAGACCAGTAGTGGCTTTGTTGCAGCTTGTATCTTTTGTGGGTAGCACAGTGGCATGGTGGATATTCTGCTTTTCAGTGCTTGGATTCCTGGGTTGAACCCTGGGCGTGACTCTAGCTGAATGCATTTTGTATGTTCTCCCTCTGCATCCATGGGGTACCATATTAGTCAGTGCAACCTCTGTGATCTGAGCACCAACGTGGTCCAATGCTGATATGCTGATAAAACAGGTGCTGATACATATTAGTAATACTGCTTAATAATGAAGACATTCCATTAACAGTGAAGTGCTGACATTATGTAGGTAGGTGTGTGGGCCAGGGCATAGACAGAGCCTGTCAGGTCCTGCTGCTGAACCTTTGAGACCCAGTAGGGGAGGAATACTTATACCCCCATTGCTGGCTAATGCTTATATTCCCCTATTGCAGGCCAATGCTTATACCCCCCTACTGCTGGCCAATGCTTATACCCCCCTACTGCTGGCCAATGCTTATACCCCCTACTGCTGGCCAATGCTTATACCCCCCTATTGCTGGCCAATGCTTATACCCCCCTATTGCTGGCCAATGCTTATACCCCCCTACTGCTGGCCAATGCTTATACCCCCCTATTGATGGCCAATGCTTATACCCCCCTATTGCTGGCCAATGCTTATACCCCCCTATTGCTGGCCAATGCTTATACCCCCCTACTGCTGGCCAATGCTTATACCCCCCCCCCCCCCAATTGCTGGCCAATGCTTATACACTCCCTATTGCTGGCCAATGCTTATACACTCCCTATTGCTGGCCAATGCTTATACCCCCCCCTATTGCTGGCCAATGCTTATACCAGCCCCCTATTGCTGGCCAATGCTTATACCCCCCCCCTATTGCTGGCCAATGCTTATACCAGCCCCCTATTGCTGGCCAATGCTTATACCCCCCTATTGCTGGCCAGGCCAATACTTATACCCCCCCCCCCTATTGAAAGGAGTTCAATGTGCATCACTCACCATTATATACGCCATTATATACCCCCCCTATTGCTGACTAATGCTTATACCCCCCTATTGCTGGCCAATGCTTATACCAGCCCCCCTATTGCTGGCCAATGCTTATACCAGCCCCCCTATTGCTGGCCAATGCTTATACACCCCCTATTGCTGGCCAATGCTTATACCCCCCTATTGCTGGCCAATGCTTATACCCCCCCCCCTATTGAAAGGAGTTCAATGTGCATCACTAACCATTATATATGTATTTTGGGGAACAGAAAGGCTGTTGTCTTCATAGGAGACCCTCATATTTAAATCTGTATCCTTTCCAGGTAGGTAAGATGGTTTCTGTGCTCTTGTGTATATTTAGTCCAAGTATAAGATACCAAAGAACTTTTCACAAGGGCAGTGTCGGCTTCACCCACTCTTCTTTATTTCATCGGTAGCCAAAAAACAGCACATTTTAAAAACAGCTAAATAGCCAACACCCATTTTATGAAATCTGCTCTTTCCTGGCTACTGATGAAATAAAGAAGAGCGGGTGAAGGTGAGCGTCACCCTGTGAGATGTTCTTCACACTTCCTAAAAGGAATAGATACAAGAAATAATGGACAGACTGTGGAAACTTCACATTGGACCTCATGCAACTTGGATTCTGTGCCTCTCCACTCCTCCTCCAGACTCTGGGACCTTGATTTCCAAATGAAATGCAAAATGTTCCCCAGTCAGTGGTGATTTGGGGAGCCGTGTCATCTGCTGGTGTTGGTCCACTGTGTTTTATCAAGTCCAAAGTCAGTGCAGCCTTCTAGCAGGAAATTCTAGAGCACTTCATGCTTCCCTCTGCTGACCAGCTTTATGGAGATGCTGATTTCATTATCCAGCAGGACTTGGCACCGCCCACACTGCCAATACCTGGTTTTCCCCCTTCCTTACCGCTGGACGTCATATGACATCCTGAGCTTTAAGTGGGGCTTTAAGCAGCTGCCGGCATCATTCAAGTATAATTTCTTTTTGCCGGCGATTTACTTCACCATAAGAACAATCATAGCGGCCGTTCAGTCGCTTGATTGATCTTACAGGTGGCGGGAACGTTCCGCCCCTTCCGTCACCCTCTGGTGCTTCTTCCGTGTGATTGGCGAGCTGGAAAAGGAATCTGCCAGCCGCAGGAGTACACCATAGAGAATACCGAGGACCAGATAGTCCCCGGCAGTCTCTTTGACTCTCGGAGGCTTGGCAGTTGTAAATACTGCCGTGATCTCGGCTGGATAGATGAGATCGGTTTTTTTTTTTGTTTTTTTTTTTTATTTCAGGCTTTCCAGCCTGTCAGAGAGATGTGAGGTCTTATTGACCCCAGATCTCTCCATAAAGAGGACCTGCCATGCACTATTCCTATTACAAGGGATGTTTACATTCCTTGTAAAAGAAATAAAAGTGATCCAAAAAAAAAAGAAAAATGAAAGGGAAAGTGTAAAAATTAAAAAATAAAATAAACAATAAAAAAAAAATTTTTTTTTTAAAGTGCCCCCGTCCCCGCGTGCTTGCATACGTACGTCGCACCCACATATGTAAATGCTGTTCAATCCACACGTGAGGTATTGCCGCAAAATTTAGAGCAAGCACAATAATTCTAGCACAATACCTCCTCTGTAACTCTAAACTGGTAGCCTGTAAAAAAAATTAAAGCAGTGCCTATGGAGATTTTTAAGAACCGAAGTTTGGCGCAATTTTAAAGCGTGACATGTTTGGTATTTATTTACTCGGCGTAACATCATCCCATCAACCAGTAGTGTTTTGTGTTTTTTTTAAATTCCTGAAAATTTTTTTTTTTTCCAAAAGAAAACGGGCTTGAAAAATTGCTGCACAAATAACCGTGTGAAATAAAAAGTTGCAATGACTGCCATTTTATTCCCCAGGGTCTCTGCTAAAAATATATAATGTTTGAGGGTTCTGAGTAATTTTCTAGCAAAAAAAAAAATGATGTTTTTTGCATGTAGGAGTGGAGTGCCAGAATTGGCCTGGTATGGAAGTGGTTAATGATCATGGTATCACTGTGCTTGATTGGCCAGCAAACTCGCCTGACCTAAACCCCATAGAGAACCTGTGGGGTATTGTCAAGAGGAAGATGAGAGACACCAGACCCAACAATGCAGATGAGCTGAAGGCCGCTATCAAAGCAACCTGGGCTTCCATAAAACCTCAGCAGTGCCACAGGCTGATCGCCTCCATGCCACGCCGCATTGATGCAGTAATTCATGCAAAAGAAGCCCCAAACCAAGTATTGAGTGCATCCTATACTGTACATGGACAGACTTTTCACTAAGACAACATTTCTCTATTAAAATCCTTTTTTTTTTTTATTAGTCTTATGTAATATTCTAGTTTTCTGAGATACTGATTGGGGTATCACTAGCTGTAATCCATAATCATCAAAATTATAAGAAAGAAATGCTTGAAATATATCACTCTGTGTGTAACACATCTATATAAAATACAGTATCACAAAAGTGAAGACGCCCCTCACATTTTTGTCACTTTGAAGGCCGCCACTGTGAGGAAAGATTAATTGGGGTTGATTTTAGGTTTGCCATCTCATCCCTTTTAAACCCGAACACATACAGTATCTCACAAAAATGAGTACACCTCTCACATTTTTGTAAATATTTTATTCTATCTTTTCATGTGACAACACTGAAGAAATGACACTTTGCTACAATGTAAAGTAGTGAGTGTACAGCTTGTATAACAGTGTAAATTTGCTGTCCCCTCAAAATATCTCAACACACAGACATTAATGTCTAAACCGCTGCCAACAAAAGTGAGTACACCCCTAAGTGACAATGTCCAAATTGGGCCCAAAGTGTCAATATTTTTTGTGGCCACCATTATTTTCCAGCACTTCCTTAACCCTCTTGGGCATGGCGTTCACCAGAGCTTCACAGGTTTTCACTGGAGTCCTCTTCCACTCCTCCATGATGACATCACAGAGCTGGTGGATGTTAGAGACCTTGCGCTCCTCCACCTTCCGTTTGAGGATGCTCCATAGGGTTTAGGTCTGGAGACATGCTTGGCCAGTCCATCACCTTTACCCTCAGCTTCTTTAGCAAGGCAGTGGTCATCTTGGAGGTGTGTTTGGGGTCGTTATGTTGGAATACTGCCCTGCGGCCCAGTCTCCGAAGGGAGGGGATCATGCTTTGCTTCAGTATGTCACAGTACATGTTGGCATTCATGGTTCCCTCAATGAACTGTAGCTCCCCAGTGCCAGTAGCACTCATGCAGCCCCATTCCTAGACATCATTAGTCCACATTAACCCGCAGCTATTCTATGTCTACTGTCTTTACCTGCATTTAGGGTCATGCCGACCCATTTTCAACACACTGCTCATCATATTGCAGACAATAGGAGACATAATAGCACATAGGGTTGGTAGCAGTGATTTATAGTTGTGAATTCACATATCACTCCTTTCCCATCGGGCCCTCTGAGGCAGAGCCCTAGTAGTTGCCACAGTGCCTGGCTTGGGTGGTGTCTCCACACTGTGCTCACCACCCACACTGACCCTAGGGGTCGGCCCTTTACTACCTGTGTCACAATCGCAACAAGGTAGTTTTTACTTGTCATTACATGTTCATTTTTTGTATTGCACCACTTAATTATTTAGTAAAGTTTAATATTTTGCACCAAAACCCTGTGAGCCCTGTCTTTGCAACCTTTCCGGGAGGGTCTTTCCCCTCTCAACACCCCCTTTTTTTTCCAGACCATGACACTCCCACCACCATGCTTGACTGTAGGGAAGACACAATTGTCTTTGTACTCCTCACCTGGCTGCCGCCACTTACACTTGACACCATCAGAACCAAATAATTTTATCTTGGTCTCATCAGACCACAGGACATGGTTCCAGTAATCCATGTCCTTAGTCTGCTTGTCTTCAGCAAACTGTTTGCGGGCTTTCTTGTGCATCATCTTTAGAAGAGGCTTCCTTCTGGGATGACAGCCATGCAGACCAATTTGATGCAGTGTGTGGCGTATGGTCTGAGCACTGACAGGCTGTCTTCCCACCCCTTAAACCTCTGCAGCAATGCTGGCAGCACTCATACGTCTATTTCCCAAAGACAACCTCTGGATATGACGCTGAGCACATGAACTCAAACTCTTCTTTGGTTGACCATGACGAGGCCTGTTCTGAGTGGAACCTGTCCTGTTAAACCGCTGTATGGTCTTGGTCACTGTGCTGCAGCTCAGTTTCAGGGTCTTGGCAATCTTCTTATAGCCTAGGCCATCTTTATGTAGAGCAACAATTTTACTTTACAGATCCTCAGAGAGTTCTTTGCCATGAGGTGCCATGTTGAGCTTCCAGTGACCAGTGTGAGAGAGTGAGAGCGATGACACCAAATTTATCACACCTGCTCCCCATTCACACCTGAGACCTTGTAACACTAATGAGTCACATGACACCGGGCCCAATTTGGACATTTTGACTTAGGGGTGTACTCACTTTTGTTGCCAGTGGTTCAGACATTAATGTCTGTGTGTTGAGTTATTTTGAGGGGACAGCAAATTTACACTGTTATACAAGCTGTACACTCACTACTTTTACATTGTAGCAAAGTGTCATTTCTTCAGTGTTGTCACATGAAAAGATAGAATAAAATATTTACAAAAATGTGAGGGGTGTACTTACTTCTGTGAGCTACTGTATATGAGTTTCACTTTTTGAATTGAATTTCTGAAAAAAATTAACTCTTTGATGATTTTCACATTTTATGACATGCTGCATATACTTCCATTGCTCCAAGCTGGACCAATGTTACTATGCAAAAATCTTCATACCGGGAATTTCATCATTAAACAGGATAAAGGTAGGAGCCAGTCTAATGGAGGAGGAAGAGAGTGGAGGAAGGCCAAGAAAAGCCATGCATGGGGTCGGGTTATGGAGAAGGGGAGCATTAATGGGGGAGCACAGAGAAGTGATTGAGGTTGGAGATATCATTAAATCAGAATTGTCTCCGTGACTGAAAACTGGACAAACCTGGAAGTTTGTGGATGAGAATGTTTCTGTTCATGTATGTAATGCCAGTCCCTTCTGTGGGTGCCATTGGTCATACAGATGTATGGTTTACACTTCAATGGGACCTCTCTAGCTAGCTGAGTTTTCTCTGCTCCTTGTCAACCACACATTCCTGTTTTTGAATTCTCTGATCGCTTCTTTGCACACCCGAGTACCTTCAAGTCCATGAAGTGGATGCATTTTTCAACTCGCCCCTTGGCTCCGTCATTTAATTACACTGTTGATTAAAATGCATGGTGGAGAATGAGCTAAAAGCTGAGAGGCCCCACGTCAGCCATTTTCTAGAAGCTTCCCTCTACATCCTGACTCATGAAATGGAAGGATGTCCTTGTCTCCAGGGCGCAGTGACTCCGGCTGACCAGAGGGGGAGCTCTTCCCACGCTGCTGGTTGTCGTTCCAGTGGTTGGAGTGCGTTTGCAGCAGAGATAAGTCATTGCTGACCTGATCTGGATTTGCAGCTTGGAAAATGAAGCACTTACCTCGCTGACACATTGCATGCAGGCCACCATGTACACCCAATGACCCCAAAAGCTCGTCAGCTCCATTTTTTTTTTTTTTACAGTTGCAGACAATTTTATTGCAGCTAGATCAGTACAGATTGAAGCGTTATTGCTCTGGCCCACTGGCTTTGTCCATTGGTATTGCTGTGCGTGCAGGTTTATAGGATGACCCCGATTACTCTGTTTAAAGTAGATGACAACCCAATCACCAAATTCTCATAAAATCTTTATCATGTTAACATTAGTTCTAAAGTTCATTCCAATTATCTAAATGTACAGCTTTTTATTCAAATAGCCCCTGAGGTTCCCTCCATGAAGATCCTTGTTCAGTAACTTCCTGTTATGGGGGGTAACAGCGCTCTTCTCCTGATTGGGCTCCTGTGTTGTCACCCAGGTATCTCATAGAGACTACAATGACATAATAGAAAATGCAGGGATTGTCCACTGTTATTGCCATCAGGAAACCCATCCTGAGAAACGACATGCAGACTGGAAGTGGCTTTGTTGCAGCTAATAACTTTTGTGGGTAGCACAGCGGTGTGCAAAATGAAAATCAGCGCAATCGATAATTGATAAAATATATAAAATCACTAAGCTGCTATACCAAAACTTTTTCACTGAAAAGTATAAGATAATAATAATACGTGGGTTACAGCGCTAAAGTGAATATGTGCCAAAATATAATAAGGTGCTAATAAAGTGCCTAATAAATATATGACAACATCCAAAAAATATTGGATATAAAGTGACAGGTGCTATTTAAAGTGCTTGACAATAATGATAGCAATATATCAAATAAACAAACAATATGAAGCTACAATCAATATATTCATAATAGTGCACAATTAAGTGCAAGTGCAAAAAGGTGCAAACCAGAAGTGAGATAAATAAGACAAGTCCATACAAATAATGTGCAAAATCGGCAAGATGAAGTGCTTGTCAAATACTTCCACACTCAGTGCTCGTGTGTCAACCACCACAACTAATGGATTGCCTCTCACCTTCCCACAGGTTCAGAATGCAGTAATAATACCGGTGGTAGTAATCCTTGGTGGGGATATCCTTATTGAACTACTCATCCAGCAGATTATATACGTAATCAATGATCCCAATGAGGATAATTCTTATAGGGACATCAGTGTAAAACTGCTCCTTGCATAGATATGTGGAAACCGCATATGTCCACAATGACTCCCAGTATGCATGGAAAAGAAACAACAGGGGATCTAATGCTCTCTGATGAGATGACTTTTAATCAAATACAAACAAGAAATACACTTACAAGGCAAGCACAATCCACAGCTTGTGCTAGCTGATCGAACCAATACAATATGCCTCTGGAGGAGCCGTACTGCCGTGTCGCCGCTCGTAGTCTCCGCCCCCTAAACGCGTTGCATCATACGCTCCCGCGTCACGACTTCCTCAGTAAGGGGCCTTACTTACAAGCACTTCATCTTGCCGATTTTGCACATTATTTGTATGGACTTATTTATCTCACTTCTGGTTTGCACCTTTTTGCACTTGCACTTAATTGTGCACTATTATGAATATATTGATTGTAGCTTCATATTGTTTGTTTATTTGATATATTGCTATCATTATTGTCAAGCACTTTAAATAGCACCTGTCACTTTATATCCAATATTTTTTGGATGTTGTCATATATTTATTAGGCACTTTATTAGCACCTTATTATATTTTGGTAGCACAGCAGTGTCATGGTGAGTATTACTTCTTCTTTTCAGTGCTGGGGTCCCTGATTTGAACGCTGGGCCTGACACTAGCTAAATGCATTTTGTGTGTTCTCCCTCTGCTTCCATGGCGTTCTATATTAGTCAATGCAAGCTCTTGTTTTATGTCTCTGAAACGCCCACAAAGAATGAGAGTAGGATCCCTACTGATTGATATGCTGCAAAAAAGAGTTCAATGTGCATCACTCACCTTTACACATCTGTTTTGAGGGAGATGGAGGCTGGTGTCTACATAGGGCAGTGATGGCGAACCTTGGCACCCCAGATGTTTTGGAACTACATTTGCCATGATGCTCAACTACACAGCAAAGTACATGAGCATCATGGGAAATATAGTTCCAAAACATCTGGGGTGCCAAGGTTCGCCATCACTGACATAGGGGATCCTCATGTATAAATCTGTATCCTTTCCAGGTAGCAAACATGGTCTCTGTGCCCTCATGTATATTTAGTCCATGTATAAGATACCAAAGAACTTCTCACAAGAGCACTTTCGGCTTTATCCTCTCTTCTTTATTTCATCGGTAGCCGAAAAACAGCACATTTTGAAAACCGTTAAAAAGCCAACATCCATTTTATGAAATCTGCTCTTTCTTGGCTTCCGATAGAGTAAAGAAGAGCGGGTGAAGGCGAGAGTGACCCCGTGAGATGTTTTTCACCCTTCCTGATAGGGATAGATACAAGAAATAATGGACATGCCAGTAACTGCAGGGGATAGGAGATGGGAATGGATGAAAAATGGAAAAAGTGATTTTAGTGAAAATGCTTAAGCACTTCAATACGGGGCACTTTCACCCCCTTCCTGCCCAGACCAATTTTCATTTCAGCTTTCAAAATTTTTATAATTTTTAATTCACACAAATAGAGCTTTCTTTTGGTGGTATTTATTCACCACTGGGTTTTTTATTTTTTGCGATATAAGTGAAAAAATAGCAAACATTTTGAAAAAAAAAACACTTTTTTTAGTTTCTATTATAACATTTAGCAAATAAGTAATTTTATACTGCTACGTATCTTTGGTTAAAAATAACTCAAATTAGTGGAAAAATATTTAGTCTGTAAGAAAGTTATAGAGTCTACAAGCTATGGTGCAAATCATTACAAATTAATCACACCTGATGTACTGACGGACTCTCATTTCTCGAGGACCTGAAATGTCAGGACAGTACAAATACCCCCCAAATGACCCCTTTGTGAAAATTAGACAGTACAGGGTATTTAGTAAGAGGCATGGTGAGTTTTTTGAAGTTGTAATTTTATTCCCACTGTATAGGCATACTTGCAACTACACCCCGAAATACATTCTGCTACTCCTCCTGATTATGGCGATACCACAGGTGTGAGATTTTTACACAGCCTGGCCACATACAGAGGCCAAACATGCAAGGAGCACCGTCAGGAATTCTAGGAGCATAAATTACACATATAATTTCCTAACAACGTATCACATTTTTGAATGCCCTGGAGCACCAGGACAATGGAATTACCCACAAAATGACCCAATTTTGAAAAGCAAACACCCCACGTATAATCTATGGGGCATAATGAGTCTTTTGAACATTTCCCCAAATTTTGGGAAAATGTGGAAAGAAAATGAAAACTTTTTTTTTTTTTTTTTTTTAATACACAAAGTTGTCAATTAATAAGATATTTCTAACATACAGCATGTACATAGCAAACATTACACTCCAAAATACATTCTGCTACTCCTCCTGAGTATAGCGATACCACGTGTGAGACTTTTCCACAACCTGGCCACATACAGAGGCCCAACATGCAAGGAGCACTGTCAGGTATTCTAGGAGCATAAATTACACATATAATTTAATTACTACCTATCACACTTTTGAAGGCCCTGGAGCACCAGGACAATGGAAACGGCCACAAAATGACCCCATTTTGGAAAGCAAACACTCCAATATATATTCTACGAAGCATTGGCTGTAGATATGTACTCAGGTACTCTAATGAGCTGCAGATAGGTACTCGGGTACTATGATGGGCTGGAAACAGGTACTCTGGTAATTTTATTGGCTGCAGACAGATACTCGGGTACTCTGATTGGCTTGTGACAGGTACTTGGGTACTCTAAAGGGGTGTAGGCGGGTACTGTGATGCGCTGCAGATAGATACTCGGGTACTCTGATGGGCTAGAGACAGGAACTTGGGTACTCTGGGCTGTAGACAGGTACTCTGTTATTCTCATGGGCTTAAGGCAGGTACTTGGGTACTCTGATGGGCTGGAGACAGGTACTTGGGTACTCTGATGGGCTGCAGATGTGTTGTGTACTACCACAAGAGGACACCGTTTTAAACTAGAGGGGCAAAGGTTTAAAAGTAATATGAGGAAGTATTACTTTACTGAGAGAGTAGTGGATGCATGGAATAACCTTCCTGCAGAAGTGGTAGCTGCAAATACAGTGAAGGAGTTTAAGCATGCATGGGATAGGCATAAGGCTATCCTTCATATAAGATAGGGCCAGGGACTATTTATAGGATTCAGATATATTGGGCAGACTAGATGGGCCAAATGGTTCTTATCTGCCGACACATTCTATGTTTCTATGCAGATAGATACTCGGGTACTCTGGGCTGCAGATAGGTACTCGGGTACTCTAATGGGCTGGAGACAGGTACTCGGGTACTCTTACTCTGGGCTAGAGACAGGTACTCTGTTACTTTGATGGTCTGCAGATAGGTACTCGGGTACTCTGGCCTGAAGACAGGTACTTGGGTACTCTGATGGGCAGGTGACAGGTACTTGGGTACTCTGATGGGCTAATGACAGGTACTTGGGTACTCTAAGGGGTTGTGACAGGTACTCGGATACTCTGATGGGCTAGTGAATGGTATTTGGGTACTCTAAGGGGTTGTGACAGGTACTCGGGGACTCTGATTGGCTCGTGACAGGTACCAGGGTACTCTGATGGACTACAGATAGGTACTTAGGTACTCTGGGCTTGAGACAGGTACCCAGGTACTCTGATGGACTGGTGACAGGTACTCTGGTAATTTTATTGGCTGCAGACAGATACTCAGGTACTCTGATGGCCTAGAGACAGGGACTCTGGAACTCTGGGCTGTAGACAGGTACTCAGGTACTCTGATGGGCTTGAGGCAGTTTCTCGGGTACTCTGATGGGCTGGAGACAGGTACTCTGATGGGCTGGAGACAGGTACTTGGGTACTGTGATGGGCTGCAGACAGGTACTCTGAGGGCTGGAGACAGGTACTCGGGTACTCTGGGCTGCAGATAGGTACTCGGGTACTCTAATGGGCTGGAGACAGGTACTTGGGTACTCTAATGGGCTGGAGACAAGTCCTCGGGTACTCTTATTCTGGGCTAGAGACAGGTACTCGGGTACTTTGATGGTCTGCAGATAGGTACTCTGGCTTGGAGACAGGTAATTGGTTACTCTGATGGGCTGGTGACAGGTACTTGGGTACTCTGATGGGCTGGTGACAGGTACTTGTTTACTTTACGTGGTTGTGACAGGAACTTGGGTACTCTACGGGGTTGTGACAGGTACTCGGGGACTCTGATTGGCTCGTGACAGGTACCAGGGTACTCTGATGGACTGCAGATAGGTACTTAGGTTCTCTGGGCTGCAGACAAGTACCTGGGTACTCTGATGGTCTGGAGACCGATACTCAGGTACTCTGATGGGCTGGAGATGGATACTTGGGTACTCTGATGGGCTGAAGAAGGGTACTCTGATGGGCTCGTGACAGGTATTCGGGTACTCCGATGGGCTGGTGACAGGTCCACTTTATTACTGGGGGCAATCAGTGTGCTTTACTGTGTACTGTAGGCAGTAACTAGCTGTTACCGCAATCTCCTCCTCACACAGAATCAGTGTGTGAGGAGGAGAACCCGATAACAGCTAGTTACTGCGGCTTGTATACAGTCCCGATCGCTGCTCTATGCGCCCCTGGGGGCGCGCACGAGAAGCGTGCACAAGGACAGTGCATGTGACAGGCTGTGATTGGACACAGCCAGTCACGTGGTAAAGAGCCATTTTTATTGGCTCTTTACACGGTTCGGGGATAGGCTGTGTCCCGAGGGACACGCCTCATCCCTGAACGCGCCAGTAGGAAAGGGGTTACAGATTAATTCCAGGTATGGCAATGTTTACATAGTTACATTTCTCCAGCTTGGACCAATGTAATTATATACTGTATGTCATACCTATGGAAGTTGGAAATTACTGTACTAGGTACTACTACTCCTGGGATCTCCAGTTTTTCAGGGCCTTGTGTGGATTGGCCGTCCTCCGGCATTGTGAACACAGGAGGTGACTTGCTTGGCTCGGGAGCCATTCAGGGATTTAGCATTTTCTCAATGAATGCAAAGTGTTCTCTGATTGGATGAGGTGGGAAAAAAAGGGTGGTGACATCACAATCTCCACTCCATCCAACTTGAGAAAACTTTGCATTCCCTGAGAAAATGCAAAGTTTTCTCTAAATGGCACCAGTGCCAAGTGGGTGACCTCCTGTGCTTAGTAAGCAACGGGGAAGCCGCTCAGCATGGGACCCCGAAGCTAGAGGCAATCGCTGTAGTAGTGGTGTCTATACAATGATCTCCAGCTTCCAGGAGGATCCCACAGGTATGGCACATACATACTTCTATTGCTCCAAGCTGGGCCAATGTTACCATGGAAGAATCTCCATACCGGGAATTCATCATTAAACAGGATAAAGGCCAGTCTAATGGAGGAGGAAGAGAGTGGTGGCAGCCAGGAGAAGCCCTGCAGCCATGCATGTGGTCGGGTTATGAAGAAGGGGAGCATTAATAGAGGAGCACAGAGAGGGGATTGAGGTTGGAGATATCATTATTTCAGAATTGTCCCATGACTGAAAACTGGCCGAACCTGGAAGTTTGTGGATGAGAATGTTTCTGTTCATGTATGTAATGCCAGTCCCTTCTGTGGGGGCCATTGGTCATACAGATGTATTATTTACACTTCAATGGGACCTCTCCAACTATCTGAGTTTTCTCTGCTCCTTGTCAACCACACATTCCTGTTTTGCATTCTCTGATCGCTTCTTTGCACACCCGAGTACCTTAAAATCCATAAAGTGGACCACAGGGCACATTTTTCACCTCACCCCTTGACTTCATGATTTGATTACACTGTTGACTTAAATGCAGTCTTCTTTTCATGGTGGAGAAATGAGCTAAAAACTGAGAGGCCCCACGTCAGCCATTTTGTAGAAGCTTCCCTCCACATCCTGACTCATGAAATGGAAGGACGTCCTTGTTTGCAGGGCGCAGTGACTCCGGCTGACCAGTGGGGGGAGCTCTTCCCAAACTGCTGCTTGTCATTCCTGTGGTTGGAGTGTGTTTGTAGCAGAGATAAGTCATTGCTGACCTGATCTGGATTTGCAGCTTGGAAAATTAAGCACTTACCTCGCTGACACATTGCATGCAGGTCACCATGTACACCCAATGACCCCAAAAAGCTTGTCAGCTCCATTTTTTACAGTAGTAGACAATTTTATTGCAGCTAGATTAGTACAGGTTGAAGTGTTATTGCTCTGGCCTACTGGCTTTGTCCATTGGTGTTGCTGTGTGTGCAGGTTTATAGGGTGACCCCAATTAGTCTGTTTAAAGTAGATGACAACCCAATCACTAAAATCTCATATAATCTTTATCATGTTAATATCAGTTCTAAAGTTGATTCAAATTCTCTAAATTTGCAGCTTTTTATTAAAATAACCCCTGATGATCCCACCATGAAGATCCTTGTTCGGGCACTTCCTGGTATGGGCGTAACAGCGCTCTGTCTCCTGATTGTGCTCCAGTGTTGTCACCCAGGTATCTCATAGAGACTACAATGACATAATAGATAATGCAGGGATGGTCCACTGTTATTGCCATCAGGAAACCCATCCTGAGAAACGACATGCAGACCAGTAGTGGCTTTGCTGCAGCTTGTATCTTTTGTGGGTAGCACAGTGGCATGGTGGGTATTACTTCTGCTTTTTAGTGCTTGGATCCCTTGTTTGAACCCTGGGCGTGGACTAGCTGAATGCATTTTGTATATTCTCCCTTTGCTTCCATGGGGTACCATATTAGTCAATGCAACCTCTATGATCTTTGCCACAACGTGGCCTGATAATTTGCTGATAAAACAGGTGCTGGTACATATCAGTGATACTGCTTATTAATGAAGACATTCCATTAACACTGAAGTGTCAACATTATGGTAGGTAGGTGTGTGGGCAAGGCCACAGACAGACCCTGCCAGTTCTCGCTGCTGAACCTTACAGACCCAGTAGGGGAGGAATGCTTATACCCCCTATTGCTGACCAATGCTTATATGCCTTATTGGTGGCCAGTGCTTAAACCCCCCTATTGCTGGCCAACTCTTATACCCCCCGATTGCTGGCCAATGCTTATATCCCCTATTTGTAGCCAATGCCTAAACCCCCCTATTGCTGGACAACTCTTATACCCCCCTATTGCTGGCCAATGCTTATATCCCCTATTTGTAGCCAATGCCTAAACCCCCTATTAGTGGCCATTGCTTATACCCCCCCCCCTATTGCTAGCCAATGCTTATACCCCCCCCCCCATTGTTAGCCAATGCTTATACACCCCTATTGCTGGTCAGTGCTTATAGCCCCCCCCCCATTGCTGGCCCATGCTTATACGCCCCCCCCCTATTGCTGGCCAATGCATATACTCCCTATTGGTGGCCAATGCTTGTACCCCCTTATTGCTGGCCAATGCTTATACCCCCCTATTGCTGGCCAATGCATATGCTCCCTATTGGTGGCCAATGCTTATACCCCCCCCCCCCCCTTCCCATTGCTGGCCAATGCTTATACCCCCCTATTGCTGGCCAATGCTTATACCCCACTATTGCTGGCCAATGCTTATACCCCCCTATTGCTGGCCAATGCTTATACCCCCCCTATTGCTGGCCAATGCTTATACCCCCCTATTGCTGGCCAATGCTTATACCCCCCTATTGCTGGCCCTGTCTACCTTCTATAACTAAAGAGTGCAGTTTTATGTCTCTAAAACACACACAAAAAAGACAGGAGGACCCCTACTGATTGATATGCAGCAAAAAAAGACCATTACACATCTATTTCAGGGGAGATGGAGACTGGTGTCTTCATAAGGGATCCTCATGTAAAAAATCTGTATCCTTTCCTGGTAGCCAACATGGTCTCTGTGCCCTTGTGTATATTTAGTCCATGTAGAAGATACCAAAGAACTTCTCATAAGGGAAATCTCAGCTTCACCCACTCTTCTATAGTTCATCGGTAGGCAAAAAACAGCACATTTTAAAAACCGCTAAAAAGACAACAACCATTTTATGAAATCCGCTCTTTCTTGGCTACCGATGAAATAAAGGAGAGCGGGTGAAGGCGAGAGCGACCCTGTGAGATGTTCTTCACCCTTCCTCATAGGGATAGATACCAAAAATTTATGGACACACCAGTAACTGCAGGTGATAGGAGTTGGTAATGTATGAAAAATGTAAAAAGTGGTTTGGTGGAATTGTTAAAAGATCATTCCAGGTATCTCAATTTTTACATAGTTAGATTTCTCCAGCTTGGACCAATGTATATGTGTCATACCTGTGAAAGCTGGAAATCACTATACTAGGTACTACTACTCCAGTGATCTCCAGTTTTTCGGGGCCCTGTGCTGAGTGGCTGCCTTGCTGCATTGTGAACACAGGAGGTTGTTTGCTTGGCCCGGGAGCCATTCAGGGATTTAGCATTTTTTCGAAGGAATGCAAAGTGTTCTCTGATTGGACAAGGTAGAAAGGTGGGGCGGTGACACCACAATCTCCACTTTGCCCAACTGGAGAAAACGTTGCATTCTTTCTGAAAATGCGAAGTGTTCTCCGAATGGTGTCCTTACCAAGTGGGTGACTAGCAAGCAACAGAGGAGCCGCTCAGCATGAGACCCAGAAGGTAGAGGCAATCACTGTAGTAGTGGTGTCTATACAGTGATCTCCAGCTTCCAGGGGGATCCCACAGATATGGCACATACATACTTCCATTGCTCCAAGATGGACCAATGTTACTATGTAAGAATCTCCATATTGGGAATTCATCATTAAACAGGATAAAGGTAGGAGCCGGTCTAATGCCCCATACACACGTGCAGATTATCTGCAGACTTTTGTCTGCAGACTTACCTTTTCTATGTAGTGCAAGGGCCTGCCGGATTGCATACAAATTGAAAGTGTTTAGGTTTGACCTCATATTATATGGTTTTGGTAAGTCTACAGACAAAAGTCTACAGATAATCTGCACGTGTGTATGGGGCATAATGGAGGAGGAAGAGAGTGGTGGCAGCCAAGAAAAGCCCTGCAGCCATACATGTGGTCGGGTTTTGAAGAAGGGGAGCATTAATGTTATTGAGGTTGGAGATCTCATTATTTCAGAATTGTCCCCAAGACTGAAAACTGCCCAAACCTGGAAGTTTGTGGATGAGAATGTTTCTGTTCATGTATGTAATGCCAGTCCCTTCTGTGGGTGCCATTGGTCATACAGATGTATTATTTACACTTCAATGGGACCTCTCCAACTAGCTGAGTTTTCTCTGGTCCTTGTCAACCACACATTCCTGGTTTGAATTCTACGATCGCTTCTTTGCACACCCGAGTACCTTTAAACCAATAAAATGGACTGCAGTGCCCAGATTTCACCTCACACCTTGACTCTGTCATTTGCACTGTTGATTAAAATGCAGTCTTCTTTTCATGGTGGAGAATAAGCAACAAACTGGGAGGCCCCACGTCAGCCATTTTGTAGAAGCTTCCCTCCACATCCTGACTCATGAAATGAAAGAACATCCTTGACTCCTGGGTGCAGTGACTCCAGCTGACCAGAGGGGGAGCTCTTCCCACACTGCTGGTTGTCATTCCAGTGGTTGGAGTGCGTTTGTAGCAGAGATAAGTAATTGCTGACCTGATCTGGATTTGCAGCTTGGAAAATGAAGCACTTACCTCGCTGACACATTGCACACAGGCCGCCATGTATGCCCAACGACCCCAAATGCTCATCAACAACTTTTTTTTTTTACTACAGTAGCAGACAATATAGCAGACCGTTTTATTGGCCCTACTATGTATGTATGAATGTGAGTTAGGGACCTTAGATTGTAAGCTCCTTGAGGGCAGGGACTGATGTGAATGTGCAATGTATATGTAGAGCGCTGCGTAAATTGACAGCGCTATATAAGAACCTGAAATAAATAAATAAATACATTTTATTGCATTGTATAGCAGCTAGATTAGTAGAGATTGAAGCGTTATTGCTCTCGCCTACTAGCTTTGCCCATTGGTGTTGCTGTGCGTGCATGTTTATAGGATGACCCCAATTAGTCTGTTTAAAGTAGATGATATCCCAATCGCCAAAATCTCATAAATTTTTTATCATGTTAATACCAGTTCTAAAGTTCATTCCAATTACGGTATATAAATTTGCAGCTTTTTATTCAAATAGCCCCTGATGATCCCACCATAAAGATCCTTGTTCAATAACTTCCTGGCATGGGGGTGACAGCGCTCTGTCTCCTGAATGGGCTGCTGCATTGTCACCCAGGTATCTCAGAGTCTACAATGACCTCATAGATTATGCAGGTATGTTCTACTGTGATTGCCATCAGAAAAACCCATCCTGATGGGCCGTGCCAGTTGGGTGACCTCCTTTGCTTAGTTAGCAACAGGGCAGGTGCTCAGCATGGGACCCCGAAGCTAGAGGCGATCACTGTAAGAGTGGTGTCTATACAGTGATCTCCAGCTTCCAGGAGGATCCCACAGGTATGGCACATACATAGTTCAATTTGCCAACCAGTCTGCTTACCAACCAAATTGGCCTGTCTAACAGTTTGCGTCAATACAGGGGTTTAGTTAGCACACATTTGCAAACGCATGTGGAAGCTGCAGGGCCACGTCAAGGCTCCCTGTTACCTGCAGTCCTAACTCTAATGAATTTTAAAGAGTCTCCACAGTGGGAGCACATGCAAGCTAATGGATAGATAGGGGGCAGGTGAGCCTGGAGGTGGCCCATCCCTCCTGAAAGGTAATTGGGGGCATAATGGAAGCCCAGCCGATAGTATTACAGCAAAGGCATCCAGTATGTCCACTCACCAGTACACATATACAACAAAGAAAATGGCCTCTGCCCCCACCTATAACTGGCCTTCATAGCAAAGAACACATGGAAGGGCAACGCAAATGAAACAAACAAAGATAAAATTCCCAGTTCAATTTGCCAACCAGTCTGCTTACCAACCAAATTGGCCTGTCTAACAGTTTGCGTCAATACAGGGGTATTGACGTGGCCCTGCAGCTTCCACATGCGTTTGCAAATGTGTGCTAACTAAACCCCTGTATTGACGCAAACTGTTAGACAGGCCAATTTGGTTGGTAAGCAGACTGGTTGGCAAATTGAACTGGGAATTTTATCTTTGTTTGTTTCATGGCACATACATACTTCTGTTGCTCCAAGCTGGACCAATGTTACCATGGAAAAATTCCCATCCCGGGAATTCATCATTAAACAGGATAAAGGTAGGAGCCAGTCTAATGGAGGAGGAAGACAGTGGAAGGCAGCCCAGAAAAGCCTCGCAGCCATACATTTGGTCGGGTTTTGAAGAAGAGGAGCATTAATGTGATTGAGGTTGGGGATCTCATTATTTCAGAATTGTCCCCGTGACTGAAAACTGGCCAAACCTGGAAGTTTGTGGATGAGAATGTTTGTTCATGTATGTAATGCCAGTCCCTTCTGTGGGTGCCATTGGTCATACAGATGTATGATTTACAATTTAATGGGACCTCTCTAGCTAGCTGAGTTTTCTCTGCTCCTTGTCAACCACACATTCCTGTTTTGCATTTTCTGATCGCTTCTTTGCACACCCAAGTACCTTAAAATCCATAAAGTGGACCACAGAGTGCATTTTTCACTTCACCCCTTGACTTCATGATTTGATTACACCGTTGATTTAAATGCAGTCTTCTTTTCATGGTGGAGAATGAGCTAAAAGCTGAGAGGCCCCACATCAGCCATTTTGTAGAAGCTTCCCTCTACATCCTGACTCATGAAATGGAAGGACTTCCTTGTCTCCAGGGCGCAGTGACTCCGGCTGACCAGAGGGGGAGCTCTTCCCACACTGCTGGTTGTCATTCCAGTGGTCAGAGTGTGATTGTAGCAGAGATAAGTCATTGCTGACCTGATCTGGATTTGCAGCTTGGAAAATGAAGCACTTACCTCGCTGACACATTGCACACAGGCCGCCATCTACGCCCAACGACCCCAAATGCTCATCAACACCATTTTTATTTTATTTTTTTTTACAGTATCCAACATTATGGCAGACAATTGTATTGCAGTGCATTGCAGCTAGATCAGTACAGATTGAACTGTTATTGCTCTGGCCTACTGGAATTGTCCATTGCTGTTACTGTGCGTGCAGGTTTATAGGATGACCCCGATTAGTCTGTTTAACGCAGATGACAACCCAACCACTGAAATCTCATATAATCTTTATAACATGTTAATACCAGTTCTGAAGTTGATTCGAATTATCTAAATTTGCAGCTTTTTATTAAAATAGCCCCTGATGATCCTACCATGAAGATCCTTGTTCAGTAACTTTCTGGTATGGGGGTGACAGCGCTCTGTCTTCTGATTTACTCCTGTGTTGTCACCCGGTTATCTCATAGAGACTTCAATGACCTCATAGATAATGCAGGGATGTTCCACTGTTATTGCCATCAGGAAACCCATCCTGAGAAATGACATGCAGACTGGAAGTGCCTTTAGTGCAGCTAATAGCTTTTGTGGGTAGCACAGTGTCATAGTGGGTATTCCTTCTGCTTTTCAGTGCTGGGGTCCCTGGTTTGAACCCTGGGTGTACACTAGCTGAATGCATTTCGTATGTTCTCCTTTTGCTTTCATGGGGTTCCATATTAGTCAATGCAAGGTGTGCTATCTGAGCCACCACATGGCCCCTTAATTTGCTGATAAAACAGGTGCCGATACAAATCAGGAAAACTGCTTATTAATGAAGACATTCCATGAACAATGAAGTGCCAACATTATGTAGGTAGGTGTGTAGGCCAGGCCACAGACAGACCCTGCCAGGTCCCGCTGATAAAACCTTTGGAACCCAGTAGGGGAGGAATGCTAATACCCCCCCTATTGCTGGCCAATGCTTATACCCCCCTATTGCTGGCCAATGCTTATACCTCCCTATTTCTGGCCAATGCCTATACCCCCCCCTATTTCTGGCCAATGCCTATACCCCCCCCTATTGCTGGCCAATGCTTATACCCCCCCTATTGCTGGCCAATGCTTATACCCCCCCTATTGCTGGCCAATGCTTATACCCCCCCTATTGCTGGCCAATGCTTATACCTCCCTATTGCTGGCCAATGCTTATACCAATGCTTATACCCGCCTATTGATGGCCAATGCTTATACCCCCCTATTGCTGGCCAATGCTTATACCCCCCCTATTGCTGGCCAATGCTTATACCCCCTATTGCTGACCAATGCTTATACCCCCTATTGCTGGCCAATGCTTATACCTTCCCCCCTATTTCTGGCCCTGTGGTACATCATATAACTAAGGGGTGCAGTTTTATGTCTCTGAAACACCCACAAAAAATGAGTAGAAGCCCTGCAGCCATGCATGTGGTCGAGTTATGAAGAAGGGAAGCACAGAGAAGTGATTGAGGTTGGAGATATCATTACTTCAAAATTGTCCCCGTGACTGAAGACTGGCCGAACCTGGAAGTTTGTGGATGAGAATGTTTCTGTTCATGTATGTAATGCCAGTCCCTTCTGTGGGTGCCATTGGTCATACAGATGTATGATTTACACTTCAATGGGACCTCTCCAACTAGCTGAGTTTTCTCTGGTCCTTGTCAACCTCACATTCTTGTTTTGAATTCTATGATCGCTTCCTTGCACACTCGAGTACCTTAAAATCAATAAAATGGACTGCAGAGCGCATATTTCACCTCGACTCAGTCTTCTTTTCATGGTGGAGTATGAGCAACAAACTGAGAGGCCCCACACGTCAGCCATTTTGTTGAAGCTTCCCTCCACATCCTGACTCATGAAATGGAAGAACATCCTTGACTCATTGACTTACCTCGCTGACACATTGCACAAAGGCCGCCATGTACGCCCAATGACCCAAAAAGCTCGTCAGCTCCATTTTTCAATGGGACTTCTCTAACTACCTGAGTCCTTGTCAACCATAAATTCCTGTTTTGCATTTTCTGATCACTTTTTTGCACACCCAAGTACCTTTGAATCTATAAAATGGACCACAGGGCACAAATTTCACCTCACCATTTCACTCTGTCATTTAATTACACTGTGGATTAAAATGCAGTCTTCTTTCCATGGTGGAGAAGGACCTAAAAGCTGAGAGGCCCCACGTCAGCCATTTTCTAGAAGCTTCCCTTCACATCCTGACTCATGAAATGGAAGGACGTCCTTGTCTCCAGGGCGCAGTGACTCCGGCTGACCAGAGGGGGAGCTCTTCCCACACTGCTTGTTGTCTTTTTAGTGGTTGGAGTGTGTTTGTAGCAGAGATAAGTCATTGCTGACCTGATCTGGATTTGCAGCCTGCAAAATGAAGCACTTACCTCGCTGACACATTGCATGCAGGCCACCATGTACACCCAATGACCCCAAAAGCTCGTCGGCTCCATTTTGTTTTTACAGTAGCTGACATTATAGCAGGCAATTTTATTGCAGCTAGATCAGTACAGCTTGCAGCATTTTTGCTCTGGCCCACTGGCTTTGTACATTGTTGTTGCTGTGCGTGCAGGTTTATAGGGTGACCCCAATTATTCTGTTTAAAGTGGACGATAACATAATCACCAAAATCTCATATAATTTTTATCATGTTAATACCAGTTCTAAAGTTGATTCGAATTATCTAAATTTTCAGCTTTTTATTAAAATTTATTGAGAATGATCCCTCCATGAAGATCCTTGTTCAGGCACTTCCTGGTATGGGGGGGATGACCGTGCTTATTCTCCTGATTGTGCTCCTGTATTGTCACCCAGGTGTCTCCTAGAGACTACAATGACCTCATAGATAATGCAGGAATGGTCCACTGTTATTGCAATCATTCTGAGAAATGACATGCAGACTGGAAGTGGCTTTGTTGCAGCTAATAGCTTTTGTTAGTAGCACAGTGGCATGGTTGGTATTCTGTTTTTCAGTGCTGGGGTCCCTGATTTGAACCCTGAGCTTCCCACTAGCTGAATGCATTTTCTATGTTCACCCTCTGCTTCCACAGGTTACCATATTAGTCAGCGCAACTTATGTGATCTGAGCCAAAACGTGGCCCAACAATTTGCTGATAAAACAGGTGCTGAGACATATCAGCAATACAGCTTATTAATGAAGACATTTCATTAACACTAAAGTGCCAACATTATGTAGGTAGGGGTGTGGGCCAGGCCACAGACAGAGCCTGCTGTCTCCAGCTGCTGAATCTTTGAGAATATTTGAAACCCAGTAGGGGAGGAATGCTTATACCCCCTATTGCTGGCCGATGCTTATACCCCCCTATTGCTGGCCAATGCTTATAGCCCCCCCTATTGCTGGCCAATGCTTATACCCCCCCTATTGCTGGCCAATGCTTATACCCCCCCTATTGCTGGCCAATGCTTATACCCCCCCCTATTGCTGGCCAATGCTTATACCCCCCTATTGCTGGCCAATGCTTATACCCCCTACGGCTCACCAATGCTTATACCCCCCTATTGCTGGCCAATGCTTATACCCCCCTATTGCTGGCCAATGCTTATACCCCCCCTATTGCTGGCCAATGCTTATACCCCCCCTATTGCTGGCCAATGCTTATACCCCCCTATTGCTGGCCAATGCTTATACCCCCCTATTGCTGGCCAATGCTTATACCCCCTACTGCTCACCAATGCTTATGCCCCCCTATTGCTGCCCAATGCTTATATCCCCCTATTGCTGGCCCTGTGGTACATCAAATAACTAAAGGGTGAAGTTTTATTTCTCTGAAACACCCACAAAAAAACGAGAGGAGGACCCCTACTGATTGATATGCAGCAAAAAAGAGTTCAATGTGCACCACTCACCATTACACATATATTTCAGGGGAGATGGAGGCTGGTGTCTTCATAGGGGATCCTCATGTATAAATATGTATCCTTTCCAGGTAGCCAACATGGTCTCCGTGCTCTCGTGTATATTTAGTCCATGTAGAAGATACCAAATAACTTCTCACAAAGACATTCTATGCTTCACCCACTTTTCATTATTTCATCAGTAGCCAAAAAACAGCACATTTTGAAAACAGCTTGAAAGCCAACATCTATTTTAGGAAATCTGCTCTTTCTTGTCTCCCAGTGAAATAAAGAAGAGCGGGTGAAGGCAAGAGTGCCCCTGTGAGTTGTTCTCCACCCTTCCTGATGGGGATAGATACAAGAAATAATGGACATGCCAATAACTGCAGGTGATAGGAGTTGGGAATGGATGAAAAATGTATTAAGTGAATTTGGTGGAATTGTTTAAAGATGAATTCCAGGTATGGCTATTTTCTATATAGGTACATTTCTCCAGCTTGGACCAATATAGGTATATATGTGTCATACCCATGGAAGCTGGAAATCACTGTACTAGACACTACTACTCCAGGGATCTCCAGTTTTTGGGGGTCCTGTGCTGAGTGGGCTCCTTGCTGCATTGTGAACACAGGAGGTTGTTTGCGTGGCTCAGGAGCCATTCAGGGATTTAGCATTTTCAAGGAATGCAAAGTGTTCTCTGATTGGACAATGTAGAAAGGTGGCACCACAATCTTCAAATTGTCCAACATGAGAAAACTCTGCATTCCTTATGAAAATGCAAAGTGTTCTCTGAATGGTGTCCGTGCCAAGTGGGTGACCTCCTGTACTTAGCAAGCAACAGAGCATCTGCTCAGCTTGAGACCCGGAAGGTAGTCGCAATCACTGTAGTAGTGGTGGCCATGTCTATACAGTGATCTCCGGCTTCCAGGGGCATCCCACAGGTATGGCACATACAAACTTCCATTGCCCTAAGCTGGACCAATGTCACTGTGGAAGTATCTCCATACCAGGAATCCAGCTTTAAACAGGATAAAGGTAGGATCCGGTCTAATGGAGGAGGAAGAAAGTGGAGGGAGCCCAACAAAAGCCTTGCAGCCATGCTTGCCGGTGTTCTGCCGAAAACTCCAACTTGCAGAGAACTCCAACAACGTATAATTGGAGATTTCGACCACTTGGTGTTTGTTTCACAGAACACTGGCAGCCTTTACACTCCAGGACATGCTATAATTGGTGGAGATTGTCAGTCCACCCACTACTTGTCCCCCCTGCCTTGGAAGCGACCATGTTTTTGGTTACTAGCGGGCGGACTAACAATCTCCACTAATTATAGCCTATACCGGAATGTATAGGCTGCAGGTGTTCTGTGAAAACACCAAGTGGTCAAAATCTTCAATTATTCCTGGTGTACACTCACCGGAAATAATGCTGTTGGAGTTCTCGGCAAGTTGGAGTTTTCGGGTTATGAAGAAGGGGAGCGTTAATGGGAGTTATTAGGAAGTGGAGCGTTATTATTTCAGAATTGTCTCCATGACTGAAAACTGGCCAAACCTTGAAGTTTGTGGATGAGAATGTTTCTGTTCATGTATGTAATGCCAGTCCCTTCTGTGGGTGCCATTGGTCATACAGATGTATGGTTTACACTTCAATGGGACCTCTCCAACTAGCTGAGTTTTCTCTGCTCCTTGTCAACCAAACATTCCTGTTTTGCATTCTCTGATCGCTTCTTTGCACACTCGAGTACCTTCAAGTCCATAAAGTGGACCAAAGAACGCATACTTCACCTCACCCCTTGACTTCATGGGTTTAATTACACCATTGATTAAAATTCAGAACTATTTTTGTAGCACAGAATTAACCCTCCTGTCCTTGTCAACCACACATTCCTGTTTTGCATTCTCTGATCACTTCTTTGCACACCCGAGTACCTTCAAATCCATTAAGTGGACAAATTTCTCACCTCACCCCTTCCATCATATAATTACACCGTTGATTGAAATGCAGTCGTCTCTTCATGATGGAGAATAAGCTAAAAACTGAGAGGCCCCAATGCAGCCATTTTCTAGAAGCTTCCCTCCACATCCTGACTCATGAAATGGAAGGACGGCCTTGTTTCCAGGGCGCAGTGACTCCGGCTGACCAGAGGGGAAGCCCTTCCTACACTGCTGGTTGTCATTCCAGTGGTTGGAGTGCGTTTGTAGCAGAGATAAGTCATTGCTGACCTGATCTGGATTAGCAGCTTGGAAAATGAAGCACTTACCTCGCTGACACATTGCATGCAGGCCCCCATGTACACCCAATGACCCCAAATGCTCATTAATGCCATTTTTTATTTACAGTTAAAGACCTACATTTTAAGGAAACCAGTCCAGAGCAATGATGTGTAGCCAACCCTGTAGCAAGTACATGCAGACAGGAAATAGCTGAAAAAGATTGGAGGAGATCAGCAACATTGAGATGATAAAATTAATAAAAAAAAAATAGTGAAAGCAGTAATTTATTTAACCACTTCAGCCCTGGAGGATTTACCCCCTTCCTGACCAGGCCATTTTTTTGCGGCACTGCGTTACATTAACCGACAATTGTGCGGTTGTGTGACGCCATAAACAAATACAATTTTTGTTCTTTTTTCCCCACACAAATGGAGCTTTCTTTTGGTGGTATTTGATCTCCTCTGCGGTTTTTATTTTCTGCGCTATAAACACACAAAAAAAAAAAACAAATTAAAAAAAAAACAATTTTGAAAAAAAAAACAATATTTTTTACTTTCTGCTATATAACATTCCCAAAATTTTTTATTTTTAAAAATCAATTTTTTTTCATCAATTTAGGCCAATATGTATCCTGTTGCATGTTTTTGGTTAAAAAAAAAAAATCCCAATAAGCGTATATTGATGGGTTTGCACTAAAGTTATAGCATCTACAAATTATGGGATATATTTATGGAATTTTTTTTTTTTTTTACTAGTAATGGCGGTGATCAGCGACATTACAGCAGACAAATTGGACACCTGACACCTTTTTGGGGACCAGTGACACGAATACAGTGATGAGTGCTAAAAAAAAAGATGCACTGTCACTGCACTAATGATACTGGTAGGGAAGGGGTTAACATCAGAGTCGGTCAAAGGGTTAAATGCGCTCCTTGAGAGTGCTTTCTAACTGTGTGAGGGAATGGCTTAACTGGAGGAAGACAGAGATCCACGTTTCTGCTTAGCAGAAACACAGGCTCTCCATCTTCCTCCCTGACAGAACACTTGTTTACAGACCACTATTCTGCCTCTCCTGGCGGACATCGTGTCCCGCCGTGTCCAATCACAGTGGGTCACCAGTGCCTCGTGGGCGCCATAGACTCTGTACACGAAATCATGTACAGGTATGTGATTTTACGCAGGAGGGTGGCCTTGCCACAGTATATTGGCGTTGGGCGGCACATAAGTTGGTAAAGAATAAAAATGACAATAATTATGACACACACAGGGATTAATTCACTAAGGCTGGGTTCACAGTAGCTGTGGCTGTGGCTAACAGCAGGGGGTATGGTGTGTCCCTGTTCTCATTTTCAGGTGCGAATCAATCCAAATTTTTGCCTGAATTTCGTCCTGAAACCAGTGGCGGCTGGTGCTCAAAATTTTTTTTTGGGGGGGGGGGCACAAATGTAATAGGTATTGATTCATGGCAAAAAACCCGGTAAAAAATTGCGTGACTTTGACGTCACACAAGTGTGAAAGGGGCCTTAGCCTAGCACGTTACCTGTGTACAATGTAATTGGCCTGGCCTGCACTGTCTTATATTGTGTACACTGCTAAGCAGGCTGCTGGCCTGGCACTACAGTGCCTTGCGAAAGTATTCGGCCCCCTTGAACTTTTCAACCTTTTGCCACATTTCAGGCTTCAAACATTAAGATATAAAACTGTAATTTTTTGTGAAGAATCGACAACAAGTGGGACACAATCATGAAGTGGAATGAAATTTATTGGATATTTCAAACTTTTTTAACAAATAAACTGAAAAATTGGGTGTGCAAAATTATTCAGCCCCCTTAAGTTAATACTTTGTAGCGCCACCTTTTGCTGTGATTATAGCTGTAAGTCGCTTGGGGTATGTCTCTATCAGTTTTGCACATCGAGAGACTGAAATTTTTGCCCATTCCTCTTTGCAAAACAGTTAGAGCTCAGTGAGGTTGGATGGAGAGCGTTTGTGAACAGCAGTTTTCAGTTCTTTCCACAGATTCTCGATTGGATTCAGGTCTGGACTTTGACTTGGCCATTCTAACACCTGGATATGTTTATTTGTGAACCATTCCATTGTAGATTTTGCTTTATGTTTTGGATCATTGTCTTGTTGGAAGACAAATCTCCGTCCCAGTCTCAGGTCTTTTGCAGACTCCATCAGGTTTTCTTCCAGAATGGTCCTGTATTTGGCTCCATCCATCTTCCCATCAATTTTAACCATCTTCCCTGTCCCTGCTGAAGAAAAGCAGGCCCAAACCATGATGCTGCCACCACCATGTTTGACAGTGGGGATGGTGTGTTCAGGGTGATGAGCTGTGTTGCTTTTACGCCAAACATAACGTTTTGCATTGTTGCCAAAAAGTTTGATTTTGGTTTCATCTTCTTCCACATGTTTGGTGTCTCCCAGGTGGCTTGTGGCAAACTTTAAACAACACTTTTTATGGATATCTTTAAGAAATGGCTTTCTTCTTGCCAATCTTCCATAAAGGCCAGATTTGTGCAGTATACGACTGATTGTTGTCCTATGGACAGAGTCTCCCACCTCAGCTGTAGATCTCTGCGGTCTTCTCCTTGTATGAGCTGAAAGTTTAGAGGGACGGCCAGGTCTTCGTAGATTTGCAGTGGTCTGATACTCCTTCCATTTCAATATTATCGCTTGCACAGTGCTCCTTGGGATGTTTAAAGCTTGGGAAATCTTTTTGTATTCAAATCCGGCTTTAAACTTCTCCACAACAGTATCTCGGACCTGCCTGGTGTGTTCCTTGTTCTTCATGATGCTCTCTGGGCTTTAAATGGACCTCTGAGACTATCACAGTGCAGGTGCCTTTATACGGAGACTTGATTACACACAGATGGATTCTATTTATCATCATTAGTCATTTAGGTCAACTTTGGATCATTCAGAGATCCTCACTGAACTTCTGTAGAGAGTTTGCTGCACTGAAAGTAAAGGTGCTGAATAATTTTGCACGCCCAATTTTTCAGTTTTTTATTTGTTAACAAAGTTTGAAATATCCAATAAATTTCGTTCCACTTCATGATTGTGTCCCACTTGTTGTTGATTCTTCACAAAAAATTACAGTTTTATATCTTTATGTTTGAAGCCTGAAATGTGGCAAAAGGTTGCAAAGTTCAAGGGGGCCGAATACTTTCGCAAGGCACTGTATATATTTATTAATAGTTAATGGCACACAGCGGCCTGGTATAAGATGGTTCCATCATGGTTATGGACTGGTGGCATGATGAGAAGTCCTTGTACTAATTCTGTCCTCATCCAGGACAGGGAAGGTGCCACTGCCACTGCCCACTCTTCTATTAGGGATGTCCCCCCTCCTATGATAATAAGGAGTCCAGACAGCCTGCTGACCCACCCTCCCATTTCTAGATTCACACAAAGGTAAATTGAGTAAACTTGCCACATTTTAATTCAGTTTTAATATTTCCCTTAGTTATCACTGATGAAGGTCACACAGTCTAGGAATGGGAGGGTGGCTCAGCAGGCTGTCTGGACTCCTTATTATCATAGGAGGGGGGACATCCCTAATAGCAGAGTGGGCAGTGGCAGTGGTATCCGTCCCTGTCCTGGAGGAGGCCAGAACTACTACAAGGACTTCTCATCATGCCACCAGTCCATAACCATGATGGATCCATCTTATACCAGGCCGCTGTGTGCCATTTTCCCACGACGTCACCCAGGATGTCCTCTATGATTGGTCCAGGCTGGAGTCTGGACCAATCACAGCCAGGACAGCACTACAGTGGGGAGTGTCGGGGCGCATTGCTCTGCGCCCCGATGACACCCAGGAGACCGCCAATCGCCTCCTCTGCGTGGCAGCTCTGGGGTGCAAAACCCCACCCCCCCCCCCATAGCAGTAGGTCTGGCGTCCCTAGTGGGCTTCAAATGGTAATTTTTTTTTTCTTTGCACAGATTGGGGGGGGCGGCGTCCCTGCGCCCCCTATAAACCGGCTGCCACTGCCTGAAACAGACCAGAAGACGCACAGGAACCTTCCGCAATTCAGGATATAGCCGTCCTGGAGATATGGGAACCCAGCTTTAAACTGGAGAGTGCAAAAATCTGCTGCAGCTCTGCATAGTAACCAATCCGCTTCTAACTTCAGCTTGTTCATTTAAGCTTTGACAATAAAAGCTGGAAGCTGATTGGTTTCTATGCAGAGCTGCACCAGGTTTTGCACTCTCCAGGTTTAGTTAACCTCTTGCCGACCGCCCACCGTAGTATTACTGCGGCAGGGCGGCTTGGCTGCCCAAAACCACTTAGTACTACTTGATTTCGTGAACGACGCGCGCGCCGTCAAAGCCGCGCTCCTCCTGTGTTTAGACACAGCTGGAGGCAGGCCGTGGGAGGAGCGACGGCGATCGCCGCCGGCCTTCTGCAATCGTCAGATAAACTGACAGAAGACCCGCCTACTTATGTAAACAAAGCAGGCGAGTCTTCTGTCAGACAGGCAGGGAGAGATCAGAAGTTTCAGCTAAGCTACAACCCCCGATCTCTCTGTGCCTGTCACAGAGCCCTTCCCCTGCAAAGCATATTTAGGCATACATTAACCCCTTTGATCACCCCCAGTATAACCCCTTCCCTGACAGTGTCATTCATACAGTAACTGCATAATATTTAGCACTGATTACTGTATTAATGTCACTGGTCCCCAAAAAGTGTCAAAAATGTCAGTTTAGGGGTACGATCTGTCCGCCGCAATGTCGCAGTCCCGCTAAAAATCGCAGATCGCCGCCATTACTAATAAAACAAAAAAATAAATAAAACGTTCAAAAATCTATCCCATAGTTTGCGCAAACCAATTAAAATACACTTTTTGGGATTTTTTTTACCAAAAATGTTTTAATTTTTTTTTATTGAGAATGTTTTATAGCAGAAAGTAAAAAATATGGCGTTTCTTTTTCAAAATTGTTGCTCTTTTTTTGTTTCTAGCGCAAAATTTAAAAACCGCAGAGGTGATCAAATACCACCAAAAGAAAGCTCTATTTGTGGGAAAAAAAGGACATCAATTGTATTTGGGTAGAGAGTCGCACGACCGCGCAATTTTTGGTTAAAGTAACGCAGTGCCGAATCGCAAAAAATTGCCTGGTCATTAAGGGGGGTAAAACCTTCCGGGGCTGAAGTGGTTAATTAACCCCTTTGTGTACAGAGCAAACTAAATGTCACCCAGTTTTGATTTATATCTTCTGTAATTAACCACTTCCGGACCGCCCACTGTGTATTTTCGTCGCTATTTTAAAGTTAAATACCGGAGTTATGGCAGCAGATAGCTGCCATAACTCCGGTATTTCCCCTACATGGCTGGTGGTCCTCTTTCACATAACAGTGGTTCCAGCGGCGGATTTGGCGCGGGATCACTTTTGTGGGCAGCGGGAGAGGTACCCCCGCCCGCCGCTTCCTGGTCGATTTCCCCACTTACCGGAGCCGTCGGTAGCGAGGAAAACGATCTGGTCCTTTCAGGTCCTAGGCAGGAAGTCGAGTGAGGGCAAGATGGCCCCCACTTGACTTTATAGCCTTGGAGGACCAGAGCGAATTCAGATGTCGCTTCCGCCCAACGGCTTTAAAGGACCTTTTTTTTGGTTAAAACATGTTTTCTTTTTTTTTGTTATTGCTTTTTAAGGGTAGATGTGAGGTCTTTTTGACCCCAGATCTCACATTAAAGAGGACCTGTCCTGCTTATTTATATTACAAAGGATGCTTACATTCCTTGTAATAGGAATAAAAGTGATCAAAATTTTTTTTTTTTTTTGAAGGGATAGTGTAAAAATAAAACGTTAAATAAATAAGAAAGAAAAAAAAAAGTAAAAGCTCCCCGTCCCTCCAAGCTCGCACACAGAAGCGAACGCATACTCAAGTCGCGCCCACATATGTAAACGTTGTTCAAACCACACATGTGAGGTATCGCCGCGATCGTTAGAGCGAGAGCAATAATTTGAGCCCTAGACCTCCTCTAAACTGATAACCTGTAGAAGTTTTTAAAACATCGCCTATGGAGATTTTTAAGTGCCAATGTTTGTCGCCATTCCACGAGCGTGCGCAATTTTGAAGCATGACATGTTGGGTATCTATTTACTCGGCGTAACATCATCTTTCACATTATAGAAAAAAGTCGGGCTAACTTTACTGTATTCTTATTTTTTAATTCAAAAATGTGTATTTTTTTTAAAAAAAAATCGCGTTTGTCAGACCGCTGCACATATACTGTGTGACATAAAGTATTGCAACGATCTCCATTTTATTCTCTAGGGTCTCTGCTAAAAAAAAAAAAAAAAAATATTTGACGTTTGATTAAAATGTTTCTAAAAAAGATCAAAAACTACTCAGTGGTGGGATATTAACCACTTAAGGACCAGGCCTATTTCTGACACATGTTGTTTACACGTTCAAATCAGTATTTTTTTTTTGCTATAAAATTACTTAGAACCCCCCAAACATTATATATATTTTTATTTCCAAGAAAAATTGCGTTTTGTCAAACCGCTGCGCAAATACGATGTGACATAAAGTATTGCAACGATCTCCATTTTATTCTCTAGGGTCTCTGGTAAAAAATATATATATATATATATATATATATTGTTTGGGGGTTCTAAGTAATTTTCTAGAAAAAAAATACAGAATTTGACTTGTAAGCAACATGTGTCAGATATAGGCCCGTTCCTTAAGTGGTTAATATCCCACCACTAAGTAGTTTTTGATCCTTTATAGAAATATTTTCATTAAACCTTTATACCTTAAATGTAATCTTATCTTAGGCCCTCTCTGGTTCCTCCTTTCCCCTTCATCAACATTTTTATGAAATTTAAAAATAAAACTTGATACGTTTTTATTACATAACTTTATTAAACCAGGGTGATGTCATCACTGAGTCTGTGTGCTTCTCTTGCAATGCGGGCAGATTTATGGCTTGTGGGAGGGGCTGTACATTGCTTCCTGAAAACATCACAGCACCCTGCCTCCAAACAGGCTACTTTTGCTTGCAGGTAACGCCCACATTTCCTACTGAGCGCCTGTGATTGAAAGAAATTCAATGAATAGAAGGGGCGGGGCCAGGAACAGTCAGGCTGGGGAGGAAAGGGTTAGATCACATGTGTCAAACACAAGGCCCGCAGGCCCGAATCCGGCCCTGCAGGTCATTTGATGTGGCCCTCACACCTCTCCTGCAGCTGCAGCACTCCCCTCAACTCCACCACCCCCCTGTCTCAGCAGTCGGCAGCAGAGAGGAGGACAGAACTCCTCCTTTAGATTCGCTCCTCTCTGTGCATCTGCAGCACCCCCTCCACCGCCCCTGGTCTCAGCATTGAGAAAACTCCAGCCCTCCCTGGTCCTCCTCCAGACCCTGCACTTTCTGCTTCCCAGCTTTGCAGAAAGTGCAGGGTCTGGAGGGTGGGGGCCCTTGACTTCTGATGGTGGTGGGGGGCTCTTGGCATCAGATTTAGGGGGAGGTGGTGTTCTAGACTATAGTCTTACAAATACAACCGGCCCTTTGAGGCATACCATAATGCTGATGAAATCGAGTTCTACATCCCTGGGCTAGATGATGCCGGACATCCTCTATCTGACTTGCTGCAGCTTCTAATGCACATTGAGAGAAGCTCAGAGTGTGCAGTGAAATCAGAGGAAGCTGTTTTAGTCCCGGAGAGGAGCGGCTACAACTGTGCAAGACTGAAGGGAAGGTCGGAGGTCAGATTGTAGAGATGGCCCAATCTAGGCCCCTTTGTAGTGACCGCCGTGTTATACCCGCCAATAATTCCTGCATTCAGTGTTACATTTGGATCTTATTAACCGCTTGCTGACCGCCCTATAGCAGTTTTACTGCTACAGGGCGGCAGCTGTGTGCAGGATCACGTATATACAATATCTCACAAAAGTCAGTGCACCCCTCACATTTTTGTAAAGATTTTATTCTATCTTTTCATGTGACAACACTGAAGAAATGACACTTTGCTACAATGTAAAGTAGTGAGTGTACAGCTTGTATAACAGTGTAAATTTGCTGTCCCCCTCAAAATAACTCAACACACAGCCATTAACCACCTCCCACCCGGCCACTGTACATATACGGCCGGGTGGGAGTCTCGTCCTTCTGATCGGACGTTCCCGAACGTCCTGCAGAAGGAGCGAGATTGTGCCGCCGCAGGCACGTGCAGCGGCGCAATCTCGATGTGCCTGTGTCCCTCGGACACATAGCAACAAGTTTTGGCAGGAGGGCCCTGTGATTGGCCCTCCTGATCACATGACGGCTGTGTCCAATCACAGCCGTCATGTAATGTAAATACAGCCGTTGTAACAGCTTAGAGCTCTTCTTCTCCTCACACAGATCCTGTCAGTGAGGGGAAGAAGACGATCTGTGCTGCAGCCAGGGGATCAGTGAGTTTTGCTAATTGCTCACTGATCACAGGGGGGGGGGTCTGTCCTGGTAATCAGAACATTAATTACCAGTGCAGCCCTGGGGGGGTGCCACTAGAGCCACCAGGGATGCCCAACCATGACCACCAGGGATGGCAATCAGGGCTCAGAGAGCCTGCCAGTGGTGCCCTCCCTATCAGTGCTGCCCACCATTGCCATCTATCAGTGCTGCCCACCAGTGCCCATTATTGCCATCTATCGGTGCCTCCCACCAGTGCCCATTATTGCCCACCAGTGCTGCCTATCAGTGCCCATCAGTGCCACCTATCAGTGCCCATCAGTGCTGCCTATCAGTGCCCACCAATGCTGCATATCAGTGCTACTTATTATAGCCACATATCAGTGCCCATCAGTGCTGCATATCAGTGCTACCTATCAGTGCCCATCAATGCTGCATATCAGCGCCACCCCATCAGTGCTTCCTCATCAGTGCCTGTTAGTGCGGCCTCATCAGTGCAGGAAAAAATGTATCCATTTACAAAATTTTATAACATAAACAAAAAAACTTTTTATTTTCCAACCTTTTCGGTCTTTTTTTATTTGTGCACCAAAAAAGAAAAAACCTTTTGGTGATCAAATACCACCAAAAGAAAGCTCTATTTGTGGGGAAAGAATGACATAAATTTGGTTTAGGTACAGCGTTGCATGACAGCTCAATTGTCATTCAAAATGCAACAGCGCTAAAAGCTGAAAATTGGTCTGGGAAGGAAGGGGGTTTGCCTGGTATTGAGGTGGTTAATGTCTAAACTGCTGGCAACAAAAAAGAGTACACCGTAAGTGAAATGTCCAAATTTCACCATTATTTTCCAGCACGGGCTTAACTCTCTTGGGCAGGGGTCTTCATACTATGGCCTTCCAGTTGTTCCAGAACTACAATTCCCATCATGACTAGTCATGTCTGTGAATGTCAGAGTTTTATAGTGGCTCATAGGAGGTGTAGTTCCTCAACAGCTGGAGGGCCATAGTTTAAGGATCCCTGCTCTTGGGCATGGAGTTCACCAGAGATCCACAGGTTGCCACTGGAGTCCTCTTCCACTCCTCCATGGCGACATCACAGAGCTGGTGGATGTTAGAGACCTTGCCCTCCTCCACCTTCCCTTTGAGGATGCCCCACAGATGCTCAATAGGGTTTAGGTCTGGAGACATGCTTGGCCAGTCCATCACCTTTACCCTCAGCTTCTTTAGCAAGGCAGTGGTCATCTTGGAGGTGTGTTTGGGGTCATTATCATGTTGGAATACTGCCCTGTGGCCCAGTCTCCGAAGGGAGGGGATCATGCTCTGCTTCAGTATGTCACAGTACATGTTGGCATTCATGGTTCCCTCAATGAACTGTAGCTCCCCTGTGGCGGCAGCATTCATGCACCCCCAGACTATGACACTCCCACCACCATGCTTGACTGTAGGCAAGACACACTTGTCTTTGTACTCCTCACCTGGTTGCCGTGACGGTTGACACCATCTGAACCAAATAAGTTTATCTTGGTCTCATCAGACCACAGGACATGGTTCCAGTAATCCATGTCCTTAGTCTGCTTGTCTTCAGCAAACTGTTTGTGGGCTTTCTTGTGCATCATCTATAGAAGAGGCTTCCTTCTGGGATGACAGCCATGCAGACCAATTGTATGCAGTGTGCGGCGTATGGTCTGAGCACTGACAGGCTGACCCCCCACCCCTTCAACCTCTGCAGCAATGCTGGCAGCACTCATATGTCTATTTCCCAAAGAAAACCTATGGATATGACGCTGAGCTGTGCACTCAACTTCTTTGTAAAAAATAACAAATAACACCTCCATCCCTAAATTTACATGCAATGAGAAAAGGATTTAGCCCTGGGACTTTAAATGAGGTGTACACAAATGGTCAATTGTAATGGGTTGAATATAGTAGCAGATTTATTAAGTATAAACAAACATCAACATATGTGCAAATACAAACATAATTACAGTACATGATAAAGGACATGATGGTTGGTAAACATGCTTGCGCACGGCAGTAATAACATTCAATGATGAATCCTGAGTCAATCGCTCACTCTTCAGGAGTAGATGCGTAGAAGTATATCTAGAAAATACATAATATCAATTTTTAATTATATGAAAAATAATGCCCAATAAAGAATGGAAAACTTGTGGAGAGCCCTATGTAGGAAAAAACCATACTTACAAATTGGCTGAGCCAGGGTGCAAGAGGACAAAGCAAATGTCTGGTGGCGACCAAGTTGTCTGGCCCGGGAGCTGAAGGAAGCGGGGGCCAAAAACTCTCCAACAGGGAAAACATGAGGGGCAGGTGTCCTAGTAGGAGGATGGAGATGGAAAACGTGCAGGAAAAGGGTTAATATACAGGTCACATAGAGACAGGATGGAGATCAGATGTACAGGAGAGGATGGGGGGGGGGGGGGGTGAAAGGATAGAACGCTCGTTCACACTAGCAGTTGAGGAGTGGTAAAACCCCCATGGTTTAGCCATGTTTTTCCTGCCCCCCCCAACCTCCCCCCCTTTAGCTGCTGAGACAGCAGCCGGGGGTGCACACATGCTGCGACCGGAGTGCTTTGCTTCATGGCCACAGCGGGAATTGTACCTCCTGATACTTTGCACCCGCTCAGCGTGATCCATTCAAATGAACAGAGCTGCTCTGCAAGCGCCCGGCCGCGAGTGCAGTGCATGCAGTTGCGGCACGCTAGTGCCTGGGTTCAAGCGGTTAAAGCAGACAGTGGGGAGGCAATACAAAGCATCCTCATCACATGTCAAGTGCTTTCTGAAGAGTGATCCAAACATGCATTGAGACCAAAGCAGGATCCCACAATCACAACACCACCCCTTGATTCTAAATCTGTTGCTGCTTGTAATTTGGACATTTGTTGGCTCCTCCTTCCTCCATTGTTAGCAGAAGGATTGGGCCATCCAATGTAAATAGTAATACTGTTTACATTTGTGATTGCTGGATTGGGGATCGCAGCAATCAAAAGGTTCAGAGCCGCTCAGATTTGCTCTGTACACTGTGTCTGTGATGGTAGATGGCTCAGATTACAGCAATTAATGAGTGCACTGGCTGGCCGGAGGGTCATTTCTGTAGCACTATTTATAAATGACACTGACAAAATAAACGTACCGCAGTAGACAAGTGGATGAAGTAGAACTAAAAACAAAAAATGTTTAATTTCCAATGGTGTAAGGGAGGGTTTTGCCATCTTCCATTCGGGTGATTTCCCTCCACTTCCTGTCCTGTACACAAAACAGGAAGTGAAAGGAAATTCCCCCTAAAGTGAGGGAATTACAGGGAGTCACCAGAACTAGTGTCTGAATTGGAAGATTTCCCCCTCTATTCCTCTTCCGGGGAGTCACCAGAATTAGTGTCCCCATTGGAAGATTTCCCCTAATTCCTATTCCGGGGAGTCACCAAAACGAGTGTCCCCATTGGAAGATTTCCCCCTCTATTCATATTCCGGAGAGTCACCAGAACTAGTGTCACCATTGGAAGATCTCCCCTCTATTCCTATTCCGGGGAGTCACCAGAATTAGTGTCCCCGTTGGAAGATTTCCCCTAATTCCTATTCCGGGGAGTCACCAAAACGAGTGTCCCCATTGGAAGATTTCCCCCTCTATTCGTATTCCGGAGAGTCACCAGAAATAGTGTCCTCATTGGAAGATTTCCCCTCTATTCCTATTCTGGGGAGTCACCAGAACTAGTGTCCCCATTGGAAGATTTCCCCTAATTCCTATTCCAGGGAGTCACCAGAACTAGTGTCCCCATTGGAAGATTTCCCCTTTATTCCTATTCTGGGGAGTCACCAGAACTAGTGTCCCCAATGGAAGATTTCCCCTCTGTTCCTATTCCCGGGAGTCACCAGAACTAGTGTCCCCATTGGAAGGTTTCCCCTCTATTCCTATTCCAGGGAGTCACCAGAACTAGTGTCCCAATTGGAAGATCTCCCCTCTATTCCTATTCAGGGGAGTCATCAGAACTAGTGTCCCCATTGGAAGATTTTCCCTCTATTCCTATTCTGGGGAGTCACCAGAACTAGTGTCCCCAATGGAAGATTTCCCCTCTATTCGTATTCCGGAGAGTCACCAGAACTAGTGTCCCCATTGGAAGATTTCCCCTCTATTCGTATTCCGGAGAGTCACCAGAACTAGTGTCCCCATTGGAAGATTTCCCCTCTATTCCTATTCCAGGGAGTCACCAGAACTAGTGTCCCCATTGGAAGATTTCCCCTAATTCCTATTCCAGGGAGTCATCAGAATTAGTGTCCCCAATGGAAGATTTCCCCTAATTCCTATTCTGGGGACAAAATTTGCGATTTTCCAGTAATAATGGAAAACAGGACCAATAGAGACGGTAAATCTCCCTAACGGGGGCACAGACAGCAATAAAAACAGACAGGGGTTCTAATCCCTCTCCAAAAACTAATTTCCAGCCACCGGCCCAAAATTCCAACCGTGATACGAAAACAGCTCAGCTTGGTTTTAGTTGGCTGTTTTTCTGGTTGTCGTTGAAGATTGAATATTTTATGCCTCCACTTTGTTTCTCCACATCATGAGTTGGCAGACAAGATGGCGGCTGAAAACTTTATCAACACCCCAAGTGAGCGACCCAGGCTCTCATTTGCACCTAGACACGTGTTAGGAACCACGGGGCGCGTTCTTCACCTCCGCGTGTTTAATTATACCAGTCAATTAAAATTCAGCGTTATCTTTACAGCCGTCTAAGAAGAAGCTGTAAAGAGAGAGGCCCCACGTCAGCCATTTTCTAGAAGCTTCCCTTCCACATCCTGACTCATGAAATGGAAGGACGTCCTTGTCTCCAGGGCGCAGTGACTCCGGCTGACCAGAGGGGGAGCTCTTCCTACACTGCTGGTTGTCATTCCAGTGGTCGGATGTGCGTTTGTAGCAGAGATAAGTCATTGCTGACCTGATCTGGATTTGCAGCTTGGAAAATGAAGCACGTACCTCGCTGACACATTGCACACAGGCCACCATGTACGCCCAATGACCCCAAAAGCTCGTCGGCTCCATTTTTTCTTCCAGTTGACGGTCTGAAATTTCGGTTAAAGCTAATCTGTCTAATAATGAATGACAATTTGCATTATTTAAAAAAAATAAATAAAAAATGTGGCATTCTGCAAAAAAAAGAAATACATTTATAATATGATTTATGAGATATAAAAATGTAACAAAAAAGGGAATCGGAATTTTGCAGCCATCAGTGGTCAGAGGATAGTGGGGTGTGCTGGGACTTGTAGTTCTCTTGCAGCTAGAATGGTATTGATCGCCTGTGAATATCTGGATGCCTGAGTACCGGCAGGATCAATAGGCGATACTAAACACTTCCTTATAAAAGGTTTTATCTGTTATATTGAGGCCGGGCTACTGGGTGCCCAATTCCTGCTTCTCTCACATCAGCATGGAGCAGTAAATAACAAATATTGATTTACGTCTATCTATCTGTCTGTCTATTGGCTTAAGCCTCGTACACACGCAACGAATTTCCGCCGACTGGTCGTCCTTCTTTTGTCCAGAGTGGTGTCTGTTGGTTGGAATGTTCTCTAGACTGCACACGAATTTTCCCGCACGACAAAATTCTACTTCAGAAGTGATGTTATGTGTTGGTTTGCTTTCTTTGTGTTCTTTCATCTCTGAGCATGCTTAGTCTTGCTCATAAGATTTTTCCCCATCGAAATCTGTACTAATGAGACGAAAATTGGACGTGTGTTGACGGTCGACAAAAATTTTATAGCCTGCACACCAGGATTTTTTCGGCCGAAAAGTCGGTTGTCGGAAGCATCATCAAACAATCGGAAAATCAGCAGATCGGTCGTCGGACGAAATTTCCCGGCCAAATTTCTTCTCGTGTGTACGGGGCTTTAGTAGTTAGCACTTCTGCCTTGTAGTATTGGGGTCCTTGTTTTTAATCTTTGCCAGGACACTATCTGCATGGAGTTTGCATGTCCTCCCTGTACTTGCATGAGTTTATTCCCACACTCCGAAGACATAATGCTAGGATAATGGGCCCTAGTATGTGACATAAGGAAGAACCTTAGATTGTAAGCCCCTTTAGGGCAGCGACCGGTGGGAATGTGCAGCATATAAAGGGTGTGATTGGCTTTCTCTCTCTCCTTTTCATAGCTCTCTCTCACTCTCTCTCCTTGCTTTCTCTCTCTTTCTCTTTCTTGGCTTTCTCTCTCCTTCGTGGCTTTCTCTTTCTCTCTTCTCTCATCCTCTCTCTTGGCTTTCTTTTTCCCAGCTTTCTCTCTTTTTCTTGGCTTGCTTTCTCTTTCTTTTTTTGGCTTTCTCTCACTGTCCTGGCATTCTCTTTCTTGGCTTTCTCTCTCTCTCTCCTGGATTTCCTCCTCTCCCTGCTTTCCCTCTTTCTCTGCTTTTCCACTCTTCTGGCTATTTCTTCCTTTCTTGGCTTTCTGTCTCTCTTTCCCTGCTTTCTCTCTTTTTCACAGCTTTCTCTTTCTTTCCCACTTTCTCTCTCTTTTTCCCAGCTTTCTCTCTCTTTTTCCCACTTTCTCTCTCTTTTTCCCAGTGTTCTCTTATTCCCAGCTTTCTCTCTCTTTTTCCCAGCTTTCTCTCTCTTTTTCCCAGCTTTCTCTCTTTCTTTTTCCCATCTTTCTCTCTCTCTTTTTCCAAGCTTTCGCTCTCTTTCCCAGCTTTCGCTCCCTTTCCCAGCTTTCTCTCTCTTGCTTTTCTCTCTCTTTCCTGGCTTTCTCTCTTATTCCATGTTTTCTCTCTCTTCTTTCTTGACTTTCTCCCACTTTTTCCTGACATTCTCTCTCTTTCACAGACTTCCTCTCTGTTTGTTGGCTTTCCTCATCTCTCCTGGCTTTCTCACTTTTTATTGGCTTTCCCTCACTCTTTCACCAACTTCCTCTCTCTTTTTTGGCTTTCCTCCTCTTTCCTTGCTTTCTCTATTTTTCTTGGCTTTCTCTCTCTCTATTTTTGCTTTTTCCCCCTTTCTTGGCTTTCTCTCTCTTTCTTTCCCGGGTTTCTCTCTCTTTCTAAGCTTTCCCTCTCTCTCTCTTTCCCGGCTTTCTCTCTCTCTTTCTAAGCTTTCCCTCTCTCTCTTTCCCGGCTCTCTCTCTCTTTCCCGGCTTTCTCTCTCTCTATATAAGCTTTCTCTCTCTCTCTCTCTCTCTTTCCTAGCTCTCTTTCTCTTTCCCGGCTCTCTCTCTCTTTCCCGGTCCTCTCTCTCTCTTTCCAGGCTTTCTCTCTCTATATATAAGCTTTCTCTCTCTCTCTCTTTACTGGCTTTCTCTCTCTTTCCCGGCTCTCTTTCTCTTTCCCAGCTTTCTCTCTCTTTTATCGACTTTCTCTCTCTTTCTTGGCTTTGTCTATTTTTCTTGGCTCTTTCTCTCTCTCTCTCTCTTCCAGCTTTCTCTTTCTTTTCTTTCTCTTTCTGTCTTCCAGCTTTCTCTCACTTTCTTGGGTTTCCTTTTCGCTTTTGTCGTGTTCTATCTCTCCCAGCTTTCTATCTGACTTTCTTAGTTTTTCTCTCTTTTTCTTGGTGATCTTTCTCTCCTGGCTTTCTCTTTCTTGCTTTTCTCTCTTTCACTTGTTCCCAGCTTTCTTTTTTAGCTTAGTCTCTCTCTCCCTCCCTCTCTGCTTTTTCTCTCTCTCTGTCTCTCTCTCCCCATCCCTCCCTTACGGCTTTCTCTCTCTCTCTCCCTCCCTCTCGGCTTTTTCTCTCTCTCTCTCTCTTTCTGTCTCTCTCTCTCCCCCTCCCTCCATGCTTTCTCTCTCTCTCTGTCTCTCTCTCTCTCTCTCTCTCTCTCCCCCTCCCTCCCGGGCTTTTTCTCTCTCTCGGCTTTCTCTATTTTCTCTTTCTGTCTACCTCCCTCCTCTTTCTTTCTATCTCTTTCTTTCTTTCTTCTTTCTCTATACAGATCAATCCTTAGACACATGTCTAGAATATTACCATTTGTGTACAACTTTGGATGTTGATGGTTGCATGTGATATAATCGGAGTCAGTAAGCTGCATTAGTCGCTCTGTGTAAGTAAGCGTGGATTGTTGGAAGCGTCACAGCACGTTACTACAGAAGAGAAGCTCCAGGACGGAGAAGAGAAGCGGCAGGACGGCTGTGCAGCCTTTATATGTGAAGTGATGAGAACATGGAAGTGACTCCAGCTGATTATATGATCTTCTGTGTTTCCCCTATTACTGTTCCTTTAACCATAATAGAGGCTGCAGTGTAAGGATAGAAATCCCTATGGTGGTCAGTCAAGCCCTTATTTTTTACAGATTTTTATTTTTTTTTAATTCAGGTGAACCTGATATTCACATTACACATAAATGACAGAGGAGCACCCTTCAGCGGGGCCAGAACAAGGGGTGGGCGGAAGGGAAGCTGCCCTGGGCGCAGTGAAGATTTGGGGGATTTTGCTAGAAGGGGTAATTTGAAGAAGGGATTTGTACTAGGAAGGTCGATCAGGGGATTTGTGTTAGGAAGAAAAAATGGGGGGGGGGGATTCGTGCTAGTAGGGATGATTGAGGGGAGAAAATAAGTGCTAGGAGAGGGGATTTGGGGGGGTCACATTTTGAGGGAGGGGGCTCCGTTTGGCATCTTCGCTCTGGGTATTAGATGGCCTTGTCCTGGCACATTACAAAATCAAAATTATCATTCAAGTTTTCTTATGAACTAAAATACAGTCTATCCGGAAAGTATTCACTTTTTTCCACATTTTTGTCAGGCGACTTGTCAGCCTGATAAGTCGCGGTCCATTCTGTGCTACGGGAACCGTTCTAATAGGAGCGACTCAAGTCGATCTGACTTAGGAAATAGTTCCTGTACTACTTCGGGGCGACATCGGAGCGACTTGCATTGACTTCCATTATGTGAAGTCCGTGCAAGTCGCGCCGAAGTCGCGGTGCACGCGGCTTCACAGGTCGCCCCCTGAAGTCGGATCGCCATAGTGTGAACCGACACTTATTCCAAAATAGATTAGATTCTTTATTTTCCTCAAAATTCTACAAACATTCCCCATAATGACAACGTGAAAGAAGTTTGTTTGAAATCTTTGCAAATTTATTAAAAATAAAAAAACAAAAAAAATCCCATATACATAAGTATTCAAAGCTTTTGGCATGACACACAAAATTGAGCTCAGGTGCATCCTGTTTCCACTGATTATCTTTGAGATGTTTCTACAACTTGATTGGAGTCCCCCTGTGGTAAATTCAGTTGATTGGACATGATTTGGAAAGCCACAGAGCCTCACAGGCCAATGACGTACCGATACCTCACTCTGCCTGTGAGGGGCTGACCGCCGCAGTATATGTACTTGCGGCGGTCGGCAAGCGGTTAATAAATTTGCAAAGATTTCAAACAAACTTCTTTCACGTTGTCATTATGGGGGATTGTTTGTAGAATTTTGAAGAAAATAATGAATTTTGGAATAAGGCTGTAACATAACAAAATGTGGAAAAAGTAAAGCGCCGTGAATACTTTCCTGAAATGCACTGTAAATAAATTAAAAAATAAATACAAATTCTGGTCATCATTCCTTTAAGCAGTTCAGATCGAATTGTCTCCACCTACTGGGAGCATTGTGTCTGTTTTGCATCATTAAAGACTGCAGAGGGTCCCTTTGTTCCCCGTCCTGACTAGTTGACTTGCAGCGAGATAAAAGGGATGGAAAAGTGGATTACCTTTTTGTTCATCCGTTACGTTTGTTTTGATGTTCACATATTGATTTTCCAGTTACCTGAATTTATAATCAACTGTTTGTATCCTGTCATAAAGAGCATGACTAAAGCTTTACACTGTCATGTGTTGCTCAAAAAAGACAAGAAAATGAAAATTAGAATCAATTCCAATAAAAAAAAAAAAAAAAAAACAACCTGTAATTCTCTTCCTCTAATGTGTACTGTGGCTGTCAACTACCAAGAGGCAGCAGCTGGAAAAAGTAGAAAAGCAAAAAATAATCTGGGTCATGTGGTGCTGCTTGGAATTTAAAATAATTCACAGAAATAAATCATAAGTCTGTATGAATTCATGTCACAATGCCAAGCACCAGTATTATTTTTCAGAAAACCTTTATTAAAAAGCTATCATTGAGATCCATTTCAGTGACTTTGCCTAGGCTGAGATGACGTCATCAGTCTGCTGCAGGCAGAAGGAAACATTTCCTCAGTCTCCTCTCCCCTCAGCGATCAAACTGCAAAATTGTAATTTTGTAGTAGGCAAGAAGAAGCATTTCCTCAGTCTCCTCTCCCCACAGTGATCAAACTGCAACATTGTAATTTTGTAACAAGCAAGAAGAAGCATTTCCTCCATCTCCTCTCCCCACAGTGATCAAACTGCAACATTGTAATTTTGTATTAGGCAAGAATAAGCATTTCCTCAGTCTCCTCTCCCCACAGTGATCAAACTGCAACATTGTAATTTTGTAGTAGGCAAGAAGAAGCATTTCCTCAGTGTCCTCTCCCCACAGTGATCAAACTGCAACATTGTAATTTTGTAGTAGGCAAGAAGAAGCATTTCCTCAGTCTCCTCTCCCCTCAGCGATCAAACTGCAACATTGTAATTTTGTAATAGGCAAGAAGAAGCATTTCCTCAGTCTCCTCTCCCTCAGTGATCAGACCGTACAGTGAATTGTAACATTGCTAATGCCCCGTACACACGTTCCGATAATCGTACGATAAAACTCGCTTTCGACCTGATCGCACGATAATCTGATCATTAGTAAACAGCTTTCGAAAGCCGATCACGACAGTTGGTCCAACAAAATCCGAAGGGACAAACAGGAAAACTTCTGTCGTACGATAGCCCCGCGAATGACAATTGTTTCATCAGTACAGTATGTGTCCGCTAAAAATCGATCAACAAAGACCGCGCATGATCAGAAACACTAAAATAGCAGGGAAAAAGCCTGGCTGCCATTGTTTTTGTTTTGCACTATCTGATACGTAGCTAAGCAACCAGGAAGCTTTTCCCGAATTGTACGACAAAAATCATATACGGTTTGTACGCATTGTTGAATTCGATGTTAGTATCATGCAACAAAATGCAAACGATAAGTCGTCCGATTAACTGAACGTGTGTACGGGGCTTAAAAGTTACAAAATGAGAGGTGGCAGCAGGGGCTGATCTGTGTCAGTGAGCACAGCCAAGAACTGCTTAGGCACCAGGATGTACATAATGGTGCCATCTCTGAGCTTGCATCTTGGTACGGGAAGTAGGATTAAAAAAGGAAGAACAGACTACAAGAGGGGTATCTCATCCAGAGAGATCAATACTAGAAAACTAAAGGAATTTGGACTTTACTGGTATCAAGAGAGGAACAGGCACTCCTTTATAATAAAATAAGAAAGTTTATTACAAAATGTTATATAAAAAGCATCAATAAAAACATATATTCTATTATGGGACAATATTTGTCATATATTGAAACACCAATATATATTTGAATATTTCAAGAAGTCAACACGTTTCGCATAATTGCTTCCTCAGGACCTCAATGTCTTAACAGCAAAGGAGTTAGGCCTATCCAAAAGAAAAATGACAACAATCAGTACATAAGCATCGGAAAAACTACATAACTATATGTAATAACATGCCGTGTCGCATACATTCACTTAGGTATCATCTCATGGGTGTAACCAGGGCTTTTTTTTTTTTTTTTTTTTAGCGGGAACGCGGGGGAACGCAGTTCTGGCACCTCACACACTGAATGTAATGGCACTTTTCCACTGCATGGAACCGAAGGGTTCGGCTCGCTTTTGCGCTTTTCCACTGCATGGTACCGCATGGTACGGTGTTGGAACGGTTCGGTACGGTACGGCTGCACTTTTCCACTACATGGAACCGAACAGTACGGCTTGCTTATAAACAGTACTACCTCGGTTGTGGTTCCAAGAGGGCCGTACCGGTACCATATCCCACAATCCTTTGCATGCAGCCTTGACTGTTTATGGCACTTTTCCACTGCAAGTACCGGCTCGGCTCCACTCGGCCCTGCTTGGCTCTGTTTGGTTTTCCACTGCATGGTACCGCATTGTACGGAGTTGGAACGGTTTGATACGGTTTGCTTTTCCACTAATAGTAAGTGGGTAGGATAACAACGATTCTCTGACCAATCAGTGGCTAGTAGTGACAAACAGTCAAGGCTGCATGCAAAGGATTGTGGGATATGGTACCGGTACTGCCCTCTTGGAACCACAACTGAGGTGGTACTGTTTAAGCGAGCCGTACCGTTCGGTTCCATGTAGTGGAAAAGCGCAGCCGTACCGTACCGAACCGTTCCAACACCGTACCATGTGGTACCATGCAGTGGAAAAGCACAAAAGCGAGCCGAACCGTTTGGTTCCATGCAGTGGAAAAGCGCCTTTGTCACTACTGGCCACTGATTGGTCAGAGAATCGTTGTTATCCCACCCACTTACTACTTTAGTGGAAAAGCAAACCGTACCGAACCGTTCCAACAGCGTACCATGCGGTACCATGCAGTGGAAAACCAAACCGAGCCAAGCAGGGCCGAGTGGAGCCGAGCCTGTACTTGCAGTGGAAAAGTGCCATATTGCTGTAGGTATTTTTTTGCTGGGTGTCAATTTTTGATGGGAGAGACCCACTGGTTAGGGATGGGTCTATTGTTGCTGGCTACTGGGAGATCCACAGCAATGTTGCAGCTGACAGCTCAGCGTGGGATCGGGTCGGTTCGGCCTCAAATTTCTTCTTCACAGGGCTAGATAGGTTAGTGTTAGATCGTGGAGATATATAGATGCAGGGATTTTAGTTTTAGGGTGGACTTATTTTTTAAACCAGGGATTCCCATACTATGGCCCTGCAGCTGTTGCAGAACTACACATCCCATGAGGCATTGTAAAACTCTGACATTCACATACATGACTAGGCATGATGGGAATTGTAGTTCCTGAACAACTGTAGGGCCGTAGTTTGGGAATCCCTGCTTTAAACTATGTCTGTGTAGAAGACTCATTCCATTCTCTAATTTACTCTGTTGCCTTTTACAGGTCAGAAACGAATCTTCTATCATTCTGGAAGATAAAATCCCGGCTGTGAAATTCAAAGTGGAGGAACTGAACAAGATCTACAAGCGAGTAGATAAGCTGGAGGTTTGTTACCGGTTTGTATTAGGGATGCACCGATATGTGAGCTGGTGAAAATTATCGGCTGAAAATTGGGTTATAGGCCCTTTACCAATAAAAAAAAAAGATGCCGATAAACCCCCGTGATTTTGCAGCGATTTTACCATGTTTACTGTGCAATTTTCGTGGGTCATGTGACTCAAAAACGCAACACGGATGCGTTTTTGCCACATTTTTAACCTTCCTAGTGGTATTCCCGAGTGGGTTAAATTTTAGTGCCAAAAGCGGTAACCCCGAGCCACAGTCGGGGTACTGCCAGGAAGATCACTGGATCCTGTTAGAGAGGGTACTCACCTTGTCCCCAGGATCCAGCGATGTATCCCTGCGGTGTGCGGCAGCGGATCTTCCTCCCGATCCTCTGTGTGCCCCGGCTTCCGTCTCCTGCGACGTGACACTCGCAGGGGGGTGGAACCGGCGGCAAATTCAAAAAGTAAAACACACCAAACACACTGATACATTGAAAAATAAAATAAATTCACATTAGTTTGCCCCCCCAGTGCCCTTTCCTGCAGTTTTACTGTACATTTTATGTATATATATATATATATATATATATATATATATATATATATACATACATACTTTAACGTATTTATAGTTATTTATTATATTATAATTTATGATTTTGTGTTTCAAAATTTATCATACCTGAGATGTTATAAAGAAGAACGCACAGTAAAAAAAAAAAATCATATGTAAATAGTTGGTTTGGGCTGCTCATTCTTAAGAATTACATGCAAAATAATTGTACCGCTTTCAGCACCTAAAATCCGAAGGAATCATTCTGCCAGGGAGGTTAATGCATTTCAACGGGGAGGTGCGTTTTTTTTTGTAACCGACCAAAAATGCAGCAAGTAGAATTTTTAACACTGCAGCACACCAGTGTAAAGACATACATCGAATTTAAAAGAATGCATTTTTCCTGAGCTTTTCATGTCTATTTAGCGCTTCAAAAATTGCTCAGTATGAAAGCAGCCCGTGGGCCGAAAAGGTGCCGAAAATACATTTATATTAATTTAAATTAATGATATTAATGATTAATAATTAATTATAATGGTATTAAAGTATAACTAAAGGCAAAACTTTTTTTTTTTTTAGTTTTGGAAAGAGTGGAGAGGGATTAGAATCCCTGTCAATTTTTATTGCTGTGTGTGTCCCCGTTAAGGAGATTCACCCTCTCTATTTCTCCAGAAAATCCCAAATTTTGGGTTTAATCCAGAAAAGTAATAGTGGGGAAATCTTCCAATGGGGACACTAGTTCTGGTGACCTGGGGGTCCCCAAGGAATTTCTTTTATTTGCAGGGAGTTCCTCTCTCTCCCTTTTTGGTTATGAGACAGGAAGTGAAGGGAAATATCCACAATGGGGCACAGATGGCAAAATAAAATCTGACAGGGGTTATAACCCTCCATTACTCTATTCAAAATTAAAAAAAAAAGTTTTGCTTATAGTTCTACTTTAATTAAAATGTCAAATATAATATATATATATATATATATATATATATATATATATACATATGTATGTATATATATATATATATATATATATATATATATATATATATATATATATTCCAAAGACTGTCCATTTTCAGCCAAGTTCATCCTGAATTTCCTGTTTCGGTCCAGAATTTTCATTTCGGTTCACCACTAGTTTGTTTATTTACGACTGCAATTTATAAATGTTTTCTCACTCCCGTGAGTGTGTGTTTGTTTTTTGTTTTTTTTGACAAGGATGATTATTTTTTCGAGTAATATACACTGGGGGGGATTCATACAGAGGGGAAGATTTGCTAAAACTGGTGAATACAGAATCTGGTGCAATGGTGCAGAGTAACCAATCAGCTTCTAACTTCAGCTTGTTCAAATAAGCTTTGACAAAACCTGGAAGCTGATTTGTTTACTATGCGCAGCTGCACCAGATTCTGTGCGCACCAGTTTTAGTAAATATCCCCCAGAGTGTTGTATGTCATCGCATATATGTGAACTGGCGCTGAGGTGCTTGAAAACTGCCCATAAAATGCTGAGCGCTTTTGTAGTGCTTTTTAGGTGTTAGCAGTGCGCTTTTTTTAAGGACACGTGAGTCAAAAACTGCTTCAGGGACCATTTTGAGGTGCTTTTGAGGCGCATCCCATTCATTTCAATGGAGAGGGACTTTTTGGGGGCTTTTTTTTGGTCCAAAGATGCTGCTTTCAGGAATTTTTTTTCACCGCACCGCCCCAATGTGAAAGCATTTATTGATTTTAATGGAAATAGGTTTTTGTGAGCTTTTCAGGGCCTTTTTTTTTCTTTAGAGCCAAAGCACTTGAAATGCGCCTCAGTGTGAAAGGGCTCTAAGGAAGCTTTTGCACGCTGCACATTACCAAAGTAGTAGACTTTGGAAAACTTTGAAGAGTGTATGTTAATTTATGTACACAGTATACAAAATAATATAATCATATACACCTGTATTAGTGTGTTGCTATGGATATTTGATGATTTTATTGCAAATGTATTGTTTAAAAAAAAGATGGGGTGAATATATAGCATCATAATCACACTAGCAGCGCTCAAATCAGTTTTTTAAGAGAATCATAGGTGACCACTACATTTGTACATATATATTCTATAGACATTCAATGTATGTGGAACAATCTCCTATTAATATGCTCATGACACTAAATATCCATATGAATTAGGATCAATGCTTGTCAGAACAGTTCATATACAGTTCATAGGTTCCAAATGTAATGTAGCCTTCACCACAGTGGGAGCCTCCGGATAGCTGGACCACCTTCACCATACCACAAAGTGTCCCCGTAGTAATGCACACTCACCGGACCCAAGAGTATATGAAGCCTTTAAAATGGAACCAGGTATCCCATATCAGACAATAGTAATGGTCAATGAAGATCACTCCAGCATCCACCAGCATCTGATATCAAGGCTGACATAGGCTTCCATTAGATGTATAGCAATACTCGTACCATGTGAAGCAAACAAAAGGGACCCATAGCGTAATTCCGCAAAACACATTTATTAATACATAATGCTTCCCGTTCCCCAAATTTATTGCACTCACATGTAAATAATTTCAATATAGCATGTAAAATCACTTGCGTCTGTGCCAGGATACAACTCACCGCTCGGCGCCAAGAGTCAGCGAGTTCCGGGTACGTGACGTTAAACGTCTCTGGAGGTGACTGCGTGCTCATGCGCTTACGCGTTTCGTCGTCACGGACTTCTACGGAGGGTGTGAGCACGCAGCGCAACACACTCCTCATATCACATTTGGAGCTGGGAGGGACAGAACGAGCGGACCAATCGCTACTAACAGCAACTGGCCAGAAACGCCTGCACCCACCCAGACCCCGGAAGGAAAGCCTGTTTACAATATACAAATGTATTTGTTAGTTATATTCTGTGTTAATAAGCTAGGTTCCCCCTAATGATATGCAAATAAACCAATCCGATTGGATTAGAAGCTAAACATGTAACAAGAAGTATGGGGAGGTGGTGTTTAGGACTTTTGAATTCATTTAATTAGATTCCGCGCCAGGATATCTAAGGACTAAAAAGGCTGCTGCCTACCTCAAATACCCCAAAAGGGGTACAGCAAGATGAAAAAGGGAAAAGGTGTGGTGGCGCTGCCAAAGGACAAATTCATATATGTGCAAAAAAATATATGAATGTGTAAATAATAAATAAATAAATACTGTGTGTAATATGTATGAACAAAGGTGAGCTCAAATGTGCCCTAAAAAATACATGAAAAATAAATCAGGATCAATCAATAAAAACCTGATACCAATAAATAAATAAGTGCAAACCAATATAGAATACAATAATCTCAATGCGCAAGAATGCAAAAATTAGCGTGGTGCTCAAAATCAATGCATCATATGTGCAGAATCATAAAAATAAATACATAGATAAAATCAATAAATCTGAGGATAAAAAAAATATATAGAAAGTATTAAAAAATCACAAAATCAGTTCAAATAAATAACACATGGAAAATTAAATAAATTATGAAGTCCAAATGGTGCAAAGTGCAAAAAAAGGTGCAAAGAATGTCCGTAGTTATCAGAATCAATCCTTGCAGGTATGTGCAACAGTGAAATAGTGCTCCCCCAATAGGACCGCACTCACCGGATGGGAGTACCCCTGCAGGGGTCGAAAGTGTACACCATTTGTAGCAGGGATCCTCAAACTACGGCCCTCCAGCTGTTGCAGAACTACAAGTCACATGAGGCATTGTAAAACTCTGACATTAACAGACATGACTAGGCATAATGGGAACTATAGTTCCTGAACAACTGGAGGACCATAGCTTAAAGAACCCTGATTTGGAGCATTTGGACTTCATAATTTATTTAATTTTCCATGTTATTTATTTGAACTGATTTTGCCATTTTTAGTACTTTTCTATATATATACTTTTTATCATCCTATTTATTGGTTTTTATCTATGTATTTATTTTTATGATTCTGCACATATGATGTCTTGATTTTCAGCACTATGGCTAATTTAGCATTTTTGCAAACTGAGATTATTGGATTCTATATTTATTTATTGATATTGATTCAATATTGGTTTGCACTTATTTATTTATTGGTATCAGGTTTTTATTGATTGATCCTGATTTATTTTTCATGTATTTTTTAAGGTACTTTTGAGCACACCTTTGTTCATACATATTACACACAGTATTTATTTATTATTTACACATGTATATATTTTTTTGCACATATATAAATTTGTCCTTTGGCAGCGCTACCACACCTTTTCCCTTTTCCATTTAGGGCTTTTGAAACAAGCAAGGGTTCAGACAAAGGAGATGTTTTTGGAACACAAAAGGAAAAACATGTCTGCTTTAGACTTGATAAGCAGTTTAGACTCTGAGCAACGAACTATGAAGATTCTATCTTGATTCCATCTTTGAGTAACTGTTTAGGATATTTATTACATATACATTGTACATCCTTATTTGAAGATAATTAACTTATGCATGTTGTAGGCATATTTTTGTAACTATGAATTGTGTGATGTGTGTGATGTATATAGGGAAAAGCTAGGCCCCTACGAGAAATAGAATTGTATGAATTGTAATTATTGCCTATGTATGGGATTAACAGGTGGATTGTATCAGTTGTGGATATTTTTAACCAATTCATGACAAATGTTCCCATACATGTGTAATAATATCTCTCACCCACAGGTGGTTTGGTGAGCTTTGACGTCGTGTGTAAAGATGGCTGCCGCATAGCCAATTAAATGTGATTTTGGGGGGGGGGGGGGAAGTGCAACCATGTCTTGCTGACATCACTCACAAAACAACCTGTGAGTGGTCAGCAGAAACATTTACATCCTGTGGGTGGTCGCTGGTCTAGAGGACTACAAATAGAGTCTAGTCTATAGGATGGGGGAAAGAGAGGTTTGTTTTTGGAGCTGTGCAAGGAAAGCATACAGCAAAAAAACCTCCTCATTGTCCTGTCCAAATATTGAGTGCAGGCTGTTGCCAGAGTCAAAGCGGAGTTCCAATCAAAAGTTGAACTTCCGCTTATCTGTCTCCCCGTCCCCCCCCCCCCCCCGGTGCCACATTTGGCACCTTTCGGGGGGGAGCGGGTACCTGTTTTTGACAGGTACCCTGTCCCCAATTCCGTCGGACCTCGCGAGGTACGTCAGAAATTCAGCCCCCTCCTCCTTCCTCTGCTTCTAGGCCAGTAAGAGAGCGCAGCCTGTTTCGCGCATGCACAGTGTGAAGCCGCAAGGCTTCACTGCTGGGTTCCCTCACCGCCAATGGCGGTGGCAGCATCCGACAGCCGATGGAAACATTAGCTGCGGTGCCGACATCCAGGACAGGTATGTGTCCTAATATTAAAAGTCAGCAGCTACAGTATGTGTAGCTGCTGACTTTAAATGTTTGGAGGGGGGGCTGGAACACCGCTTTAACCTCCCTGGCGGTATGATTATGTCTGGAATTTTGTACCAAAAGCGGTACAATTTTTTGCATGGGAATTTGGTGCTATGTATTATAGGCCTACAATTCTTAGTAATTACTGACTTAAACCTGACCAAACAAGACTCTAGTAGACATCCCAGATGTGATAAACTTTGAAACACAAAATCATGAATTATAATCTAATAAATAATGTAATTTTATTCAATAATGTAGTAAATAATGAAATTTGTCAAACAAAGAAAATTCAATAAACATCCTGCGTGTGATAAATTTTGAAACAAGGAACTACACAAAGTCCGACGTCACAATCAGGACAATGGAACCTGGTTTCCTTTCGGACTTTCTTTCCATTGCTATCTCGTTTTGAGCAGCAAACTACGCACATCCTGGTCGGTGCTGCCTTTTTTGCGGTTGGCGGGATATAGTCTGCAAAGTGACGACCGCTCAGGCGTTCTGGGTTGACAACGTCAACAGCGCAATGTCCAGGTCTATTTACAACTCCTGATGGTGTCTGTTGCTTTACAAAAATCTGCTCAGCCACCTTCCAGACAAACTCAGAATGAGCAAGAGGCTTGTCACTCTTTGCTCTGTGCAGGATATAAGCGTTCCAAAGACATTGTTCCAGAAGATATCTGAATATTTTTTATAATATTTTTTTTGCTGTTTGGGCATAGCCGGATCGAAGGTCATGGCCTGATCGGCTCTGTCGACACCTCCCATTGTTTTGTTATAGTCTATCACGACCTGCGGCTTCAGCACATCTTTCCCACATTTTGTGTGGACCATGGCAGTGGAGGTATTGTGCACAGTGCTCATGAGACACACGTCCTTCTTGTCTCGCCATCGCATTGCCATCATCTTACCCTTCTGCCAGGCAACCATTTCTCCGGTTTTTAGTTTTTTTTTTGGCAAACAAAGATGGCATGTCTCGTCGGTTAGGCCTAACGGTACCATATGCGTCGGTTTTATTTTGTAGCAAAACCTTATATAGTTCCGGGGACGTATAGAAATTGTCCGTGGTCACACAATATCCCTGGTTCAGCAATGGCTCCAGTGTAAGGACGGATGATGTGGCCATCCCATAGCCACTGTACCTGGGGTTGAATTTAGTGCCTTTACCGGTGTAAATTACCGAATTCCAGATGTACCCCGTGGATGACTCGCAGAGCATATAGGATTTGATGCCAAACCGCGCTCTTTTGGATGCAATGTACTGAATCCAGCTTAGGCGTCCCTTGTAGGCCATCAAACTCTCATCCACGCTGACGTCCCTTTCTGGCACGTAGGTCCGCTGGAAATTGGCCACAATAATTTGCCATGCCTCCTAGATTTTTTTCAGTTTGGGTGCAGGATGCGTGGCCTCATCAAACTCATCATTGTTTGTGAAGTGGAAATACTTCATAATCAGGGAGAAGCGATATTCAGACATCACGGTGCCAAAAAACGGAGTGGCCAGTAACCTGTTGGTGGTCCAGTACCATTTCTGGAACGGTTTCCCCACCAACCCCTGAAGAAAGAGGAGTCCCAGAAACTGCCACATGTCCTCTTTCGTCACCGGTTCCCACTTTTTGCTTCTGGAAAACCTGGCATGCAGCGTAGCGGATTGCTGCTCTTGGTAGCGATTCGTCTCCGTGACAATTTTTTCAATTACCTCCTCAGTGAGAAATATTTGCAGGTATGCCAGAGGGTTGTCACGCTCGACATCTACCTTCATCCCAGTCTATCCAGTGAACGGGAATCTTGGGGGCGCTACCTGGTCCGCATCACAATCAATAGCGCACCAAGTGCGCACATCGCTGAGGTCAGGTGCAGGATCATCGCCATTGTCACTTGCCAGATCCATGTCAGTGTCAGACAACAAATCACCCCACGACTAAATATCGCTCAGTTCCGCGAGCACCTCCGGGTCGCTGTCGCTGCTGCTGTCACTCAGCTGGTCCAAAAGCGCTTTAGTAAACTGGCGCTTTTTTGATGCCATAATATATATTTATTTTGGGCACAAATCACAATATAATGTCAGAAGGGGCACTGTACTGTCAGATCTGAGGTAATCTGAGGTGATACAGTGTAATCCTCTCAGATTACATTGTATCAACTCTTTTATTTATTTTTACTAATTGAAACTCCCGCCCAGTCCCGCTCCCGTGCGCCGCCTCTGCTCGCAGGGAACGGAACCAGGAAGTTAGACGCCGGTCACCTGGCGATCGGAGCGAAGGACATCGCTGGATCGCCGGGACAAGGTAAGTGCATTACCCGGGGAGCTAAGGGGGCTCCGCTGGCACTCTGCAATACTACCCCGTGCGTGACTCGGGGTTACCGCTCCTGATAGAAAAAAAATTAACCCTGAGTCACGCTCGGGATCACCGCCAGGGAGGTTAAGTATTATTTGACCTTTCTTCGGGATATTGGGAATAGGAGTGTATGTTTTGAGTCTTGTTAATGTTTATGGTAACTTTTATATGTAAGAAGCTTTATGTATTTTGATGTCCAGTAAAGTTTTGTTTTATGCTTTTTATCAAAACTGCTCTTGGTGTGTCTATTAATTTTAAATATTCAATAGATATTTCAGTGGCTGTCCAGCATACCTTCATTATAAAGTTTATTGTTCCCACCTTTGATACAATTATTACTTTATATATTGTATTTCTATGGAATATTTCATAAGGTTTGGTTTACAGCATGGGTGTCCAACCTTTTGGCTTCTCTGGGCCACACTGAGTGTAGAGAAATTTTCTCGGGCCACATATAAAATATATACTATAGTATAGTATATATACTATATACACCTTAACTATACTACAGTAAAAGTATATAAGTAATAAAACCCCCGCCGCCCCCTTCCCTGCATTTCATATCACTCCGTCTGTGACAGAGGCGGAACTATACAGGAAGCATCGGCTCAGTCACAGACTGCAGACGTCCTAGTTTCCTGCAGCAGCCAGGAGATCGTACGGCCCTTGCAGGGATCCGGGAGCCGACGCTGCTGGTGGGCCGCATTGCCTGCGGTTCCGGGCCGCATACGGGCAGCGGGTTGGACATGCCTGGTTTACAGGCTTGGTGCAGCTGCGTTCTGTGGGTAGGGCTGCCTATTCTTTTCAATGGGCTGCCCTACCTGCAGACATGTGTAGAAAGTAGACCCCGGCCTTTTTTTTTTTCCCAATTGCCCCACACTGTACTGGTATACTCCAAAACACATATTAGCCAAAAAAAAAGTTGCGCTGTATGAAATGACAACATTAACTATAAATATTAATAATAAAGACAGTCCATCCACACTAATGTGAATCCAGTGCATATATTACATAAAGGTGTCCAACACTGCACTTGGTCCAATAATGTACAGTCAGGTCCTTAAATATTGGGACATTGACACAATTCTAATCTTTTTGGCTCTATACACCACCACAATGGATTTGAAATGAAACAAACAAGATGTGCTTTAACTGCAGACTTTCAGCTTTAATTTGAAGGTATTTACATCCAAATCAGGTGAAAGGTGTAGGAATTACAACAGTTTGTATATGTGCCTCCCACCTTTTAAGGGACCAAAAGTAATGGGACAATTGACTGCTCAGCTGTTCCATGGCCAGGTGTGTGTTATTCCCTCATTATCCCATTTACAAGGAGCAGATAAAAGGTCCAGAGTTCATTTCAAGTGTGCTATTTGCATTTGGAATCTGTTGCTGTCAACTCTCAATATGAGATCCAAAGAGCTGTCACTATCAGTGAAGCAAGCCATCATTAGGCTGAAAAAACAGAACAAACCCATCAGAGAGATAGCAAAAACATTAGATGTGGTCAAATCAACTGTTTGGACCATCCTTAAAAAGAAAGAACGCACCGTTGAGCTCAGCAACACCAAAAGACCCGGAAGACCACGGAAAACAACTTTGGTGGATGACCGAAGAATTCTTTCCCTGGTGAAGAAAACACCCTTCACAACAGTTGGCCAGATCAAGAACACTCTCCAGGAGGTAGGTGTATGTGTGTCAAAGTCAACAATCAAGAGAAGACTTCACCAGAGTTAATACAGAGGGTTCACCACAAGATGTAAACCATTGGTGAGCCTCAAAAACAGGAAGGCCAGATTAGAGTTTGCCAAACAACATCTAAAAAAGCCTTCACAGTTCTGGAGCAACATCCTATGGACAGTTGAGACCAAGATCAACTTGTACCAGAGTGATGGGAAGAGAAGAGTATGGAGAAAGAAAGGAACTGCTCATGATCCAAAGCATACCAACTCATCAGTGAAGCATGGTGGTGGTAGTGTCGTTGTGTGGGCATGTACGGCTGCCAATGGAACTGGTTCTCTTGTATTTATTGATGATGTGACTGCTGACAAAAGCTGCAGGATAAATTCTGAAGTGTTTCGGGCAATATTATCTGCTCATATTCAGCCAAATGCTTCAGAACTCATTGGACGGCGCTTCACAGTGCAGATGGACAATGACCCGAAGCAGACTGCGAAAGCAAACAAAGAGTTTTTTTAGGGAAAGAAGCGGAATGTTATGCAATGGCCAAGTCAATCACCTGACCTGAACCCGATTGAGCATGCATTTCACTTGCTGAAGACAAAACTGAAGGGAAAAAGCCCCCAAAACAAGCAGGAACTGAAGACAGTTGCAGTAGAGGCCTGGCAGAGCATCCCCAGGGATTGAAACCCAGCGTCTGGTGATGTCTATGCCTTCTAGACTTCAGGCTGTAATTGACTGCAAAGGATTTGCAACCAAGTATTAAAAAGTGAAAGTTTGATTTATGATTGTTAATCTGTCCCATTACTTTTGGTCCCTTAAAAAGTGGGAGGCACATATACAAACTGTTGTAATTCCTACACCGTTGACCTGATTTGGATGTAAATACCCTCAAATGAAAGTCTGCAGTTAAAGCACATCTTGTATATCCTGACCACTAAAAAAAAACAGATAGCAATCAAAAGAAGGGAAGTAAACTAAGTATAAATCCCCTTTCCCTCTAACCAACCTTCCAAGCCAGACCATGCCCATTGACCATGAGTGAATGGTCTTATTGGGGGGGTGTGAGAATAGTTAGTTGGGGGGGAGAATGTGATGGTTTTTTTGGGGGGGGGTTTTGTGGATGTGATGGCTTTGTGTGCTGGGATATTTGTCCAGTGGTCTGGCTTGGAAGGTTTGTTGGAGGGAAGGTAGGATTTATACTTAGTTTACATCCCCTCTTTGATTGCTATCTGTTTATTTTAGTGGTCAGGATATACATTATTGGACCAAGTGCAGTCCGATACTCCTCAACTCTGACTCCGGTATCTACTGGTTGTCAACAACTCACCACCAGGCCGTAAGTGCGTTGTGCTACTGAGAGACAGTATCAACATAATATGACAAAAAAAAACAAAATAATTGGTGCAAGGTGAGTTCACTGTATCAATAGTCAAACTGGGGGTGAAGGGGGTAGCAGTATAAAGTAAAATTGTCCTGGAAACTGGCTGGACCTTCTGCCCACTGTTGTGGGTGCTTGTTGAAGATTTAGAAGTTACTCTGGAAGTACAAGAGAAAGCACAGCGCCTTCTAAGTGCAGCAGAATACTGTTTTTAATAGGATTATAAAAAAAAAAACGTATTCACAAGGTAAGCTTATTTAAAAGCATATAGTGGCATGTCTCTGAATCACGATCCTGGGGGTCCTTGATGGCGATTCTTCCGCTGGTTCTGTCGGCATACAGGGTTCCTTGGTGGTAACCGAAGCTTCCGGAGTCCGTGGAATGCACAGGGAGAGAGCTCAGAGGGACCGCGATGTCACTTCCTGGTCAGGATTAGAAGTGTAGAATCTGAATCTTGAAGAAATGCCTGCACTACGGTCAAATCCACAAGCCAATAGCCTTTATTTAAGTAGAACAATGCTTAAAACCACTCTCAGAGGGCCAACGCGTTTCGGCCATTAGGCCTTAGTCATGGCTTGCAATACTATACAAAAGCCACACAAATACTATACAAACATTCCGTTTCGTAGTTTATACTATATAGTGTACAAACTAGTTCATGTGTGCTCCTCCCCATAATTACATGTAGTTTTTATTCATATATATTTACTGTTTTTGTATAGTATTTCCAGCCATGGCTAAGGCCTAAAGGACGAAACGTGTTGGCCCTCTGTGTGGATTTTATGCATTATTCTACTTAAAGAGGAAGTAAACTCCCCTTGTTTGTACCTATAGGTAAGCCTATAGTAATGTAAACATCCCTTGTGACAGAAATAGGCAGTGACAGGTACTCTTTATGGAGGGATCTGGGGTCTATAAGATCCCAAACCCCCACTCTGCACTTAAAACTTTCAGAAAGCCAAGATCGGCTGTTTTGAATACTGTCATTTTTTTTAAAATCTGGCACCTTTAACCACTTAAGCCCCAGAAGATTTTACCCCCATTCCGACCAGGGGGTATTTTGCGATTCGGCACTGTGTGATTTTAACGGACAATTGCGCGGTCGTGCGACGCTGTACCTAAACAAATTTGGCGTCCTTTTTTTCCCACAAACAGAGCTTTCTTTTGGTGGTATTTGGTCACCTGTGCGATTTTTTGATCACGCGCTATTAACAAAAAAAGAGCGTCAATTTTGCAAAAATAGCAACATTTTTCACATTTTTTTATATGAAATTCCCCCCCCCAAAAAAAATGTAAAAATCAAAATTTTTTAACATTTTAGGCCAATTTGTTTTATGCTACATATGTTTGGTAAAAAAAATCGCAAAAAGCGTATTTTGATTGGTTTGCGCAAAAGTTATCGCATTTACTAACAAAGGGAAAGATTTTTGTCATTTTTGTTGTTTTTTTTTTTAACGCGTAATGGCGGCGATCTGCGATTTTTTTTGCGGGACTGCGACATTGCGGCGGACAGATCGGACCCTTGACTGATATTTTTGGGGGTACCAGTGACATTTCTACAGTAATCAGTGCTATATATATGCACTGTTACTGTAAAAATACACTGGTAGTGAAGGGGTTAACTTTATTTGGGAGGGAGGGGCTGTGTGTGTCCCTAGGGGCTTGCTTTCTACTGTGATTGGCTGTGGCTTGAGCTGTAAGGACACTGATCAACGGATCTACATAGTAGATCCGTGTGATCAGTGTTTTTACAGCGAGGAGAATGACAGGTGGCTTGTTTACACAAGCTGCCTGACATTCTCCCTCTCCCGCGCCGATCGCCGAGTGACCGGCGGACATCGGGTCCGCTGGTCACACGCGCGGGGGGGTCCGTGACCACGCGGGAGCGGGAGCACGCCTCCGGGGGCGCGCACTCGCTCCCTAGACCCTCACAAGCTAGTGACGTAGCCCTACGTCACTTTGCCTGTGAGGGGCTGACTGCCGACGTAGATCGGCGTTAGGCAGTCGGCAAGTGGTTAAAGAAAGAAGAGTTCACCTGTGGTAAAAATAAAAGTCAGCAGCTACAAAAAGTGTAGCTGCTGACTTTTAAAAAACAGCCACTCCCAGTGGCGAGCTCACCCCAGCCGGTCCCACCCGCTGTCCTTGGTCCCCGGCGCCTGCATCTTCACTATGGGCACCCAGCTGTAACAACTTGCGGCTTCACAGCTGGGTGCCCACTGCGCATTAGCGAGTCGCGCTGCGCGTCGTGAGTGGTGGATGCAGTGTTCTGGGACCTGTCAGTATCCCAGAAGACTGCAGAGGGGAGGGAGGAAGGAGACATGTCAAATTGCATGTCAAATCGGACCAATGTGAACGTGGGCTTAAACCTGGAAGCTGATTGGTTTCTGTGCACAGCTGCACCAGATTTTGCACTCTCCAGTTTTATTAAACCAACCCACATATAGACAGGGAGACCCCCATGTGTTCAGGACTTTTGTCCCTGAGCACATATCGCCCTAAACACAGCAATCGGTACAGCATTCAACCCCATGTAGCCGCAACCTACCATAGACTTTGAAAGACTGACTGCAGCAGGGCTGGAAGCTGCACCTGTTCATTCGGGGTGCACTAAAATGCCAGGAGGGATGCACTGCTCTTAGACAGTTTTGCGTGTGTGTGGTGGGTAGATGTAAGCTTTAGAGGACTGCTCCTTTCACAGGTTCTGAGAAAGACTTTTGTACTCAGTCCTGACCTCTATCAGATTGTCAGCAGCAGTGGTCTTTGCTTTTCAGATATAATCTGTAGCTTATGGCGGTCATACACGATTGATTTCTTTTCCAATCGATCTCTTCCAATAGGAAAAATTAACCAACAGTTGAGAACCCATTCAATCAATAACGACACACACACACACACACTCAGAAGTGGACTTTGATCCTTGCTTAAGATACAATTGAAACTTGCGATCTAAATTATCAATCCCATCCTTGTTTCCATGTAATTTCATAATTTGATCGACTGAAATACAGATTTATTCATGAACGAAGCATCTTAGTGCTGCCGATGGATGCAAGTCAATTGATGATTTTCTGCCATGACCAGTCCTCTCAGTTTGATCGAATCCGATCTAAATTGAGTCTAAATTGATTGGAAGGGAAGTAATGGCTGTTCGATTGTTCACGGAGTCGATCGTTTTTTTACCGAGTCAAACTTCCATCAGATAATAAAATCAAAGTGTGTATGGCCGCCATCAACTCTGTTTTATAAAAATTACTAGCAGGTAGCTTTTTATCTCAGGAGAGGCAATGGGGTTGTTTTACTAAAGGCATAGGGGTGTGCCCTAATCACTATGTGCGGTGTTGATTCCCCCTACTGTCCGGATCCCCTCTCCCTTGTTGGCTTCCCCACCCTGCAGACCTGCTGGCTCCCCTCCTCCCCTCTCCCCCTGGCTGCTGGGGAGGGGGGAGGGGATGTTTCAGGATGGAGGGCAGGGGAAGGGGCTAGTAAATATGTAATTTACTGGTCCCTTCTTTTTCCAAATTAACACACACACTCACTGTGTCTATTAATAACTGAAGCATAGTAAACTGTATTTACTATGTGAAGAGGACAAGGGAACTTGACCCAGGTTTTATACAGGAAAAATGTGATGCAGTACCATGTCCTGCCAATGGTGGACTCTAGAGGCACTTACATAAGAAAAGTTATTTTCTAAAAAATGTTTTTTATTTTATTAAATTATTATTAAAACATAACAAGCGCCATAAGTCTATATTAAAAAAGACACAATACACATATACTTGTCACAAAGAGTGGCTTAATGTTTCACCTCTGTAATGTGACTTCACACAGAGGATATCTGGTGTAGTAGGTTGACGCGTTTCGCTTCATGCTTTTTTCAAGACCATCCACAGATATTCCACATATAACTGAAATTGTTGATTGTGGATATATACAGGTAGATACCAATCCCTAGGGGTGAGTTCACTTGCAAAGAGGTTTACATATAGTGGCCAAGCGAATATACATATAGTGGCCAGTTTTTTTTTTGTTTTTTTTTTTAAAGCCCATGGTGTGTGAACACACTCAAAAGACTTACACCAGGTGCATAAAAAGTGCACACACGCAAACGTGAGAACACAAAAACAGCACAGGGTGTGCGAAATGGTCTGGCCTCCGAAGAGGTTGGACCCTGACCTTGATCCCCCAGGGCGCAAGGCTCCTGACAGGGACTGAGGTACTTCCAAATGGTTTGCCTGGCCGAAACCTGGCAAACCCCGTTCTCTAGGGGGACTGCCGAAACAGCCCACCCCAAATACTAGGTGGGGCTCCCCCGAAGGGAGACCCCATGAGAGAGGGCGAACTAAGCCACAAGGCCATGTCAACCCCCTCCCAAGACGTTCAAGGTAGGCCCGAAGACCCACACCGTACTTGTCGTGCAGGAAGAAAAAGAGTGATAGTGAAGTGACACGCCAAATAAAACACACACAAACAAAAAGGTGGGGGAAGGGAAGTGGAGAAAGTGCTAGGTGCCAATGTGCAATACAAAGGCAGGCCTTTCAGCCGGAATAAAAAATTCCTCTGGTCTAAGCCAAAAGGCCTGGCCCAAGAGGCAGGTGCAGAAAAAGTGTGTATGGTGCAGTAACCAAGGTGCCGAAAAACTCAAGGCGAGCTGCCCATCACCAGTGAGAATTAAGGAACCCCTGGGCTGCCACCCCAGGGACACGTACACCACGGGCTTTTTCAGTCTCAGCCCCCGGCCAGACCCAGTGTAGCCCATCCTACCAGGAGGCATCAGAACTTTAGACAGCTTAGGGAGAACCTACCTTCAACTGGGGACAAGCCTTTTGCAAGGCCAGATTCAACCCAGGAGGAAAGGCTCCCCCACCGCCGTCCGCCATTCCTTACCAATCACATCCAGGAGCAGTACTAACCGGTGGGACTAAGCCAGCTTTCTCGCTCCCTTCAAAATGATAGGGACGGGCCCATTCAAATCTGATGGCGGCGGACCCATCCGGCTTTCTCTGACAGTGCCTACCTTCTGGTCCCCCAGTTACGCCCAGGGCACCCCTGTTCACTTCAGCCCCTGCCGATACTAACCATCAAGGTCCATACCAACTGATAAGAACAGATACTACACTTGATCTTATTCAAAAGGCCGAGAAGCGATGGCCTATCCAAAAAAAAAAAGAAAAGCACAATCAATATTCAGTAAATAACAAGCATCATAATCTGTAGCAACATACTGTACCCACCGAGACCACTTACATGCATTCCCAAAAACCCTGTTATTTCTTGGGGGATTGAATACCCTGATATGATGCTCTGCTTTTTGGTGTATGTTCTGTGTTGACTCTTCCCCATATTTGCCTGAATTAGTGTACAGTAAATACAGCTGTGCTGAGAGAGCCCGTTCCCGACACAGTTACCGGCAGCTAACAGAAAGCTCCCGACTGCTACTTGTGACTGGGAGATTTTGGATCATGTGACAGTCAATCACAGCGGTCACATTATCATAAGCCCTGCCTCCCACCAGCCAGGAGGCGCCAGCACCAAGTGGTTAACAATGTTTGTGTGTTATGTAAAGTAGTTGTGAATATTTTTAGAGCTATTATAAAAAAATATATATCTTAATGTTTGATGACATCTCGTTGGTTAAAGTGGAGTTCCGGTCTATTTTGCAACTTTAGTGATTCCTGGAGTGCTCGCTATGCTGATCAACAATTGGGCATTTTCAATTTTTTTCAGGGGTCCCTTACCTTATTTTCAGGGCATTTTTTACTGTAATTCCTCCTTCTCCCCCCTCTGTGGCCGCGGCCACCGACATCACTTCCGCCTTTGCATTGCATCCTGGGAGCTGTTTGTCATCACTCCCAGGAGGCTGGAATCAGGAAGAATTCCCAGAACACTCCCTGGAATCAGGAAGAACTCCCTGAACACTCCCTGGAATCAGGAAGAACTCCCAGAACACTCCCTGGAATCAGGAAGAACTCCCAGGACACTCCCTGGAATCAGGAAGAACTCCCAGGACACTCCCTGGAATCAGGAAGAACTCCCAGAACACTCCCTGGAATCAGGAAGCAGGACACAGCAGATTACACTGAGGCTTCAGATGCCCACATCCAAGATGGCCGCGCCCAGACAGCTTTTTTAAAAGTAAGATTTTGACTAAAATCCAATACTGTACACCTTGTAAGTATGAGAATAGCGGTTCTGTAAAGGGGCGATGGATTAGTATTATAGGGGTATTTTTAGTTAAAAAAGGTATTTGAAGCCGGAACTCCGCTTTAAGTTGACATTGTGTACAATTTGGGCTCCTGTTTTTGTTGCTAGTGATAGACAGCTTAGTATTTTATTTTAAATATCTTCTGTATTGATGTTTTGCTTATTTTTGGCAGGCCTTTGTGAAGATGGTGGCCCATCACGTGTCCTTCGTGGAAGAGGAGGTGACTCGGGCAGAGAGGGATCACCTGCCGCTATCTCAAGCCTTTAATAGAATACTGTCTGTTGCTGCTATCCCTCCCTTCCTACGGGTTAGTTCTTGCCACATGTTCAAATATTTATTATGAGCTGGAGCTCCACTTTAAGGTATAGGCCAGTGTTCTCATTTCAGTTTAGAAAAATAAATGTAATTCAGGCTCCATGCACACTATAAGACCCGGTTCACACTACTCCGACTTGGGACGCGACTTGTGTGACCTCAAGTCGCCCCAAGTTGCTTGTCATTACAAATTCAATGTAAATGAATGAGAGCCGTCTTAATATGCACTACTGAAGTCGCTCCGACTTCAGAAAAGGTTCCTGTACTACTTCAAGGCGACCTGTATCCGACTTGTGCACATAGACTTCAATGGGAGTCACCTCTAAGTCGGATCCTTATCTATTTTCAAACGACTGTGATCAGACTTTCCAGGAAGAAGAAAATGATTACCCAGGCATTCCCCACAGACAAAGTCGCCTATCATTTAAGTCTCTTCAAAGTCACGCTAAAGTAGCGCTAAAAAGTCACTCCTTCATGGGGCAAATTTCTGGTCGCGGTAGTGTAAACCGGCTCTAAGCTTAACCACTTAAGAATCAGGCCTATTTCTGACACTTGTTGTTTACAAAAGTTGAAATCATTATTTTTTGCTAAAATATTACTTAGAAGTTAGAACCCCCAAACATTTTTTTTTTTTAGCAGAGGCCCTAGAGAATAAAATAGAGATCGTTGCAATACTTTGTCACGCCGTATTTGCACAGCGGTCTTACAAACGCAATTGTTTTTAAAAATACACTTTTTTAAATTAAAAAAATAGGAAAACAGTAAAGTTAGCCCATTTTTTTTTTGAATTTGAAAGATAAGATTACGCTGAGTAAATAGATACCCAACATGTCATGCTTCAAAATTGCGCGCGCTCGTGGAATGGTCACAAACATCGGTACTTAAAAATCTACATAGGCGATGTTTTGAAAATGTCTACAGGTTACCAGTTTAGAGTTACAGATGAGGTCTAGGGCTAGAATTATTGCTCTCGCTCGAACGATCGCGGCGATACCTCACATGTGTGGTTACATATGTGGGCACGACTTGCGTATGCGTTCGCTTCTGTGTGCGAGCTCGGAGGGACGGGGTGCTTTTTTTTTTGTTTTTCTTTTCTTATTTATTTGACCTTTTATTTTTTATGTTAACACTGTCCCTTTAAAAAAAATTTTTTTGATCACTTTTATTCCTATTATAAGGAATGTAAACATCCCTTGTAATAGAAATAAGCAAGACAGGTCCTCTTTAATGCGAGATCTGGGGTCAAAAAGAACTCAGATCTCACATCTACACTAAAAAGCAAAAAAAAAAAAAAAAAAGGCATTTTTTCTCATCATGAAAAAAACGGACCCTTTAAGGCCGTTGGGAGGAAGCGATGTATGACGTTGCTCCGGTCCTTCAAGGCCATAGAGTCATGTGGGGGCCAGCTTGCCCTCACTCAACTTCCTGCCTAGGAGGGGAAAGGACCGCACTATTTTCCCTGCTACCAACGGCTCCAATTAGCTGGGGAAAATGACCGGGAAGTTGCGTGAGGGGGAGGGGGCACCACTCCTGCCGCCCATAAAAGTAATCCTGCGGTGAATCCGCCGCTGGGACCACTTTTATGTGAAAGAGGACCGCCCGCCTTGTAAAAAAATACCGGGGGGTTATGGCAGCTATCTGCTGCCATAACCCTGGTATTTACCATCAAATTAATGGTCAAATCAGGACATTCAGGGGTATGAGAGATGATTACAGCCACACACACCTACACAGGTTGAACTGGATGGACTATTGTCTTTATTCAACCTCAACTACTATGTAACTATGTAAATTAGCGACGTAAAACTGCAGGCGACGGGCGGTCCGTAAGTGGTTAAAACAATGCTATAAAATTGCTGGATGAAAAACGCTAATAATAGCGGTTTTGTCCCAGTTTTTAGCAGCAGTTAGGAAATTTAGTTCTGCCAGGAAATCACTCCCAAAAAAGAGGGTTTTTTTCTGCTTCTAGAAGCTGAAGCTTTAAAAATTCTTCTAGACTAAAATAGTGTGCATCTACACATAGGGGTTGATATACTAAAGGCGTATAGACTGTGAACTTTGCAAAGTGAAGTTGCACTCTGTAAGAGTAGTTGCTCCAGAGCTTAGTAAATGAGCAGGAGCTCTGCTTACTCCCATCATCCAATCATGTGCAAGTGAAAATGCAGTTTTTTTTATTTTCCTTGCACGTGTTTGGATATTCGTCCCAAAGTGAAGCTTTACCTCATTTACTAAGCTCTGGAGCAACTGCCCTTGCAGAGTGCAACTGCACTTTGTAAAGTGCACAGTCTATTTGCCTTCAGCAAATCCCCATAGGATCAGTGCTGGGACAAGGTCACCTAGAGCCCAGGGCAAAGATGCCAAACGGCGACCCTACCCAAAAAAAGGAATGTATGAGCATTATGTGTCAGCAAAAATCCCCTCCCTCCCCCCCCCAAAAAAAATTCTACCACTAATCTTCACACTTACCCCTTAAAGGATACGTTCCCCTTCGGGAACATGTAACATGTTCCCAATGCTGCAGCCGATGTCCGCTGCCCCCTCTCCCTGAAGAAGTTTCCCGTACTAGCTGTCATTTTTTAAAATCAGCGCCCACATGGCCACGTCATTCATTGACACAGCTCTGTGTGTGAATGAACTACAAGCCCCAACATCCTTTGCGGTTGTCAGCCTGTGGTTCTCAGTTAAATACCGAAGCGCTGTGGAGCGCCGTTGTAGTTCATTGATTTCTTCCTGTCAGTGTATCTGCCTGTCCGTAGGGGATGTACGGCTACACTGATATACTGACAGATCTGAAGGAGATCTGCGTGGCTCCAGCAATCTTCTGATCGCTGGTGCAATGCTTTACAGCAGGGATCCTCAAACTACGGCCCTCCAGCTGTTGTGGAACTACACATCCCATGAGGCATTGTAAAACTCTGACATTCACAGACATGACCAGGCATGATGGGAGTTGTAGTTCCTAAACAATTGGAGGGCAATAGTTTGAAGACCCCTGCTTTAAAGGCTCCAAAAGAAAACAATAATAAATGCACATTTTTTTTTTACCTGCAAAAAGATGTGCATTTATTTATTTATTTATTCTAAATATTGGAATATTTTCATTATTGAACTTTTTCATATGATATTTATGAGAGATTTTCCACTGTTTTTTATTGAGAGATATTTATAATAATTGAGTGTTATCATTCATATTTTTTGGTTTCACACGCCAATTGTACATGTATCAGCGCTACATTAAAAACCAAAAAGTGCAGCGCTGAAATCAGTATACAATTATATAGCTGAAAAGCTCATATAAAGAAAACAAAAAAGGAGAGGGGATAATGTCCAAATGAATAGTCCCAATATTAAGTGCAGAGATGTGAATCCACGTGCAAAATAACTTTCTTCCAGTGACACCAGGGAAAAGTGTAGGAAGGGGACACCCTTGTGCTCAGGTATAACAAGCAGCTTACCGAAATTCCGTGGCTGCTCAATTTAATGAGACAGCCTCTCCCAGCTAGTAGTAAACCAGTAGGTCAACCGATATCAAGCTCAGGTGCTTCGAAAGACTCCAAAAGCCGAAAGCCGTTTCCGGTGTGTTGTTAAACCGATCACATTAATATGTGGCACACTTGGAACTTCTCATATACTCCATTGAACGTAAAGCCATATGTAGAAAGAAACAGAGGCCCATAGCGTAATCCCGTAAACCAATAGGTAAATTTATTAAAAAAACTACTTACAATTTAAAAGACAAAAACAGGCATGTAGTATGTGCCGGTCATGGATCTAACCGCGGCGTCCCGCAAGTCTCCAGATCTGGAGACTTGCGGGACGCCGCGGTTAGATCCATGACCGGCACATACTACATGCCTGTTTTTGTCTTTTAAATTGTAAGTAGTTTTTTTAATAAATTTACCTATTGGTTTACGGGATTACGCTATGGGCCTCTGTTTCTTTCTACATATGGCTTTACGTTCAATGGAGTATATGAGAAGTTCCAAGTGTGCCACATATTAAAGAGGAAGTAAACCCTCCGCAGGAAGTTGTACCTATAGGTAAGCCTATGATAAGGCTTACCTATAGGTACTGTAAATATCTCCTAAACATGTACGGTTTAGGAGATATTTACCTTTAATGCAGCCAGTGACGTCACTGGCGCATGCGCTCTGAAGGAACGGCTGATCGTGCCGTTCCTTCAGAGCCCCGTGCCGTGACCGTCGGCTCCCGCGCGCGTGCGCAGGAGTGACGTCACCGCGGCTCCGGCCAATCAGATGGCCGGATGCCGCGATCCCGGAAGACGGGCGACTGAACATGTCGCTCGTCATACAGGTAAGAGAGCGGCACGGCGGGGGCTCGTTCTAAGGTAAGTATTTCATAATGAGCTAGTATGCGATGCATACTAGCTCATTATGTCTTTCTCTTGCAGGTTGTAAAAGAAAAAAAAAAAATTTTAACGAGTTTACAACCTCTTTAATGTGATCGGTTTAACAACACACCGGAAACGGCTTTCGGCTTTTGGAGTCTTTCGAAGCACCTGAGCTTGATATCGGTTGACCTACTGGTTTACTACTAGCTGGGAGAGGCTGTCTCATTAAATTGAGCAGCCACGGAATTTCGGTAAGCTGCTTGTTATACCTGAGCACAAGGGTGTCCCCTTCCTACACTTTTCCCTGGTGTCACTGGAAGAAAGTTATTTTGCACGTGGATTCACATCTCTGCACTTAATATTGGGACTATTCATTTGGACATTATCCCCTCTCCTTTTTTGTTTTCTTTATATGAGCTTTTCAGCTATATAATTGTATACTGATTTCAGCGCTGCACTTTTTGGTTTTTATTGTATTTTTTGAATCACTGTTAGTTGATTTTGTGCCAGCTGCTCACTATTGTTCTTAATCATTTGGTTTTCTGTCACATCTAGCGCGGAAATTTTTCTTCTATTTATATTACATCAGCGCTACATATTTGTATATAAATTCATATAATATATTAGAATTATTAATTATTGTGTAACCTTATACGGACGGGCAGCAACATAATTTATTATTGTTAACCACTTTAAGACCAGAAAGATTTGCCCTATTTTGCGATTCGGCACTGCGTTAATTTAACGGACGATTGCCCGGTCATGCAATGCTGTACCCAAATAAAATTGATGTCCTTGTTTTCCCACAAACAGAGCTTTATTTTGGTGGTATTTGATCACCTGTGCGTTTTTTATTTTTTGCGCTATAAACAAAAAAAGAGCGACAATTTAAAAAAAACAATATTTTTCACATTCTGCTATATGGCATTCTCAACAAAAAATGTAAACATCAAAATTTTTTAACATTTTAGGCCAATTTGTTTTCTGCTACATATTTTTGGTAAAAAAAAATCGCAATAAGTGTATTTTGATTGGTTTGCGCAAAAGTTATCGCGCCTACTAACTACGGGAAAGATTTATGTCATTTTTATTGTTTTGTTTTTTTTTTACTAGTAATGGCGGCGATCTGCGATTTTTAGCGGGACTGTGACATTGCGGCGGACAGATCGGACCCCTAACTGACATTTTTGACACTATTAGGGGGGACCAGTGACATTACTACAGTAATCAGTGCTAAAAATATGCACTGTTACTGTAATAATGACACTGGCAGGGAAGGGGTTAACACTGTGGGTGATCAAGGAGTCAAATGTGAGCCTAGGGGAGTGATTCTAACTGTGGTGGCCGTGGCTTCTGAAATTACCATAGAGACATGTGATCCTATAAGGATCACATGGGCTCTGTGATCATCCCAGGGAGAAGAACGGTTGGCTATGTTTACAACAGCTGACCGTTGTTCTCTGTCAGCAGAGAGCGATCGCAGGTGTCAGTGAGCAATCAGAGCCGCCTGCCCGCTGCATTGGCTTCCCCGCTGACGAGCGGGGGTGGGAGCACGCCGGCGGCGGCGCATGCTCGCCCCCTAGACTCCCGACACGTACCGCGATTCGTCTGGGAGCGGCTGCCTGCCGCAATACATTTGCGGTGGGCGGTCGTAAAGTGGTTAACATGGAGGAACCCCTCTAATAACTTTTATAGATAGCTTACAGTACCTGATGGTCAGGGAGATGAATTCCCCACTTACAGATAGTTAAAAAGTTAATTGGTGTCAGTGATTACTTATTCAAGAGGCAGAAATTGTTCACAGTTCAAGGAACCTCTGGAGGAACCACAGGGTCCCATGTTACCCTGGTTGAGAAAGGTTGGTATAGAAAATATAGTATGGACAGGTGAGCAGTACTTATAGATGGGTCTAGTTATCCTGTCCTGTAAACCCCGTGCGTTGTTTAGAATGCTTCAATAATGCTTAAAGGGTTAGTTCAAATAAAAAGTGAGCCTACAACACCGCTCAGGTACCTTATATGATCCGCATCTACTGCCGACCTCTCAAGCCGATTTAATGATCTGGCACTTTAAAACTTCACAAAACAGTGCTGTGTTCGCACTGGGTATATAGCAGCATATTACTCGCAGTGGTGAGCGCTCATTGGTCAGCGCTGGCCCCATGACCACCCTTTCCAATGACAATCCCAGCTTTGTTCAAGGACGTTGTTCTAAAAGAAAAGGAGCCTCCAAAGTATTTTCATATACATTGTGGTCACATGGCCTCGCCATTGCTCGCATTATGCTGTGTAGGGATGTTTTAAAGCAAGGGTCTTCAAACTATGGCCCTCCAGCTCTTCGGGAACTACAATTCCCATCATGCCTAGTCATGTCTGTAAATGTCAGAGTTTTACAAAGCCTCATGGGATGTGTAGTTCTGCAACAGCTGGAGGGTCGTAGTTTGAGGATCCCTGTTTTAAAGTGTTGAACCATCACGCCGCCCCCCCCCCCCCAAGATATATGAGCATTATGTGTCAGCAAAAATCCCCCCACAAAAAAACGGAGCACTAATCTGCATGCTTGCCTTCCAAGCATAATTACCCCCTCCCCCCCCCCCCGTACAAATCCGCCCCCTACTGAAATCCCCACTCCAAGCACAAATGTTTGCTAACCCCCACCCAAATCCCCCCAGCTCACTTGCACCCCCCCCCCCAGAAAATTACCCCTTTAGCTCAAATCCTTTACCACTAAAATTCCCCCTCCTAGAACACATCTTCTCCCCCCCACTCCAAATCCCCCCCCGATCCCTCCTCCTAGCACAAATCTTCTTCCCCCAATCCCTCCTTCTAGCACAAATCTTCTTCCCCCCATCCCCCTTCCTAACACAAATCCCTCTAAATTAACACACTTAGCACCCCTCACACACACACACACACATTTCCCCTCCTAGAACAATACTTAACCCCTGCCTCCCCCCCATATTCCCCTTTCCAACACAAGTCCCCTCCCCCCAATCTCCTTGTGGCGCCTCCCCCTATCTCACATGATACCACATTGCCCAGGGCAGCTGGCCCTCCTGCCCTCCCCTTTGTCCCAGCCCTGCTGGCTGGAGAGAGCAGCTGAAGCTGAGGATCATATAAGGTACATGCAGCAGCGGGTATTGGAGGGGTGCAGAGGGTGTTGTGAGCTAGTTCACCTTTTCATTTTTTGTGATAAAGTAAACCAATCCCCTTACACTATAGACATGAAAAAAACATTTCTAGGGAATTTTGCAAAAACCTTCTTCACAATAACCCGTGCCGGACAATGATTGGTGGAATCTCTGGGGTCAGACAGGTGAGTGCTGTTGTGATGAAGCCATGACCTCCAAGCCAACAGATTTTTGGTAAGATTTTCCAGTTTGATGTACAACTGCAGAAAGTTGTGACTGCAACGATGTATTTTGCCTGTGGTGGATTCTGGCAGTTGATTGGTTAATGACATTGGTTTATTTATTTATTTTTTTCTCTCTTAAAAAAAAAAACTTAAGAAATGCCAAAAACAAATTCTGTCATATTAAGACCAGACGCTCTCTGGGGCCCAAACCTGACACCTCGTACACAGGATAAGACGCTTCAGATGAAATAAAACCCTTTATTATTGAAATACCCACTGCAATTTCACCGTGTCTGCTTCGAAAGAAAATATATCACACTGGGACAAAGAAAAAAAAAAATTCTAAAATTACTACTGAAAAAAAAAAAAGATCAACAACATTGTATTTAAAATACCCCCATAGCATAGCGAAAAAATACAAGATATTAATAAAGTTTAATTTGTGGTTCCCCCAATCTTGCAGCAGACAGGTACATTATTTATTACAAGTTCTTATATAGTGCTGTCAATATTACACAGCACTTTATTATTATTATTACAGGTACTTATATAGCGCTTTACATATACAGTATCTCACAAAAGTGAGTACACCCCTCACATTTTTGTAAATATTTTATTCTATCTTTTCATGTGACAACACTGAAGAAATTACAATTTGCTACAATGTAAAGTAGTGAGTGTACAGCTTGTATAACAGTGTAAATTTGCTGTCCCCTCAAAATAACTCAACACACACAACAAGCCATTAATGTCTAAACAAAAGTGAGTACATCCCTAAGTGAAAATGTCCAAATTGGGCCCAATTAGCTATTTTCTCTCCCCGGTGTGACTCGTTAGTGTTACAAGGTCTCAGGTGTGAATGGGGAGCAGTTGTGTTAAATTTGGTGTTATCGCTTTCACTCTCTCATACTGGTCACTGGAAGTTCAACATGGCAGCTCATGGCAAAGAACTCTCTGCGGATCTGAAAAAATAATTGTTGCTCTACATAAAGATGGCACAAGCTTTAAGAAGGTTGCCAAGACTTAACACAAACAAATCACCAGGACCGGATGGCGTACATCCGAGAGTACTCAAGGAACTCAGTAAGGTTATATCTAGACCACTGTTCCTGATCTTTGCTGACAGTATTATGACAGGAGATGTACCAGGGGATTGGAGGAAAGCTAACGTGATTCCAATATTCAAAAAGGGGCAGAGGCATATACCGGGAAATTATAGGCCTGTCAGTTTGACATCAATAGTATGTAAACTTCTGGAGGGGATGATAAGGGACTATATCGTAGAGTTTGCTAAAGACAACAACATCATCATCAGCAGTAATCAGCACAGGTTTACAAATGGGCGTTCTTGTCAAACCAATCTCTTAACATTCTACGAGGAGGTGAGCTGTGAGCTAGATAGGGGCAGACCAGTAGATGTGATGTACCTGGATTTCGCTAAGGCATTTGATACAGTTCCCCACAAGTGCTTCATTTATAAAATATTGTCTGCAGGTATCGACAGCAGGGTTTGCTCTTGGATACTGAGGCAACGACATGGCAAATGAGGTTTAATGTGGAGAAGTGTAAGGTTTTGCACTTGGGGACTAAAAACATAAAAGCACAATACACGTTAGGAGGGGAACCCTTGGGGGAATCAAAAATGGAGAAAGATCTGGGAGTCTTGGTTGATGATAGATTAGCAGAGATGTATAGTAACTAAGTAGAACTACTTCACTACTGTACTTAAGTACCGAAAGGCGGTATCTGTACTTTTCTTGAGTAGAATTTTTTCTCCTACTTCCACTTTTACTTCACTACATTTTTTCAATGATTTCAATACTTCTACTCCGATATTTTTTTTTTGTGCTGCATAGTTACTCGTTACAATTATAAAAATTACCACTGCCAGAACAGTAGATGGCAGGTTTCATGAAGCTCGAAACATGTGTATTATCAGCGCATACGAAAATAAAAGCTACTGTATGTATAAATAAAAGCTGCATTTGAAATAATAAAACAATATGATGTTCAAACTTTTGACTTCTTTCTTTAATAACTACATAACACAGTAGTTGTACTTTTACTTTCAGTACTTGAGTAGCAATTTTTTTTTCAAAACTACTGGTACTTTTACTTTCAGTTCTTGAGTAGCAAGATTTAAAAAAAAACTACTTGCAATACTTAAGTACAAAAAATGTTGAATACTTTAGTACTTCTACTCAAGTCACTTTTTGATCGAGCACTTCCACTTCTACTCAAGTCACTTTTTGATCGAGCACTTGTACTTTTACTCAAGTATGGGTTTCGAGTACTTTATACAACTCTGTATTAGGCAATAGCATGCAATGTCAAGCGGCAGCTGCCAAAGCCAGCAGTATATTAGCATGCATAAAGAAGGGGATACATTCCAGAGATAAGACTATAATCCTTCCACTTTATAAAACTCTGGTCCGACCGCATCTGGAGTATTCTGTCCAGTTCTGGTCGCCAGTCCTCAGGAGGGATGTGTTGGAGCTGGAGAGAGTCCAGAGAAGGGCAACTAAACTGATTAGGGGATTGGAAGACCTTAATTATGAAGAGCGTCTGCAATCGCTTGATTTATTCTCCCTGGAGAAGAGACGCCTGAGGGGGGACATGATAGCAATTTATAAATATCTCAATGGGGATCTCAGCTTAGAAAAAAAGCTGTTCAGTCGAAGGGATTGCACGAGGACTCGAGGGCATACAATACGATTAGAGGAGAAGCGTTTTAACCTCAGGCAACGTGGGGGGTTCTTTACTGTGAGGGCTACAAGATTGTGGAATTCTCTACCACAAGAGGTGGTTTCTGCGGGTAGTATGGTGGCTTTCAAAAGACTCGTACATCTCAAGGATCAGAACATTCAGGGGTATGTGAGATGATTACAGCTACACATACCTACACAGGTTGAACTGGATGGACTATTGTCTTTATTCAACCTCATCTACTATGTAACTTGTTTCAAGACCCTGAAACTGAGCTGCAGCACGGTGGCCAAGACCATACAGCGGTTTAACAGGACAGGTTCCACTCAGAACAGGCCTCGCCATGGTCAACCAAAGAAGTTGAGTGCACGTGCTCAGCGTCATATCCAGAGGTTGTCTTTGGAAAATAGACGTATGAATGCTGCCAGCATTGCTGCAGAGGTTGAAGGGGTGGGGGGGTCAGCCTGTCAGTGCTCAAACCATACGTCGCACACTGCATCAAATTGGTCTGCATGGCTGTCGTCCTAGAAGGAAGCCTCTTCTAAAGATGATGCACAGGAAAGCCTGCAAACAGTTTGCTGAAGACAAGCAGACTAAGAACGTGGATTACTGAAACCATGTCCTGTGGTCTGATGAGATCAAGATAAACTTATTTGGTTCAGATGCTGTCAAACGTGTGTGGAGGCAACCAGGTGAGGAGTACAAAGAAAAGTGTGTCTTGCCTACAGTTAAGCATGGTGGTGGGAGTGTCATGGTTTGGGGCTGCATGAGTGCTGCCAGCACTGGGGAGCTACAGTTCATTGAGGGAACCATGAATGCCAACATGTACTGTGACATACTGAAGCAGAGCATGATCCCCTCCCTTCAGAGACTGGGCCGCAGGGCAGTATTCCAACATAACGACCCCAAACACACCTCCAAGACGACCACTGCCTTGCTAAAGAAGCTGAGGGTAAGGGTGATGGACTGGCCAAGCATGTCTCCAGACCTAAACCCTATCTGTGGGACATCTGTGGGAGCGCAAGGTCTCTAACATCCACCAGCTCCGTAATGTTGTCATGGAGGAGTGGAAGAGGACTCCAGTGGCCACCTGTGAAGCTCTGGTAAACTCCATGCCCAAGAGGGTTAAGGCAGTGCTGCAAAATAATGGTGGCAGCACAAAATATTGACACTTTGTGCCCAATTTGGACATTTTCACTTAGGGGTGTACTCACTTTTGTTGCCAGTGGTTTAGACATTAATGGCTGTGTGTTGAGTTATTTTGAGGAGACAGCTAATTTACACTGTTATACAAGCTGTACACTCACTACTTTACATTGTAGCAAAGTGTAATTTCTTCAGTGTTGTCACATGAAAAAACTAAATAAAATGTTTATAAAAATGTGAGGGGTGTGAGGCTGAGATACTGTATATACACTTACAGTATATTGTACATTCACTTCAGTTCCCTTTCCTCAAGGAACTTGCAATCTAAGGTTCTTAACTCACATACATACACATACTAGGGTCCATTTACCTACCAGAATCATCTTTAGAGTGTGGGAGGAAATGGGAGCACCTGGAGAAACCCCACACAGGCACAGGGAAAACATGCAAACCCCAGGTAAGTAGGACCGTGGTTGGGATTCAAACCAACAACCCCTAGTGCTGGCAGGCGGAAGCACTTCAAAAAAAGCCAGGGGATTTTCAGTCACAACTTACCAACCAGCCTGCGACCAACCGAATGAACCTGTCTAACAGTATGTGTTAAAAACAGAGGTTTAGTTTCACACATTTGCAAATACATACGTAATCTGCAGGCCACTGCAAGGCACCCTGATATCTGCAGACCCTAACTCTACCTTTAAAGAGTCTCCACAGTGGAAGCACATGTATTCTGATGGATAGATGGAGGACAGCTGACTGGAGGCAGAAGCACTAACCACTTAGCCACTGTGCTGCACATTGGGTACAGATGCACAAAATGTAATAATATGTCCTAGATGAGCAGGTCTGAACCAGGTAAGGGCCAGTTCACACCATATGCAGTCTAGTGCATTTTTTTTCTGCATCAAAAAATATATGGTTTTCTATTTCAATGTTTTTATTAGAATTTTTATGCAAGAAGAGTAGAGTGTACAACTCTTACACAAACAGTAGTATCTGAATAGAGATAAAATTCGGTCCCATAGCACATAGCCAACAAAATACCATATTATAATATCAACTTCTATAGATAATTGAACCCAAAAAACATGCCTGACACACAAGGATAAACCACCCTATCAGGATGCTCAGATAGCCCATGTAAAAATATATAAAATATATGGAAAAATATAGAATAGGTCAGATTTTTACATAACCCACCGGCCTACGTGGGTCACAAAAGCTTCCAAATACTCTATATCAGGGGTCTCCAAAATTTTCAAGCAATCGGCCAGTTTACTGTCCTTCAGGATTTAGGGGGGCCAGACTGTGGCTAGTGGGAGTAGATAATACCCCAGCATCAGTGCCCCATCATTAGTTATAATGGGAGGAATAGTGCCCCATTGTTATCAGTAAGATGAATAGTGCCCCATTGATGGTGTTAGATCAGTAGGGGGAATGGTGCCCCATCATTGGTGTCAGTTCCTGGAAAAGTGCCCCAAGGACCAGATAAGGGCAAGCAAAGGGCCACATCTGGCCCCCGGGCCAAAGTTTGGAGACCCCTGCTCTATATCAAATAGCAAATATTAAAATCATGTAGGTCTAAAGTAGAAAGAAAGAGAGAAGATGGAAAAGAAAAGGGGGGGGGAGCAAAGAAAGCTACCCAGGAGCTCTGTCAGTGAGCCCACAACCCCAATCCACACTCTTTAACTGTCAGGCTGGAGGTATTTGGGTCAAGGATCCCAAATATGATCAAACCTAGCAGATCTGTCTTTCAGTATGCTGACCAGCTTAGAAAGACAATCTGGAACCAGGTACCATCAGGACAAAACCTTGTAGCCTGATACCACCAGGTCCATATTCATAATGCTTTTATCAGTGGCGGCTGGGGCACAGGGGCGCTGCCCCCCCATCCATGCGTCTGGCCCCCTAATCTACATGCAGGGAGCCAGACGCATGAAGTTCAATGGGGTTTTTTTTTTCTGAAGCACGTGATTAAAGCCAGAGGCTCTAATAGGCTTCAGAAAAGGGTGGGTTCGGGGCGCAGAACCCACCCATTTGTGTTCCAATAGTAGCGAATGAATATTCGCTATTGTCACACGGATCCTCCTCCTGGCCAATCAGGAAGCGGGTCCGAGACCCGTTTTCCGATTGACCGAAAGGCGAACCCATGCCATTGGCCATGAAGGAGGAGGGAGGACTCGAGGAGACGCGGGGGACTGAGGAGAAGCCGCTGCTGGTGAGAGGGTGAGTGAGCCGCGACCGGGGGGGGGGGGATTACGATGGTGCAAGCCAGCAGTGAATGGGATAATATAATGAAATAGAGGACTATTCATGAGGAGGGAGACGTGAGCGGTGATTGTAAATCAGTGTGGATTATGTGTAGAGGAGAATATACATCAGATGCCAATACAGATCATTAGTCTTCCAGAAGAATTTTCCACCAAAAGCCAGAACCACCAGAATATCTGAGACTTACTAAGTGTGGGATTGTTCCCTCTAATACAGACCCTCACACACACCAATGACTATCCACCAGTCCACACAAAATCAACAACTACCCACTAATCCACACCACAACAATGACTACCTATCACTCGATTCCAATCAGAACGATGGCTACCCACTAATCCCCACTACAACAATGACTACTCACATGCCCCCTTTCATGAGACGGATGACTATTCCCTAATCCTGACCACACCAATGACTATCCATTATCCAACTTCCGAACAGATGGACAACTAACCACAAATGCCCAGCACACCAATGACTACCCAGTAAGCTACACCAGACCAATGAATAAATATTAATCCCCACCACAAAAATGACTTCCTACAACCCTTTTTCCCATCAGATGCATGACCACTCACTAATACCCAGTACATGAACACACACTCATACCCACCTCATCAATGACTATCCCAATTCCCACCAGATGCATGACTACCCACTAATCCCCAGCAAACCTAGGACTTCCCACTAATTTCCAGCACACCAATGACTATCCATTACCATTATTTTATGGTGTGCAGGCTGGTGTGGGGGGGGGGGGGTGGTCCGACTGCCGCCCCCCCCCCCCCGGCCCATAAAGCACCGGCCGCCACTGGCTTTTATATGTCCATGTAGACCAGGACCACCAATCAGATAATTTGATTTTGTCTCCCAGATTCAGTTCTAATGCCAACATAAAGGGTAATTTGCTAGTTGGATAAACAAACAATTTGTAAAGCATCAAGATACCCCCTCTCTGAGTCTCACCATGAAAATATCTAGACTCAAAGACTGTACGTGTCGTAATATCATCCGTAGCTTTCTGCACAGAGCGCAGGAAATGCAAAATCTGTTGCAGTCCAAAGGTCTCAGATGGGGGCATCCTCAACTGCTGCACAAAATAGGACAGAGGGTGGATACCCTTATGATCAATAAAATGACCTATTTCAAACAAACCCTTATTGACCCACCACTGAAAATCTTGTAGGCATAATCCCAGTGGAAAAGCAGGGTTAAGGAACAATGGAGCTACTGGGGTATGCAGGAACCTCAGCAGTGTGGCTTTACATTAGAGATCCCATACCAGCAAGGAGGGAGAGAGTGATGGACATAGGATCAGTGGATGCTTTTTGAACAGGATCCACAATAAGAGATCAAGGGGTAGAGGACCACAGGCCGGTGCTTCCAATTTTACCCATTCCTAGTAGATTTGTGCCAATGGAAATTGGGTGGAGAGTAATTATGTATCCAAAAAAGTACCGGCACAATCCCCTATAAATTGAAAACCAAAAATAAACCAAGTCTAACAGGTTGGACCCTGCAGACGATGAGAGTGGGGATTTTAATGTGCCCAAAGACTAACAGACAAAATACAAATGATAAATTTTATTAACCTCCCTGGCGGTATGATTATGTCAGGAATTATGTACCAAAAGCAGTACAATTTTTTTCATGGAAATTTGGCGTTATGTATTATAGGCCTTATTAATTATGGCGTTATTAATTATAGTAATATAATAACATCTCCAATCAAAAAGCAGAATGTTCTGTTTTCATCATGAAGTACACTGAAATCAGGAGATATAATGACTTTACCAGTGATGCGAGAGAGGCTGAGGCCACATACAGCTACTGAAATTAAATTATAAACATCTATCTATCTATCTATCTATCTATCTATCTATCTATCTATCTATCTATCTATCTATCTATCTATCTATCTATCTATCTATCTATCTATCTATCTATCTATCACACATTCTTAAAACTGCATCTCAGTGTTTTTTTAGATTATGTACAGTATATTATATACTGATATTATCCAGTAAAATGAATACACACACATATGCACACTTGCATACATTCCTATATACGTATACTAATTTGTATATTTTATTTGCTTAAATTATTATTTTTTCTATAAAAATTAATTTGGCATGTAGAGCCGTATTTCTGTGCCCGTCCTTCCAGTGTTCTCTCTGCACATTTCCATACGTTTCTGATTACTCGCTGACCCTCTCCCAGGTCTCGGTCTTTTCTCTTCTTCCCTGGAGATTGACTCTGACATTGTCTCTGGTAAACATGGTTTACCAGTGATGCGAGAGAGGCTGAGGCCACATACAACTACCGAAATTAAATTATAAACATTATCTATCTATCTATCTATCTACAGTGCTTTGCTTTGCAAAAGTATTCGGCCCCACTTGAACTTTTCAACCTTTTGCCATATTTCAGGCTTCAAACATAAAGATGTAAAACTGTAATTTTTTTTTTTGAAGAATCAACAACAAGTGGGAGACAATCATGAAGTGGAACGAAATTTATTGGATATTTCAAACTTTTTTAACAAATAAAAAACAGAAAAATTTGGCGTGCAAAATTATTCAGCCCCTTTACTTTCAGTGCAGCAAACTCTCTCCAGAAGTTCAGTGAGGATCTCTGAATGATCCAATGTTGACCTAAATGACTAATGATGATAAATAGAATCCACCTGTGTGTAATGAAGTCTCCGTATAAATGCACCTGCACTGTGATAGTCTCAGAGGTCCGTTTAAAGCGCAGAGAGCATCATGAAGAACAAGGAACACACCAGGCAGGTCCGAGATACTGTTGTGGAGAAGTTTAAAGCCGGATTTGGATACAAAAAGATTTCCCAAGCTTTAAACATCCCAAGGAGCACTGTGCAAGCGATAATATTGAAATGGAAGGAGTATCAGACCACTGCAAATCTACGAAGACCTGGCCGTCCCTCTAAACTTTCAGCTCATACAAGGAGAAGACTGATCAGAGATGCAGTCAAGAGGCCCATGATCACTCTGGATGAACTGCAGAGATCTACAGCTGAGGTGGGAGACTCTGTCCATAGGACAACAATCAGTCGTGTACTGCACAAATCTGGCCTTTATGGAAGAGTGGCAAGAAGAAAGCCATTTCTTAAAGATATCCATAAAAAGTGTTGTTTAAAGTTTGCCATAATCCACCTGGGAGACACCAAACATGTGGAAGAAGGTGCTCTGGTCAGATGAAACCAAAATCGAACTTTTTGGCAACAATGCAAAACATTATGTTTGGCGTAAAAGCAACACAGCTCATCACCCTGAACACACCATCCTCACTGTCAAACATGGTGGTGGCAGCATCATGGTTTGGGCCTGCTTTTCTTCAGCAGGGACAGGGAAGATGGTTAAAATTGATGGGAAGATGGATGGAGCCAAATACAGGACCATTCTGGAAGAAAACCTGATGGAGTCTGCAAAAGACCTGAGACTGGGACGGAGATTTGTCTTCCAACAAGACAATGATCCAAAACATAAAGCAAAATCTACAATGGAATGGTTCACAAATAAACATATCCAGGTGTTAGAATGGCCAAGTCAAAGTCCAGACCTGAATCCAATCGAGAATCTGTGGAAAGAACTGAAAACTGCTGTTCACAAACGCTCTCCATCCAACCTCACTGAGCTCAAGCTGTTTTTCAAGGAGGAATGGGCAAAAATTTCAGTCTCTCGATGTGCAAAACTGATAGAGACATACCCCAAGCGACTTACAGCTGTTATCGCAGCAAAAGGTGGCGCTACAAAGTATTTACTTAAGGGGGCTGAATAATTTTGCACGCCCAATTTTTCAGTTTTTTATTTGTTAAAAAAGTTTGAAATATCCAATAAATTTCGTTCCACTTCATGATTGTGTCCCACTTGTTGTTCATTCTTCACAAAAATTACAGTTTTATATCTTTATGTTTGAAGCCTGAAATGTCGCAATGCACTGTATCTATCTATCTATCTATCTATCTATCTATCTATCTATCTATCTATCTATCTATCTATCTATTAATTCTATCTTTCTTTCTTAGATATATGTGCCAGCTACCAGATCCTACCTATGTAGTGACCTGCAGAGGGGATTTACCAGTTACAGAGAATGAAGATGGGATGGGTGCTGGGATCCCATCCTGCCTCCTCCATGATGTAACATTATGGGGATAATCCAGAAACACAACACATAATGCTGTAATAATTATTGCTTTCACCAAGGATTCACACAGCTCCCATCCAGCATTCACGCAGTTTTCTGAATTAATCCAATGAGAGACTATGTGAAAGTTGGGTGAAACATACTAGGCTACCAGGCTACATACTATATATCTACATACTATTTATCTTGAAAAATGGGGGCAAAAACAAAAGTGTTGTGTTTATAATTTTGTTCAGTGTATCTTGTTTTCTAAAGGAATCCAATGAGGGCGTGTGTGAATGCTGGGTGAAACAGACTACATACTATCTATCTTTACTTATGTTTATCTATATATCTTCTACTACTCTTTCTTCTTGAAACATAATAAACATGTGGAGCACCTCTCCACAGCGAGCTTCACCTTTTAGACACTGGCGAAAAAAACTGAGGTACTTCCTGTGTGGGAGGGGTTATTTAGGGGGTCGTCAATTCTGATTGGTTGCCAGTGTCCTTCACCTATAGGTGGCTATATAACCAATATGTAATAATATATGTGTCCCGTGATGTACGAAAATAGGCCTTTAGTATACATAGAAAAAGTCTTAGATCTTGGAATTCAGTTCATGAAAAATGGGGGCAAAAACAAAAGTGTTGCATTTATAATTTTGTTCAGTGTATCTAGTTTTCTAAAGGAATCCAATAAGAGAATGTGTGAATGTTGGGTGAAACAGACTACATACTATCTATCTTTACTTATGTCTATCCATATATCTTCTCTACTTACATCTATCCTTTCTTTCATTACCTTCATTATTGCCTTGTGGGAGGATTTCTTTCTTTCTTTCCTTTTCTTTCTTCTCTTTCTTCTATTTTTTTTTCTTGCTGCCCCCTTTTTATTTTATTTTCTTTCTTTCTTTTATTTTTTTCTTTCTTCTCTTTTCTTTCGTCCTTCTCTTTCTTCTTCTTATTTCTCACTCTTTTTTTATTTCTTGCTCTCTTTCTTTCTCGTTTTCTTTCTTTCTTTTTTTTCTTTCTGAAATTAAATTATAAACATGATTCTATCTATCTATCTACATTAGGCAAAATTATGTATTTTGTTTTTTGTTTTTGCTCCCATTTTTCATGAGCTGAACTCAAAGATCTAAGACTTTTTCTATGTACACAAAAGGCCGATTTCTCTCAAATATTGTTCACAAATCTGTGTAAATCTGTGTTAGTGAGCGCTTCTCCTTTGCCAAGATAATCCATCCACCTCACATGTGTGGCATATCAAGATGCTGATTAGACAACATGATTATTGCACAGGTGTGCCTTAGGCTGGCCACAATAAAAGGCCACTCTAAAATGTGCAGTTTTATCACACAGCACAATGCTGCAGATGACGCAAGTTTTGAGGATAAGTGTAATTGGCACTGTACAGGGCAGATGGCAGACAGTGTGTATGGCGTTGTATGGGTGAGCGGTTTGCTGATGTCATGTTGTGGATGGAGTGGCCCATGGTGGCGGTGGGGTTATGGTATGGGCAGGCGTATGTTATGGACAATGAACACAGGTGCATTTTATTGATTTTGAATGCACAGAGATACCGTGACGAGATCCTGAGGCCCATTGTTGTGCCATTCATCCACGACCATCACCTCATGTTGCAGCATGATAATGCGCGGCCCCATGGTGCAAGGATCTGTATACAATTCCTGGAAGCTGAAAACATCCCAGTTCTTGCATGGCCAGCATACTCACCGGACATGTCACCCATTGAGCATGTTTGGGATGCTCTGGATCTGCGAATACAACAGCGTGTTCCAGATCCTGCCAATATCCAGCAACTTCGCACAGCCATTGAAGAGGAGTGGACCAACATTCCACAGGAACCAACCTGATCAACTCTATGCCAAGGAGATGTGTTGCACTGCGTGAGGCAAATGGTAGTCACACCAGATACTAACTGGTTTTTGGACCCCTCCCCCCAATACAGTAAAACTGCACATTTTAGAGTGGCCTTTTATTGTGGCCAGCCTAAGGCACACCTGTGCAATAATCATGCTGTCTAATCAGCATCTTGATATGCCACACCTGTGAGGTGGATGGATTATCTCGGCAAAGGAGAAGCGCTCACTAACACAGATTTAGACAGAGTTGTGAACAATATTGGAGAGAAATCGGCCTTTTATGTACATAGAAAACGTCTTAGATCTTTGAGTTCAGCTCATGAAAAATGGGGGCAAAAACAAGTGTTGTGTTTATAATTTTGTTCAGTGTATCTAGTTTTCTAAAGGAATCCACTGGGAGAATGTGTGAATGTTGAGTGAAACAGACTACATACTGTACTATCTATTTTTACTTATGTCTATCTATATATCTTCTCTACTTACATCTATCCTTTCCTTCATTATTGCCTTGTGGGAGGGTGTCTTCCTTTCCCTTCCTTTCCTTTTTTTGTTTTTCCTTTTCTTTCTTTTCTTTTCTTTCATTCTTCTCTCTTCCTTTTTTCTCTTTTTTTCTTGCTCCCTCTTTTTCTTTTCTTTCACTCTTTCTTCCCTTTTATTTCTTTCTTCACTATCTTTCTTCTTTTCCTTCTTTCTCTCTCACTCTTCTTTCTTTCTTTCTTTCTTTCTTTCTTTCTTTCTTTCTTTCTTTCTTTCTTTCTTTCTTTCTTTCTTTCTTTCTTTCTTTCTTTCTTTCTGTGATGGGAGAGAGGCTGAGGCTACATACAGCTACAGACTTTAAATTATAAACACTATCTATCTATCTATCTATCTATCTATCTATCTATCTATCTATCTACCTATCTATCTTTCTTAAAACTGCATCTCAGTGTTTTTTAGATTATGTACAATATATTATATACTGATATTATCCAATAAAATGAATACACTCTTATATGCACACTTGCATATAAGTTGCATACAAGTATGCACTCCTATATATATTACATTATAAACATCTATCTATATATCAGTCTATCTATCTATCTATCTATCTATCTATCTATCTATCTATCTATCTATCTATCTATCTATCTATCTATCTATCACACATTCTTAAAACTGCATCTCAGTATCTCAGTGTTTTTTTAGATTATGTACAGTATATTATATACTGATATTATCCAGTAAAATGAATACACACACATATGCACACTTGCATACATTCCTATATATGTATACTAATTTGTATTTTTTATTTGCTTAAGTTATTATTTTTTCTATAAAAATAATTTGGCATGTACAGAGCTGTATTTCTGTGCCCGTCCTTCCAGTGTTCTCTGTGCACATTTCCATACGTTTCTGATTACTCGCTGACCCTCTCCCAGGTCTCGGTCTTTTCTCTTCTTCCCTGGAGATTGACTCTGACATTGTCCAGCCTGCAGCTACATGACCTCTGAAACCCTCAATGCCTCCTGAGCACAGAGCAGAGCTGGGCCTCAACTTCTCAGAATTCTGCTTCTACTCGTATCCTACATTCTACACATTTTCCAAAGCTTGGATCATTTTTTATTTTCTTTTTTGTGTTATAGTTTTTATTCAAAGAGAAAAGGAGATACACACGTCATTAGAAGTACAATGCCATTAGGATCAAATCCAATAGGTTGCAAGGAATTGTACTGCTACTAGAGATTTGAACCTTGCTACCAAACATTTTAACCTTGGCTCATATATATATACATACATATATATATATATATATATATATATATATATATATATATATATGTGTGTGTGTGTGTAAATACTATATATATATATATATATATATAGTATATACATACAGTGTATAGCAATATATGTATATATATCTATACAGGTGCATGTCATAAAATTAGAATATCATCAAAAAGTTAATTTATTTCAGTAATTCTATTCAAACAGTGACTCATATATTATATTGATGCGTTACACACAGAGTGATATATTTCAAGCATTTCTTTCTTTTCATTTTGATGATTATGGCTTACAGCTAGTAAAAAACAAAAACAAATTCAGTATCTCAGAAAACTAGATTACATAAGACCAATAAAAAAAGGATTTTTTCATACAGAAATGTTGGCTTACTGAAAAAAGTATGTCCATGTACAGTATAGTATGCACTCAATATTCGGAGCTCCTTTTGCATGAATTACTGATCAATGCGGCGATCAGCCTGTGGCACTGCTGAGGTGTTGTGGAAGCCCAGGTTGCTTTGATAGCGGCCTTCAGCTCATCTGCATTGTTGGGTCTGGTGTCTCTCATCTTCCTCTTGATAATACCCCACAGATTATCTAACAGGTTTAGGTCAGGTGAGTTTGCTGGCCAATCAAGCACAGTGATCCCATTATCATGTGACCAGGTATTGGTAGTTTTGGCAGTGTGGGCAGGTGCCAAGTCCTGCTGGAAAATGAAATCAGCATCTTCATAAAGCTGGTCAACAGAGGGAAGCATGAAGTGCTCCAGAATTTCCTGCTAGAGGGCTGCGCTGACTTTGGACTTGATAAAACACAGTGGGCCAACACCAGCAGATGACATTGCTCCCCAAATCATCACTGACTGTGGTAACTTTACACTGGACCTCATGCAACTTGGATTCTGTGCCTCCCCACTCTTCCTCCAGACTCTGGGACCTTGATTTCCAAATGAAACACAAAATTTAGTTTCATCCAAAAAGAGTACGTTGGACCACTGAGTAGCAGTCCAGTCCTTTTTCTCCTTAGCCCAGGTAAGATGCTTCTGACGTGGTCTCTGGTTCAGGAGTGAATTGACACAAGGAATGCGACAGTTGTAGCCCATGTCTTGGATACGTCTGTGTGTGGTGGTTCTTGAAGTACTGACACCAGCTGTTGTCCACTCCTTATGAATCTCCCCCAAATTCTTGAATGGGCTTTGCTTCACAATCCTCTAAAGGCTGTGGTTATCCCTGTTTCTTGTGCACCTTTTTCTACCACACTTTTTTCTTTCACTCAACTTTCCATTAATATGCTTGGATACAGCACTCTGTGAACAGCCAGCTTCTTTAGCAACGACCTTTTGTGACTTTTCCTCCTTGTGGAGGGTGTCAATGACTGTGTTCCCTATGATTGTGTAACCTACTGAACCAGACTGAGAGACCATTACAACTCAGTTCACACTTGTGTGATGTGGGAACCAGCGTGATTCCAGTGCGGCTTTCCGCATCGCATCTCACTCACAGCCAGTTCACACTGCCCTTTGCGATCCACTGCGGGTATTAATGTAAAGGTAATGACACCCCTAAATCAGTTCGCAGATTGCTATGCAACTGTGAAATCGGACAGGAATCGGATCACATGGGTGTGAACACTCATGGGATCCAATTCCAGTGCGGACCAAAAAAAGGGTGCAGCACCATTTTGGTGCAAATGCGATGCAAATTCAGCCATACGAACTGTGTGTCTGAATTTTCTTTGCACAGACACCGCATGTGATCTTCACAGCAATGCAGTGCTAATCACATGCAATTTCTGTCATTGCAATAGTGTGAACCCAGGCTTACTGGTGTTTTGAGTTAATTAGCTGATTAGAGTGTGATGCCATGACTCTACAATATTGAAATTTTTCACAATATTCTAATTTCTGGAGATACTGAACTTTCACTAGCTGCAAGCCATAATCATCAAAATAAAATAAAAAAATGCTTGAAATATATTTCTCTGTGTGTAATAAATGTATATAATATGAGTCACTTTTTTAATTGAATTACTGAAATAAATTAACTTTTTGATGATTTTCACATGTTTTAAGATGCACCTGTGTATATATGTGTATATATATATATATATATATATATATATATATATATATATATATACACATACACACACGCATTATATTGTCAATGGGGCACTTGCCTTTACATGAACTTTAATGGCATCCCGGTCTAAAGCCCCGTACACACGCAACTAATTTCCACCGACCGGTCGTCCGTCTTTTGCCCAGAGTGGTGTCTGTTGGTTGGAATGTGCTCTAGACTGCACACGAATTTTCCCGCAGGACAGAATTCTACTTCAGAAGTGATGTCATGTGTTGGATTGCTTTCTTTGTGTTCTTTCATCTCTGAGCATGCCTAGTCTTGCTTATAAGATTTTTCCCCATCGAAATCTGTATTAATGAGACGAAAATCGGACGTGTTTTGACGGTCGACAAAAATGATATAGCCTGCACACCAGGATTTTTTCGGCCGAAAAGTCGGAGTCGGTTGTCGGAAGCACCATACTAACAAGCCGAAAATCGGCAGATCGGTCGTCGGACGAAAATTCCCGGGCCGAATTTCTACTCGTGTGTACGGGGCTTCAGTCTGTAGGGTTCAATATTGAGTTGGCCCAGCCTTTGCAGCTATAACAGCTTCAACTCTTCTGGGAAGGCTGTCCACAAGGTTTAGGAGTGTGCCTATGGGAATATTTGACCATTCTTCCAGAAGTGCATTTGTGCGGTCAGGCACTGAAGTTGAAGAGAAGGCCTGGCTCACAATCTCTGCTCTAATTCATCCTAAAGGTGTTCTATCGGGTTGAGGTCAGAACAGGCCAGTCAAGTTCCTCCACCCCAAACTCACTCATCCATGTCTTTATGGACCTTGCTTTGTGCACTGGTGCGCAGTCATGTTGGAACAGGCAGGAGCCATCCTCAAACTGTTACCGAAAAGTTGGGAGCATGAAATTGTCCAAAATATCTTGGTATACTGGCGCCTTAAGAGTTCCCTTCACTGGAACGAAGGGGCCAAGCCCAATACCTGAAAAGCAACCCCACACCATAATCCCCCCCCCTCCACCAAATGATTTGGACCAGTGCACAAAGCAAAATCCTAACCTCAACACGATAGAACACCCTTGGGATGAATTAGAGCACAGACTGCGAGCCAGGCCTTCTCTCCAACATCAGAGCCTGACCTCACAAATGTGCTTCTAGAAGAATGGCCAAACATTCCCATAGACACAGATAGTGGGCCGGTATGCACTGGTACTCAGTACCGCCACTTCCAAATATGGCTCTTGAGCATACCGCCACCTCTCCGTGCGCCTTGGCGTACCAGTACACTCATTTTGGACATCTGCACCCTCAATTGCCCCCCCCCCCCCCACAAGAATATTTCCCATTCCAGAGTCACCACCAGTGAGTCCCCCTGCTCCGGTGTCCCAGCCCAGGCCAGGGGGGGTGCTCTGTGGGGAACCTGATGTGGGGTGGGACAAAATTTATATGCTATAATAGAGTACCAGCACCTCTTTTGGGCCACTTAAAGCACTGGACACACTCCTAAACCTTGTGCACAGCTGTTATAGCTGCAAAGGGTGGGCCAACTCAATATTGAACACTACGGACTAAGACTGGGATGCCATTAAAGTTCATATGCGTGTAAAGGCAGGCGTCCCAATACTTTTGACCAAATAGTGTGCATATATATATATATATATATATACACACACACACTATGTAATCTATATCCTTTTTTTTTTTTTCTAAGCATACCTGTACTTTGTGTGAATGAGATAAAGCAAAAGTTCTTGCCTTTTGTGGTGTCAGAGAAGTGTGTATTGTGTACCTTAGTCCTTAGTTATATTTCACACATATATATATATATATATTAGTTATATTTCACATATAATTACATAATTAGGGCATCCCACCATGGTGGATTTATTATAATTACATAAATGATGTTGGATCAAAGTGCGGAATACAAACAGGAGTGTTTTATTTTATAATATGGAGATAACTAAATAAAATGACCAAGTACACTTGAATCCTTGCTTTTATTGTCAATTATTTTGAAAATCTGGGCAGCCAAAAAACCTGCCTTCTCAATGCTGTAGTATTATCTGCCATGCTTCCTTATGCCTGCACACGTTCCTGTAGGGCCCTGAGCACCCAATGGGATACACCTGTAGGCTCCAACAGTCATATTCCAAATGGGCAGTGCAGTAAGCAACAACAGCCAATGAGAATTCCGCTTGCTATACATGGGTGATTCAATGATTCATTATTATTGGATTTCACTGGGCTTATGCCTCATTACCTGTGGGTTGTTAACAAAATACGTGAACAGGCACAGGTTTCCTTACATTTACTGTGTGCAGCAAACAGTATAACAATTGGGCCAAACTGAACTACATGCTCCTGTAAGTTTGGCAGTGCTCCTCACAGTGACCGTAGAATAGATTTATTGTATCTTCTGTGTGTGATGTTGGTGGCAATGAAAAGGGAGGAACGCGGCTCTGTGGCTGATGTAATGCTGCTCCTCTTCAGATTGAAGTGAACATTTTGGTGTTGCACACACCCTATAAATGTCATTGTACAAATAATCCCTCTGCCCTTCTTTAGTCTTATTAGAGTGCTTTTTTCTCCCTATAAGTATTTTGCTGCTGACTCAGTGAACAGGGGAGTGTCAGTACTGTAGTAACAATGCTAGCATGTTATATGATATTACAAGACATGTAAAGGCAAAGGTGGATACTAATTTAGGCACTTCACAAGCCTTGGAAAACCGAAAATCAGATTATGTAGAAGAGTACAAGAGTTGTCCTTTCAATCAGACCTGTGAAAGTACCAACAGCTCCACAGTTATACAGAGTATGTCTAGGCAAAAGAAATTAGCACGGCCTAACTAAATAGTAAAGAAACTTTGAAAAATATATTAAAACAAATGTCACTGTAAAAATATAAACTTAGCTTACTTTACAATTGGACAATATCAGTAGGGCAGTGGACGGTGCGTGGACAGTATTAGTATCAGTGGGGCAATGGACGGTGTGTGGACAGTATCAGTAGGGCAGTGGACCTTGTGTGGACAGTATCAGTAGGGCAGTGGACGGTGTGTGGACAGTGTCAGTAGGGCAGTGGACCTTGTGTGGACAGTATCAGTAGGGCAGTAGACAGTGTGTGATCAGTATCAGTAGGGCAGTGAATGGTGTGTGGACAGTATCAGTAGGGCAGTGGACGGTGTGTGGACAGTATCAGTAGGGCAGTGGATGGTGTTTGGACAGTATCAGTAGGGCAGTGGACGGTGTTTGGACAGTATCAGTAGGGCAGTGGACGGTGTGTGATCAGTATCAGTAGGGCAGTGAACGGTGTGTGGACAGTATCAGTAGGGCAGTGGATGGTGTGTGATCAGTATCAGTAGTGCAGTGAACGGTGTGTGGACAGTATCAGTAGGGCAGTGGACGGTGTGGGGACAGTATCAGTAGGGCAGTGGACGGTGTGTGGACAGAGTCAGTATCAGTAGGGCAGTGGACAGTGTGTGGACAGTATCAGTAGGGCAGTGGATGGCGTGTGGACAGTATCAGTAGGGCAGTGAATGGTGTGTGGACAGTATCAGTAGGGCAGTGGATGACGTGTGGACAGTATCAGTAGGGCAGTGAACGGTGTGTGGACAGTATCAGTAGGGCAGTGGACAGTGTGTGGACAGTATCAGTAGGGCAGTGGATGGCGTGTGGACAGTATCAGTAGGGCAGTGAACGGTGTGTGGACAGTATAGGTAGGGCAGTGGATGGTGTGTGGACAGTATCAGTAGGGCAGTGGACAGTATCAATAGGGCAGTGGACGATGTGTGGACAGTATCGGTAGGGCAGTGGATGGTGTGTGGACAGTATCAGTAGGGCAGTGGACGGGGTGCGGACAGTATCAGTAGGGCAGTGGATGGTGTGTGGACACTATCAGCAGGAGGGGAGTTGACGGTGTGTGGACAGTATCAGTAGGGCAGTGGACGGTGTATGGACAGTATCAGTAGGGCAGTGGATGGTGTGTGGACAGTATCAGCAGGAGGGGAGTTGACGGTGTGTGGACAGTATCAGTAGGCCAGTGGACGGTGTGTGGACAGTATCAGTAGGGCAGTGGATGGTGTGTGGACAGTATCAGTAGGGCAGTGGACGGTGTGTGGACAGTATCAGTAGAGCAGTGGATGGTGTGTGGACAGTATCAGTAGGACAGTGGATGGTGTGTGGACAGTATCAGTATGGCAGTGGACGGTGTGTGGACAGTATCAGTAGAGCTGTGAACGGTGTGTGGACAGTATCAATAGGGCAGTGGATGGTGTGTGGACACTATCAGCAGGGAAGTGGACAGTGTGTGGACAGTATCAGTAGGGCAGTGGACGGTGTGTGGACAGTATCAGTAGGGCAGTGGACGGTGTGTGGACAGTATGAGTAGGGCAGTGGACAGTATCAGTAGGGCAGTGGATGGTGTGTGGACAGTATCAGTAGGGCAGTGGATGGTGTGTGTACAGTATCAGTAGGGCAGTGGATGGTGTGTGGACAGTATCAGTAGGGCAGTGGACAGTGTGTGGACAGTATCAGTAGGGCAGTAGATGGTGTGTGGACAGTATCAGTAGGGCAGTAGAGGGTGTGTGGACAGTATCAGTAGGGCAGTGGACAGTGTTTGGACAGTATCAGTAGGGCAGTGGACGATGTATGGACAGTATCAGTATCAATAGGGCAGTGGACGGTGTGTGGACAGTATCAGTAGGACAGTGGATGGTGTGTGGACAGTATCAGTAGGGCAGTGGATAGCGTGTGGACAGTATCAGTAGGGCAGTGGATAGCGTGTGGACAGTATCAGTAGGGCAGTGGACGGTGTGTGGATAGTATCAGTAGGGCAGTGGATGTCCACTGGCACCCACTGATCGTCGGAAAGAGAGGCTGGACAGAGCTCTGCCTATGTAAACAAGGCAGAGCTCTGTCCTGACGAGGGAAGTGATTTTCTTTCCCTGTAAAGCACATTTCTTAGTAAAAGCACCACACGCTGTACATAAAAAAACTGGCTATGCACACATTTAACCCTTTGATCGCCCTAGATGTTTAACCCCTTCCCTGCCAGTGTCATTAGTACAGTGACAGTGCATATTTTTAGCACTGATCACTGTATGAGTGTCACTGGTCCCTACAAAGTGTCAGTGTCCGATTGTCCACCACAATATCGCAATCCTGATATAGGTTGCTGATTACTGTCATTACTAGTATAAAATAAAAGGAATACAAATTTCAGTATGTACAGTATCTCACAAAAGTGAATACACCTCTCACATTTTTGTAAATATTTTTTATTATATCTTTTCATGTGACGAAACCGAAGAAATGACACTTTGCTACAATGTAAAATAGTGAGCGTACAGCTTGTATAACTGTAAATTTGCTGTCCCCTCAAAATAACTCAACACACAGCCATTAATGTCTAAACCGCTGGCAACAAAAGTGAGTACACCCCTCAGCTTCTTTAGAAAGGCATTGGTGGTCTTGGAGGTGTGCTTGGGGGTCGTTATCATGTTGGAATACTGCCCTGCGGCCAAGTATCTGAAGGGAGGGGATCATGCTCTTCTTCAGTATGTCACAGTACATGTTGGCATTCATGGTTCCCTCAATGAACTGTAGCTCCCCAGTGCCAGCAGCACTTATGCAGCCCCAGACCATGACCCTCCCACCATCATGCTTGACTGTAGGCAAGACACAACTTGTCTTTGTACTCCTCACCTGGTTGCCGCCACACTCTTGACACGTTCTGAACCAAATAAGTTTATCTTGGTCTCATCAGATCACAGGACATGGTTCCAGTAATCCATGTCCTTAGACTGCTTGTCTTCAGCAAACTTTGTGGGGGCTTTCTTGTACATCATCTTTAGAAGAGGCTTCCTCCTGGGACGACAGCCATGCAGACCATTTTGATGCAGTGTGCGGCGTATGGTCTGAGCAATGACAGGCTGACCCCCACCCCTTCAACCTCTGCAGCAATGCTGGCAGCACTCATACGTCTTTTTCCCAAAGACAACCTCTGGATATGACGCTGAACACGTGCACTCAACTTCTTTGGTCGACCATGGCGAGGCCTGTTCTGAGTGGAACCTGTCCTGTTAAACCGCTGTATGGTCTTGGCCACCGTGCAGCAGCTCAGTTTCAGGGTCTTGCCAATATTCTTATAACCTAGGCCATCTTTAAGTAGCGCGTAAAAAAAAATATTCTCTTACGTCCTCCGACAATCGCAGCCCCTCATACAGCCTTCATGAGTGGGTAATAACGCCCTCTGCAGGAGCAAGCTAGGCAGTTTTAAATGTTAATAAAAAACTTTCTACACTTAAGCACACCTCCAGAGGGCCGTCCCTGATCCAGTTACCACTGTCCTTCAGTTTTATACTGCCTAGCGTCAGGAGTAGGCTAGGTTTCCCTGCTGGGACCTAAAGTCTTTTTTTTTTTTTCTGTCTCTTCCTGGGGGTGTTTTTTCTAGTTCTGGGTTAGCTCCTGTTTTGAGCTTTGTTGCCCTGTTGGCTCAGTTGGTTTATTTCTGGTCTGGTTGATACGTTGCCTTTCGGTAGGTTGCATCTTCCCACCCCTCACACCTGCACTGCCTTTGGACGTCCCGCTCGTGAAGGATGTATGAGGGGCTGCGACTGTCGGAGGAGAAAATAGAGTTTTTGTAAGAACTTACCGTAAAACTCTTTTCTCTGAGTCCTCCGACAGTCGGAGCCCCCCGCCCCTGTGGTTTTTTGGATCTTGGGGTTATTGCCTTCCTGTACTGCTTGCTACAAAACTGAAGGACAGTGGTAACTGGATCAGGATAATGGCTGAGGGACGGCTCCCTGGAGATGTGCTTAAGTGTAGAAAGTTTTTTATTAACCACTTAAGCCCCGGAACATTTTACCCCCTTCCTGACCAGGGCCTATTTTGCGATTCGGCACTGCGTCATTTTAACGGACAATTGCGCGGTCGTGCGACGCTGTACCTAAACAAATTTGACATCCTTTTTTTCCCACAAACAGAGCTTTCTTTTGGTGGTATTTGATCACCTGTGCGATTTTTTGATCATGCGCTATAAACAAAAAAAGAGCGTAAATTTTGCAAAAATAACAATATTTTTCACATTTTTTTATATGAAATTCCCCCCCAAAAAAATGTAAAAATCAACATTTTTTAACATTTTAGGCCAATTTGTTTTGTGCTACATATTTTTGGTAAAAAAAATCACACAAAAAGCGTATTTTGATTGGTTTGCGCAAATGTTATCGCGTTTACTAACTAAGGGAAAGATTTTTGTCATTTTTGTTGTTTTTTTTTAACGCGTAATGGCGGCGATCTGCAATTTTTTTTGCGGGACTGCGACATTGCGGCGGACAGATCGGACCCTTGACTGACATTTTTGACACTTTTGGGGTTATCAGTGACATTACTGCAGTAATCAGTGCTATACATATGCACTGTTACTGTAAAAATGACACTGGCAGTGAAGGGGTTAACTTTTTTTGAGAGGGAGGGGTTGAGTGTGTCCCTAGGGGCGTGTTTCTAACTGTGATTGGCTGTGGCTTGAGCTGTAAGAACAGTGATCAATGGTCCTACATAGCAGAACCGTATGATCACTATTCTTACACAGGAGAGAATGACAGGCGGCTTTGTTTACATTAGCCGTCTGCCTTTCTCCCGGTGTAACGGGCGTTCGCGAGTGCCAGGCGGACATCGGGTCCGCCGGGCACAGGCGCGGGGGGGTCCGTGACCGAGCGGGAGCGCGCATTCCGCGGCACGCGCTCACTCCCCAGAGCCTCACAGGCTAGTGATGTACCCCTACGTCACTTTGCCTGTGATGGGCTGACTGCGGCCGTATATAGTCGGGCGGCAGTCGGCAAGTGGTTAACATTTAAAACTGGCTAGCTTGCTCCTGCAGAGGGCGCCATTATCCACTTGTGAAGGCTGTATGAGGGGCTGCGACTGTCGGAGGACTTTTACGGTAAGTTCTTACAAAAACTATTTTTCAGATCCTTAGAGAGTTCTTTGCCATGAGGTGCCATGTTGATAACACCAAATTTAACACACTGCTCCCCATTCACACCTGAGACCTTGGAACACTAACGACTCACATGACACCGGGTAGAGAAAATAGCTAATTGGGCCCAATTTGGAAATTTTTACTTAGGGGTGTACTCACTTTTGTTGCCAGCTGTTTAGACATTAATGGCTCTGTGTTGAGTTATTTTGAGGGGACAGCAATTTTACACTTTAACAACAATTGTTATACAAGCTGTACACTCACTACTTTACATTGTAGCAAAGTGTAATTTCTTCAATGTTGTCACATGAAAAGATAGAATAAAATATTTACAAAAATGTGAGGGGTGTACTTACTTTTGTGAGATACTGTATATGTAAAACGCTATATAAGCACCTGTAATAATAATAAATGAAGTGCTGCGTAATATTGACAGCACTATATAAGTACTTGTAATAAATAATGTACCTGTCTGCTTCAAGATTGGGGAACCACAAATTAAACAAATTAATTAAGTATCTTGTAGCTTTTCGCTATGCTATGGGGGCATTTTAAATACAATGTTGTTGATCCTTTTTTTTAACAAATATATATGAGGGGTGTACTAACTTTTGTGAAATACCGTGTTCCCATAGTTTGAAGACGCTATAACTTTCACGTAAACCAGGGGTGGGGAACCTACGTTTCGGGGGCCGTATGTGGCCCCCGAAGTCATCTGGTCCGGCCCCCCATGCAGCTGAGTCTGTGTCTCTCAGCTGATCTGTCAGAATGGAGCCGACGCTTCCTATATAGTTCCTGCTCCGTTATTACAGTCTGAGTGAGTCACAGGCAGAGTGATATCAAATGCACTCCGGCTGTGACTAATACAGGAAACATCACCTCTTCCTCCAGCGTGGCGCTGCTACACTTCTCCTAGCCAGCAGTACCAGCCAGAGCCAGCAGTGCCAGCCAGAGCCAGCAGTACACACAGCAGTACCAGCCAGAACCAGCAGTACACACAGCAGAACCAGCAGTACCAGCCAGAGTCAGCAGTACCTACAACAGTACCAGCCAGCAGTACCTACAGCCCAGTACCAGCTAGCAGTACATGCCAGCAGTACCAGCCTGAGCCAGCAATACCCACAGCAGTATCCGCCTGAGCTAGCAGTACCAGCCAGCAGTACCCCCAGCAGTATCAGCCTGAGCCAGCAGTACCATCCAGCAGTACTCGCAGGCGCAGCACAGTACAAGCCAGCAGTACCAGCCTGAGCCAGCAGTACCTGCCAGCAGTTCTTTTCAAAACTTACCACCACAAAAAAGTCGACTGCGCTCCAGACTGACCGACGCAAACCTGGGAAACCTGTTGCGAGTAGCAACATCATCAATACCAGCTAACCTCACACACCTCACCAAAGAGAAGCAGTTGCAGCCATCACATTAGGGGTGAGTTAATTAAATGTTTGACCAAATATAACAGGCTAATTTTTAAGGTGATAATTTTGTACGGCCCCCGAATGGTTTTATAAATACCCAAATGGCCCTTGGCAGAAAAAAGGTTCCCCACCCCTGACGTAAACCAATCAATATACCCTTATTGGGATTTTTTTTTTTACCAAAAATATGTAGCAGAACTTTGTAGCTACTGCTATGTATAGCAGTACATATTGGCCTAAATTTATTAAGAAATTAGATTTTTTTTTTTTTTTTATTGGATATGTTTTATAGCAGAAAGCAAAAAATATTGTGTTTTTTTTTTTTTTTTTTTAAATAGTCGGTCTGTTTTTGTTTATAGCGCAAAAAATAAAAACCGCAAAGGTGAATAAATGTCACCAAAAGAAAGCGCTATTTGTGGGAATAAAAGGACATTAATTTTATTTAGGTAGATGACCGTGCAATTGTCAGTTAAAGTAAAGCATTGCTGTATCGCAAAAACTTCCGGAGGTCAAGTGGATAATACTCTATCCAAAAATGTAAAAATAAAAAGTGTTGTTGCTATATACACTGCACACTTTACATTTTTCGTCATTCTAACTCTTTGCTGTTTTGTTTCTACATTACCTGCCATTTCAGGCTGACAAATGTTATAATTACCAGCTGTCAGTATCTGCTGGATTAATGGGCAAGATGCCATCTTGTTTTTCGGAAAATTTCTCTTCCTGCTCTGCGCCTCGTTCATCATTTTTGTTTTGATTGGATCCTGAAACTTTTTTGCTGTTCGGATGAAAGTTTTCATAAACCAACTTGTATCAATTGATTTATTTTGGCTAATCAGTCATTTATTGGTTCATTGCTATCAATATTGAATAAAAGCAGACTTGTTATTAAATATCACGCTTCCAATGAATCGTCAGGGCAGCGTAGCATCACCAGATCACATTCTTATTTCCAATAATAATAATTACCTCTTTCCTGGCATTAATTAATATAACATTTCCTAAATCTCATCTTTTTTTTAATTTTAACTTTTGTTTTTACTAATTAATATTACTTTTCTCCAAAAATAATCCATACACCTCCACCATGTAATTGTCCAGTAATGTGTTTTCCATTAAATTGTTTCCTTCTGTGTTTTTCTGCTTATAAAACAGAAAAGGGGGGGGGGACAGCGCTCAAAAATTAATAACCAATATTCAAATTCCCGTGGAATACAAAATTATAAACAAATATCAAATTTAAATAAGATAAAAGTGCACAATGCAATTTTTCAATGTAAACAAAATTCCAATGTATCAATTCCGTTTATATCACATTTAAATAAAGTGACCGTGCATAGCGCAAAAACACAATATGAACAAGTGACAATGCGTAGATTGTATATAAATAAGTATTTTGTAAACAAAAATTCTTATTATATAGTCCTTATGTGCAAAAGAAGCAAGTGCAAATATGCCTCAAAAACAATTTGGTGCTATAAAGTGCTCAGTGTTCTAACAAGGAGTGCTTCCTTAAGCCGAGATGGAAAAAGGAGGAAAGGGAAATCCACCTCCAGATGTTTAAGGTCTCTTTCACACGGTCCGCCTCCGTAGGCGGATCCGTGTTGCTCAGCGGGGATCGATCCGCGATCCCCGCTGAGCCGGCGGATGACAGCTCCGTCTCCGCTTGCAGAGCGGAGAGGGAGGTGTCTCAGCCCCCGCTGCCCTCTATGGGGGATCGGATGAGAGCGGACCGCCTGTCCGCTCTCATCAGATCCGATCCGATAACTGAACGGATGGAAAAATAGGGTTTCCATCCGTCCAGATTTCACGGACAAGATCGGATACGGATGGCAGCGGCTGTCAGCGGAGGTGTCTTCGCTGACACCCGCTGCCCCATAGAGCTGCATGGAGGATCCGATCAGATCCGCCTAAAAAACTGACAGGCGGATCTGATCGGATCGCCCGTGTGAAAGAGCCCTAACACACTTACCAGATGGCCCCTTGGGGTCTAGCATTGGTAAGTGGTATGCTGTGTGCAGAATCCCAGTATGGATGGAATACCAGCCCCAGCTTGTGTATGGATCTCTCCACTCAATCCGATTAGTAAATTTCCTCCGATGCCTCTCCTCAGACCATAATCAGCCCAATCTGTCCATCCTCAGTGTACAGCACACATCTACAATGTACAGCACACAGTTACAATGTACAGCACACAGCTACAATGTACCCAGCACATTCCATGTGCACCATCTCCGCTTCATCTCAAATTAAGTTTGACACCCCTGCCATAGTCCGTTCCGGGAGCGAGCATGGGAGGGTGGCTACGTTGATACGTACATTGGGACCTTGGAGAATGAATATAGCCACCCTCTAACAGGGAAGTCAGATCACAATGGAGATTTTGCAGGAGGGTGGGAGCAATAAAAGGGACTTTGTTTTTGAGTTAGAATTACATACTTGAATTTAACTTTTTTTTTTTCAACCAGGATATAGTGTCACTTTAATCTAGGTAGTCTATAGAGCACAGGTGCTCAACCTGTGGCTTTCCAGGTTTTGTGTAACTACAAGTCCCATGAGGCAATCCAAGGCTGACATTTAAAAGTATGATTCCAAAAGGCAGAGGCATGATGGTACTTCAGCAACAACTGAAAGGCCACAGGTTCAGCGCCCATGCTATAGATCAGCCTTTCTCAACCTCTTCAACACAGAGGAACTAGAAATTTCTGGTCTCGGGGGAACCCCTGCTAAAAATCTACAACTCCTGATACATTAGTGTGACAGTCAGTGGGAAGAATGTTCCTTACTCTTGTCATCATTGGGAAGAATTACCCCCCTTACAGATAGCTAAAAGGAACAATGGTGCCATTGGGAACTTATCTGAGAGGCAGAAATTGTCCATTGCTCAAGGAACCCCTAGCAACCTCAGGAGGAACCCTAGGGTTCCACAGAACCCTGGTTGAGAAAATCTGCTATAGAGCAACAAGCTGCCTATGATCCAGAAATCACCTTTCCTTTCTGGGAACACCATTTAATGCCTTGATTAATTATCATTGTGTTCCTGGTCCCACCCATTTTTTTTTTTTTTTACAGGGTTAAGGAATGTGTGGTCATGCCGATGGCTTGCTGCTTACTCAGCCTCCCCTTGGCTGTCCTCCAAGCTTCCTCCCCAGTAGGCCAGCCATACACCTGGCATCCCTCCATGCACGCCCTTCCCCCTCTTACTCAGCCTCTCTTTGGCTGTCCTCCAAGCTTGCTCCCCAGTAGGCCAGCCATACAACCGGCGCCCATCCCCCCTATGCACACCCTGCCCCCTCTATTTACTCAGCCTCCCTTTGGCTGTCCTCCAAGCTTCCTCCCCAGTAGGCCAGCTATACATCTGTCACCCATCCCCCCTGCACACCCTTCTCCCTCTACCTAATCAGCTTCCCCTTGGCTGTCCTCCAGGCTTCCTTCAGCAGTAGGCCAGCATACATCTGGCATCCCCCATGCACACCCTTCCCCCTCATCTTACTCAGCTTCCCTTGGCTGCCCTCCAGGCTCTCTCTCCAATAGGCCAGCCATACATCTGGCACCCATCCCCCCATGCACATCCTTCCCCCTCTACTTCAGAACTGTGAAACTGGATGCCTGCCCTCTCCACTCTCAGCTGGCGTGTTGAGTAGTGCGTCCTGGCAGCTACTGCAATCAGGATGAGAAGCTGTACCTAATGGCACTATGCTTTTAATGCCTTAATGGCTTTCATACAACCAGAGAAAGGTAACTGAGGTGAGCTTCTAGCACTGTTACAGTGGCATTGATTTACTAAAACTGGAGAGTGCAAAATCTGGTGCAGCTGTGCATGGCAGCCAATCAGCTTCTAACGTCAGCTTGTTCAATTAAGCTTTGACAAAAAAATAGAAAAAACTGGAAGCTGATTGGTTTTTATGCAGAGCTGCGCCAGATTTTGCACTCTCTGGTTTTAGTAAATCAACCCCCGTGTTTCATTAGCAATTCTCTGAATCTTAAGAGAAGGCCATCAAGTGCCATTAGTAAATAATCAAAATATGACCTCCATTGTCATTTTTGTTTTAAAGCCACAAGGCGTTCTGTAAAGGAAACTTCAATGATATGGTATCCTCATACTGCTGTTGTGAAATACGGAGGCGTTTCAGAAATTCTTCCTGTGTGTGGCCACTCCCGTTCCTGTGCATGTCACAGCATAGTAGATGCGAACAAAGAAAACTAAGCTCAACCCTCATGACTCAGTGCAGGGATTCTGTACTTTGCTTTCTGGCTGCTGTGTTGCCAGTATTACAAGGTGGGGGGGGGGGGGGTCAGGGTACAAGCACAGAATTTTCAAGGGTGTCAGGGACTGGAATGCAGGTTAGCTGCGCTTGCATTGCAATAAGTGAAGGAAAAAGTGTAAACTAGCTATATTTATTAACCACTTTATTTATTACCACCAGAGCATTTTGCTTTACGTCCAGGCCACTTTTTGCAACTTGACACTGCGTTACTTTAACAGACAATTGCGTGGTCGTGCGACGCTGTACCCAAACGAAATTTGCGTCCTTTTTTCCCACAAACAGAGCTTTCTTTTGGTGGTATTTGATCACCTCTGCGCTTTTAATTTTTTGCGATATTAATAAAAAAACGAGCGAAAATTGTGCGAAAAAATTGACATTTTCTACTTTGACAGTTAACCATTTGCCGACCAGTCACATTGACTGTACTGTGGCAAAGTAGCTCATTCCCGTCCAGCGACGTAGACCTACGTCGCTGGACTCCTCCGCGCGCCGCCGGAAGCTCACTCCTGCTGTATTCAATCTCAGCGGGAATCGGGCCAGGGGAGGAGCGGCGGTGATCACCGCCACTCTTCCCCGATCGTCGGGGAATCGAGCCTGGAGATCCGCCCGCTTTGTTTACACAAATGATGACAAAAAAAAAAAATGACAAATGACAGACAGGGTCAGATTGCAGGGTTCAGCATAGCTGAACCTGCGATCTGTCCCTGTGTCACTCAGTCACCTCCCCCCACACATGTCAGTAAGCACCAGGCATACATTAACCCCTCCCTTTCCAATAAAATTAACCCCTTCCCTGCCAGTGTCATTTTTACAGTAGCAGTGCATATTTATAGCACTGATTACGATTACTGTAGTAATGTCACTGGTACCCCCATAAGTGTCAAAAATGTCAGTCAAGGGTCCGATCTGTCCGCCGCAATGTCGCAGTCCCGCAAAAAAAAATCGCAGTTCGCCGCCATTACTCGTTAAAAAAAAAAAAAACACCAAAAATAACAGAAATCTTTCCCTTAGTTAGTAAACGCAATAACTTTTGCGCAAACCAATCAAAATACGCTTATTGTGATTTTTTTTCAGCAAAAATAGGTAGCAGAAAACAAATTGGCCAAAAATTTTAAAAAATTTAGATTTTTACATTTTTTTTGGGGGGGGGGGGGGAATTTCATTTAAAAAAAATATTGTTATTTTTTCAAAATTTACACTCTTTTTTTGTTTATAGCGCAAAAAATAAAAATCGTACAGGTGATCAAATACCACCAAAAAGCTCTGTTTGTGGGAAAAAAAAGGACATAAATTTCGTTTGGGTATGGCGTCGCACGACCGCGCAATTGTCAGTTAAATTCGCACAGTGCCGAATCGCAAAAAGTGGCCTGGACGTAAGACAGCAAAATCCTCTAGTGGTAAAGTGGTTAAAAAATATTCAATTTTTGTCATATATTATTCCAAAATGTATTTAGCTACATGTCTTTGACAAAAAAATCCTCAATGATCGTATTTTTAACCGTTTTAAGACCGGATGATGTTTCCCCATTCCTGACCAGGCTATATTTTGCGATTCGGCACTGAGTTACTTTAACGGACAATTGCGCGGTCGTGCAATGCTGTACCCAAATTAAATTTATGTCCTTTTTTTCCCCACAAATAGAGCTTTCTTTAGGTGGTATTTGATCACCTGTGCGATTTTTAATTTTTGAAAAAAAGAGAAACAATTTTGAAAAGAAAAAACAATATTTTTTTACATTCTTATATATAACATTCCCAAAAAAAATTTAAAAATCAAAATATTTTAACATTTTAGGTCAATTTGTTTTCTGCTACATATTTTTGGTAAAAAAAAATCATAATAAGCGTATTTTGATTGGTTTGTGCAAAAGTTATCACGTTTACTAACTACGGGAAAGATTTGTCATTTTTTTTTTACTAGTAATGGCGGCAATCTGCGATTTTTTTTTGTGGGACTGCAACATTTTGGCGGACAGATCGAACCCCTAACTGACATTTTTGACACTTTTGGGGGGACCAGTGACATTACTACAATAATCAGTGCTAAATATATTCACTGTTACTGTAATAATGCTATTGGCAGGGAAAGGGTTAACACTGTGGTTGATCAGTGGGTTGAATGTGAGCCTAGGGGAGTGATTCTAACTGTGGGGGGTCGTGGCTTCTGAAATTACCATAGAGACATGTGATCCTATATAGAAGGATCACAGGGGCTCTATGATCATTTCAGAGAGAAGAACGGTCAGCTGTGTTTACAACAGCCGTCCGTCCTTCTCTCTCAGCGGGGAGCGATCGCGGGTGTGAGGCAGCAATCGGAGCAGTCTGACCCGTGCATCGGCTTCCCGGCTGCAGAGTGGGGTCGGGAACCGGGAGTCGGGTCGTCCCCTAGCTTCCCGCGCGCGACCGACGTAGACCTACGTCGGTTTGCGCAGGAGAGCCACCCTGCCTCAGTAAAAAGGCGGCGGGTGGTCGGGAAGTGGTTAAGTAAAGGAACGAGTGACCTTTTGGGCACGGTAAGGTGCTTGTGCAGTCTGCTTTCTAGCAGTTGGATGAGGTACATATACTGTATATAAAAGCGATCCATGAGAGACAGGCCCCTTTCATACGGGCTTTCCGATCAGGTCCCTGTCAGTTTTTCAGGCGGATCGGATCGGATGCTCCATGTACATATATGGAGAGGCGGATGTCAGCGGTGACATCTCTGCTGACACCCGCTGCTCTCCGGCCCGATGTGGTCCTTGAAATCCAGACGGATGGAAACCCTATTTTTCATCCATCTGGAGGATCGGATCAGATGAAAACGGACAGGCAGTCCATTTTCATTCGATCTCCCCATAGAGGAGAGCGGAGATCTGACAGCTCCGTCTCTGCAAAGTAAGCGGAGACGGAGCTGTCATCCGCCTGCTCAGCGGGGATCAGCAGATCGATCCCCCGCTGAGCACAACAGAGTCCGCCGGGCGGAAAGCCTGTGTGAAAGGACCCTTACAGCACTCCTAAGTAGTTACTTACTCAAAGAAAAGGATTTATTGGAAATGCATATACAAATGCAATTATTTTTCAAATGTATATAAAAGCAATCCATGAGAGTTACAGAACTCCTAAGTAGTTTCTTCCTCAAGACCTACGGCAGTTTCTTTGCCACAGTACAGTCAACGTGACTGGTCGGCAAGTGGTTAACTGTCAAGCAATACAGTATATACATGCACCCGATGGAGAGCAGCTAATCTCAAAACTGTTTTGCAATAGAATATGCAGGGCCGCTGATAGGGCGGGGACCACCAGTCCTCCTGTAGGGGGACCAGGCATACAGGGGGACCCCAACAGCATTGGGAATCTGTGCGGTTGGGTGGAGGGGCAATTACAGAAGGAAGCCCTGAAGCTCTCTGCAGAATTTGAAAGGCAGTTTTTCCCCCTCCTGCCAGCTTTCAGCTGCTGCAGGGAGAGACACAGGGTATCATTAGTTCTATAATTCCTTCTCCGACATCAATCCCCATCCCTTTTCTGCCTGCTCCTGATTCCCCCCCCCCCTTCCGTGTGCACACCTTTTACTGTGCTGCCCCGCGATATATATATACTATATTACCAAAAGTATTGGGACGCCTGCCTTTGCACACACATGAACTTTAATAGCATCCGAGTTTTAGTCCGTAGTGATCAATATTGAGTTGGCCCACCCTTTGCAGCTATAACAGCTTCAACTCTTCTGGGAAGGCTGTCCACAAGGTTTAGGAGTGTGTCTATGGGAATGTTTGACCATTCTTCCAGAAGCGCATTTGTGAGGTCAGGCATGGGTGTTTGACGAAAAAGCCTGGCTTGCAATCTCCGCTCTTTTTCATCCCAAAGGTGTTCTATCTGCTTGAGGTCAGGACTCTGTGCAGGCCAGTCAAGTTCCTCCACCCCAAAATCGCTCATCAATGTCTTTATGGACCTTGCTTTGTGCACTGGTGTGCAGTCATGTTGGAACAGAAAGGGGCCATTCCCAAACTGTTCCCACGAAGTTGGGAGCATGAAATTGTCCAAAATGTCTTGGTATGCTGACGCCTTAAGAGTTCCCTTCATTGGAACTAAGGGGCCAAGCCCAACCCATGAAAAACAACCCCACACCCTAATCCCCCCTCTATCAAATGATTTGGACCAGTGCACAAAGCAAGGTCCATAAAGATATGGATGAGCGAGTTTGGGGTGGAGGAACTTGACTGGCCTGACCTCAACCCAATATTCAACCTTTGGGATGAATTAGAGCGGAAACTGTGAGCCAGGCCTTCTCTCCAACATCAGTGCCTGACCTCACGCTTCTGGAAGAAAGGTCAAACATTCCCATAGACACACTCCTAAACCTTGTGGACAGCCTTCCCAGAAGAGTTGAAGCTGTTATAGCTGCAAAGGGTGGGCCAACTCGATATTGAACCCTACAGACTAAGACTGGGATGTCATTAAAGTCCATGTGCGTGTAAAGGCAGGCGTCCCAATACTTTTGGTAATATAGTGTAGATATTTCACATAATGCATTGGTCATGTGACTTTTTGTCCCCTGCATTTTGATTTAATAGCTCAGTAGTCTGTACCCATAGCAGCCTATCAGAATTGTGGGCGGACAAGCCACCTATGATTTGTGCACTGGATTTTGTTGGACGATCACCTGAGACGAGGCTGTCGTATCTTTTCAACAAGGGAACATGCACTTTTGGGAATCTTAATGCTTAAAGCGGTATTAAACTCAAAAGTAAAAATTTATTGCAGCTTACCAACTCTTAGATGTGATGGCTGCATTCGTTTTCTCTTTTAGGCTATCTTCTGTTTTCAACTGGTGATCCAGTCAGCAATTTTGTTTTCACAGCACAATCATCCCAGCAGAATGTATCAGTTTACACAGAGTTTACACACTCAACACTGGCAGGGGTGATTACAATGATCAGCTTTTATCTATTCATGCCAAACCGTTATCCTAAAAGGAAAAATAAAGTTTGCTCTAACTGAATATAATGTGTGAGCTAGAGTTTGGCTTCAGTTTGTTAGTGTATTTATATCTGGTAGTACATATAGCCACTTCAATACTGGGCACTTTCACCCCCCCCCCCCCCTTCATGCCTAGGCTAATTTTCAGCTTTCAGCGCTGTTGCACTTCGGGTGACAATTGCGCGGCCATGCAACACTGTACCCAAATTAAATGTTATCTCTTGTTTTGAGACAGATAAAGCTTTCTTTTGGTGGTATTTATTCACCACAGGGGGGTTTTATTTTTTGCTAAACAGACGATAAGTAGACTAAAAATTTTGAAAAAAAAAAGATTTTCTTTTGTTTCTGTTATAAAATTTAGCAAATAAGTAATTTTTCTCCTTCACTGATGTGCACTGATAGGATGCACTGATGGGCACTGATGAGGCTGCAGTGATAGGCGGCACTGATGAAGCAGGAATGATGGGCACTGATAGCCTGAACTGATGGGCACTGATGAGGCTTCAGTGATAGATGGCACTGATGATTCGGCAATAATGGGCACTGATAGGCTGCACTGATGGGCACTGATGAGGCTGCAGTGATAGGCGGCAACGATGGGCACTGATGAGGTGGCAACGATGGGCACTGATAGGCGGTACTGATGAGGCGCCAACGATGTGCACTGATGGGCACTGATGAGGCTGCAGTTATAGGCAGCAACGATGGGCACTGATGAGGAGGCACTGATGGGGCTGCACTGATGAGAACACTGTCCCCTGTGAGAATTGCCAGTTACTGACTCTCCTCTCCTCACACTGTGACAGCACGTCAGGAAAGTAATGCCGAAAACCGGCAAGTTTGTTTACAAATAATCAGCTGTGATTGGACACTGCTGATCACGTGGCAAAGGGCCGCTGTGATTGGCCTTGTACCACGATCTGTGATCAGCTGTGTCTAAAGGAGACAGCAATCACAAACCTCGCTGGATGCGTGCCCCATGGGTGGCGTGGTTCTGGGAGAATGTCCATGGATGTCCTCTTAGAACTTGAACGACCACGCTGTAGACATCTTGTGGCTAAAGCGCGGTCAGGAGCTGGTTGCCACTCCCCCCCCCCACCCCCGATTGACAATACTGCTGTCTGCTGTGCCTCCTATGCTCATTCATCCAGAGCTGTGTCTCACTAACACAGGAGGTGTGTTACTGGCCAGGTCGCTTGGTGAAAACAGAGGGGGGAAAAGCCGAAGAAAACGAATGCAGCCAACACATCTAATGATTGCTAAGCTGCAATATAATACATTTTTGGTTTTGGGTTTAATACCGCTTTATTCGTATACAGAAAAATTGTCTGGCGGTCATCGTTTAACATCTGTGGCTGGCCCAAATCCCCAAAGCAGGCTCAGAATGGAATATTCCCAACAAAGAGAGTTCAGAATCTTAAATATGTTAAATAGGATTGTATTGGATGGAAAGTGAATCTATCCCACATAGATCCTTGCATGGCTTGTAGGCAAACGCTCAGAGAACAGCCCGGGTTTTGCGCTAGCTCCTTTGCATGGCATTCAGGATAAATTTGCTGGTTTGGTGGAGGTTTTTGACATCCTGGATTTGTCTCAAGCTCTGCACACCCCAACCCCCAAGCTTTCTAGCCCTCAGGTGGTATCCCTTCTAAACCGTCTTGACTCGTGTTCTGTTCTGCCTCCCTCCCCCCATTGAGCACAGGGCACAATTCCCCCTCCAGGGCCCTCAGCCGCAGCATGTAGAAGGCTGTGTGAACTCGTATGCTCCCCGGCAGCGCTGGGTGTATGAATGCACAGAACGAGACACGCGCCATGTTGTGAGGAGACAGGATCGCTGTGTGCAGGCTTCGGGCCTGACGCCGCGCTACACGAACAGGGGGCAATGCAACCATGGAAGTGTTTAACTCTTTCCTGGCTCGTGCAGGCTGCGCGGGGCCTCTCCTAGCGCAGTACCCACTTGTTCTTCACAGATCGCAGCCAGGCATAGTAGCTGCTTTCCCACAGCAGAGATAAGGGGGCGATTATGAATTTCACTCAGGCTAAAAAATAATTGCAAAAGTTGCAGCCTTATGCTAAAAAATTTGCATTTTGCAAATTATGGGGTTGATTTACTAAAACTAGAGAGTGCAAAATCTGATGCAGCGCTCTATAGAAACCAATCAGCTTCCAGGTTTTATTGTCAAGGTTTATTTGAGCAAGCTAAAGTCAAAAGCTGATTGCCTACCATGGACAGCTGCACCAGATTTTGCACTCTCCAGTTTTAGTAAATTTCCCCCTATGTGTCTTAGAAAACATTTATGTATTCTACCTAAAACACATCCTTTCAGTTTTTCATGAATTCCCTTCACATGCTGGTATAAGAAGGAACTAGTAAGTATAGAGTAGATCACTTATGTCAAACACAAGGCCCGCCAGGCCTTGTCATGTGGCCCTCTCTCCCAGTTTTGCAGCCAGAACGTGGCAGAACTCCATTCCACCATCTCCGACTCTCACTCTCCGCTCCCTGCTATCAATTGTAAACACAGAAACCTTCTGTGTTTACAAGGGACAGCTTTGCTTTCAGAGGTTCCTGGATCACACAGATCCCTTAAGGTCCCTTTAACACGGGCTTGCAGATCTGGTCCGCCTGCCAGTTTTTCAGGCGGACCTGATCTGACGCTCCATGCAGCCCTAGCAGCCCTATGGTGCAGCGGATGTTAGCGAAGACATCTCCGCTGACACCCGATGCTATCCGATCCTGTCTGTGAAATACGGATGGATGGAAACCCTATTTTCCATCTGTCTGGAGGATCGGAACAGATAATATCGGATGAAAACATACAGGCGGTCTGTTATCATCCCATCTCCCATAGAGGAGAGCGGGGCTCAGACAGCTCTGTCTCTGCACAAAGAGCGGAGACGGAGCTGTCATCCGCCTGCTCATCGGGGATCAGCAGATCGATCCCCACTGAGCAAAACGGACTCCGTCATGCGCACTGCACTATGTACACTTTGTACCTCTGTACTCTGTATGTAGCGTACTCCTGAACTCTTCACTTTGTACATAGCGAAATCCTGAACTCTTCACTCTGTACATAGCGTACTCCTGAACTCTGCACTCTGTACATAGCGTACTCCTGAACTCTTCACTCTGTACATAGCGTACTCCTGCACTCTGTACATAGCGTACTCCTGAACTCTGCACTCTGTACATAGCGTACTCCTGAACTCTGTACATAGCGTACTCCTGAACTCTGTACATAGCGTACTCCTGAACTCTGCACTCTGTACATAGCATACTCCTGAACTCTGCACTCTGTACATAGCATACTCCTGAACTCTTCACTCTACATAGCGTACTCCTGAACTCTTCACTCTGTACATAGCGTACTCCTGAACTCTGCACTCTGTACATAGCGTACTCCTGAACTCTGCACTCTGTACATAGCGTACTCCTGAACTCTTCACTCTGTACATAGCATACTCCTGAACTCTGCACTCTGTACATAGCATACTCCTGAACTCTTCACTCTGTACATAGCATACTCCTGAACTCTGCACTCTGTACATAAAGCACTCCTGAGCCCTGCTCTCTGTACATAGCATACTGCTTAACTCTATACTTTGTACATAGCGTACTGAGATGTAACAAAGTATAAAAAAAAGGTGAAAAAATTATTAAGGAGCAGCCCCAGGCAAAACCTATCTAACCCTATACCTGCTCTGTGCCACATTCTACCAGTGGCGGCGGGTGCTCCATGGGCCGGGGGGGCACACTATGCCCCCTCCCCCCGGACCACAGGGAGACAGGGTAGAGAGGAGAGAACGGACGGACAGAGAGGACCCCCCCCCCTTTCACTCACCCTGCCTTGATGCAACAGCAGGCGGCAGCTTCGGCTTCTTCCCCGTCTTCTGGGTCTCCTCCCTCCTCCTCCATGCCCCATGGCATGGCTTCTCCTTTCGGCCAATCGGGAAACGGGTCTCAAAACCCGCTTCCTGATTGGTCAGGAGGAGGATCCGTGTGACAATAGCGAATTTTCATTCGCTATTGTCACACAACTGGGTGGGCTCGGGGCGCACTGCTCTGCGCCCCGAGCCCACCCTTTTTTTTAGCCTGTGATAGCCTCTGGCTCTAACACATGGCTAAAAAAAAAAAAAAGCCCCAATTGAACTCCATGTTTCCGGCGCCCCGCATGTAGATTAGGGGGCCGGACGCATGGATAGGGGGGGCGGCACCCCGTATGACCAGCTGCCACTGCATTCTACACCTAATGTATATAACCCTGTAAAGCAAAAATCGCTGTACTTACCTTTTCTGCACCCAATCCAGTCTGGTCTCCAGTGGCAGAAGTTCAGGCTGTTCAGGAGAGGACTGAGAACGGCTGTGCAATGAATGGGAGGTGACATCACCCATAGACTATGGGGCTTCTGTTGTCGGCTGCCTCTCCTGCACCCGCCTCCACGCTGAAGCCGCCGCTGACAGCTGATGCTGGGACTGGACCGGGCCGGCTGCACAATAGGTAAGTACAGTGATTTTTGCTTTACAGGTTTAGATAGATTAGGTTTAGAATGTGGCACAGAGCAGGTTTACCGTTATTTAGGCTTTGCCTGAACTTCTACTTTAAAAACATGGCAATTGTTTATAATGCACGGAGAAAATTGTCAGTTAAAATTTACAATAACTTGACCCCTTTCTAATTATTTTATTAGCCTGTGTCATCGTTATACTAAAATGTACTAACATACTTACCGTATAGTATAATAGTTAACTGATATAATAATTAATATAAATGATAATATGTTATAATTATAAAAATGTACTTATATACTGTACAGTAAATTGAAGTACCGCACTTCTCGTAAAAATCCAGATATGGTATTATTCCAGCCAAGGTCAGGGGGATTATCGAAAGAGTATCCACACATTTCAGGGGTCCAAACTGCACCCTTCATCATGGCTGGAAAAAACATTAGTACATTTCCACATCAAGCAATATCAGTATAATATCCCCTCGATAGGGTCATACCAAAAATTAAAGTGCAACTCCACTTTTGTTGAGAAAAAAAACATTCCCCTCTGGGTGATCTCTGTACATTACAAGGATTTTAACAAACTTTGTTGCAGATTTCTACCTTTTGTTATTCTGAAGAAATCATTGTTTTTTCCTCTGGGCTGAGTGGGTCTAATGGGAGTGGTTTCATAATTATCTATCAGCTGTGGCAGCTGCAGGGCTCTAATGAGGAAATCTGCTGGGCCTGCATCCCTTTAGACGTGTTCCTATTGGGAGTATCTCACCAAAAATTTTTGTTGCAGGGGATGCCAGAAATCTGACTTGTATCTTAGTGCAGACTTCTGGGAAAATTGGTGAGCCAATCACACAAGCAGGAAATGGTGTTTCGGGGGGTGTGGTCAGTATACATTCTGTGTACAGAACAGCTCCAGGCGGCCATATTGCATTGCATTTTCATAAAATTACAAAAGCTGTAGATTGAAAAGGAAAGGTAATTTTTAATAACATTCAATTACAATATGATTTGTGTCGTAATTGTATACGCTATATTGTTTTTTTCTTTATCTGCTGAATTTTTTCCCCACGAAAGTGGAGTTACCCTTTAAGTAGTATTGGGTGCATTAACCTTCCTAGCGGTATTCCCGAGCGTGACTCGGGGTTAGAGTTTAGAGCCAAAAGCGGTAACCCAGAGCCACACACGGGGTACTGCTAGGAAGATCGCTGGATCCTGGTAGAGGTTTTACTTACCTTTTCTCCGGGATCCAGCGAAGAATGCGGGCGGTATGCGGCGGCGGAGCTTCCTCCCGATCGTCTGCGAGCCCCGACTTCCGTCTCCGGCGACGTGACGTTTGCCAGGGGGTCGAACCGGCGGCAAATTCAAATGTAAAACACACCAAACACACTGATACCATTCAAAATAAAAAAAATTCACATTACATTGCCCCCCAGTGCCCTTTCCTGCAGTTTTACTGTACTTTTTATGTAAATATATATATATATATATATATATATACACACACACATATATATATATATATACGTAATTCTTGTGAATGAGCAGCCCAAACCAACTGTATACATTATATATATATATATATATATATATATATATACATAATATATGTATACATACATATATATATATATATATATATATATATATATATATATATATATATATATAATATATATAATAAATGTATACAGTTGGTTTGGGCTGCTCATTCACAAGAATTACATGCAAAATAATGGTACCACTTTCAGCACCTAAAATCCAAAAGAATCATACCGCCAGGGAGGTTAAAGATTTTAAACGTAACATTGAATAAATAACTAATATACAAGAACCTCAGACGAATATGAGAATCCTAATAATAAAACATTGTAGCAACCTTTTAAGTTAATCAATTGGGTTAAAAAACAGTAATAACCATAATACTTCATCCTAATTAAAATATGGACCTAATAATAATAAATATATGAATGAAATGTATCTAAAAATGATTTTTTTTTTATTATACCTTAAGTTATGAACTTTGATGGAGAGTATATACTGTATATACCTATATAGGAAACCAGTAGTAGTGGAGGTGGGAGTATATAAATAATTTATTTTATTTGGGGCCTACTCGGTGCTGGCTTCGCAGCTGTGACAGTAATGTTGGCCGTCCTCCCGCTCCTTCTGCCGTGACTTGATGGTCGTTGGTTGCGTTGTGTCAGTCTGGTTGCTATGGAAATACATATAGCCTTCTCACTGCTAAATTCAGGCCTGCATTCAGTACAGACCTGTAGTTGAAAAAAAAAAAAATTCTCAAGAGAAGTACCAGCATGCATTTCTTCTGCTGGAACCCGCACATGTTGGGTTTACAGGCCCCGGACAAGCATGACTTCTTCAGTGTAGCTGAATGGGAAAAAAAAAGGATTTATAGTAAAGCTCCAAACAAAATCAGATTTGCACTTGTGTTGCTAAATAAGCAAATTTATCAGTAATAAATATGTGTAATCCAGCCACAGACTGTGAGGATTAGATGCATCATTTCAGAGTGGTGGTGATGCCCATAATTTTTTCTGAAATGCGGGTTGGAGATATCTTAGGCTACGTTATCACCCGATTTTAATTTACTTTTTTTTTTTTTTGTATGTTTTCTTCTTTATTAGGTTTTGTTTACAGCAATTGACATCTTTTTAACCACCTCCTTCCCAAGCCTATTCTGACACTTCGCTCCTACATGTAAGAAAACTCTTTTTTTTTTTTTTGCTAGAAAATTACTTAGAACCCCCAAACATTATACATGGGTCCCCCTTCCGCCTATTTAGCCACTCAGATCATTTCTACTTTGGGCTCTTTTACACACGGAGTCCGCCAGGCGGACTCCGATTTTCTCAGCGGGGGATCGATCCGCCAATCCCCCGCTGAGCAGGAGGATGACAGCTGTGTCTCCGCGCTGTGTGCGGAGACACAGCTGTCAGGTCCCCATTCATCTCTATGGGGGAATCGGATGGGAACAGACTGTCTGTTCGTTCTCATCTGATCCCATCTGATCCGATCCGCTGGACAGATGGAAAATAGGGTTTCCATCTGTCCAGATTTGACGGACCGGATCGGATCGGATGTCAGCGGACATGTCTTTGCTGACATCCAATGCCCCACAGAGATGCATGGGGCGTCCGTTCAGATCCGCCTGTCAGTTTTTTTGGCGGATCTGAACGGTCACCCCATGCATGTGAAAGGGGCCTTAGTAGAGAATCGCTGCCTGATAATAACGGTACTGGAATGATGCCTGTAGGTGCACCCATCATCCCGGTATATATATATATATGTACAAGCACGTCCTTGGGTGGGAAGTGGTTAATAAAAACATTTGTGTTCCACTTTTTTCTATGCTTTGTTTTATCTCGGTGCTGCTGGTCTCTTGCAGCCACCTCTTGACTGCATGCACACCAGAGATGGCTGCGTGCCATTTTTGAAGGCGGGTTTTCCTGATGGTGACAACAACAGACTATGCCTGTGCATAGTTGCCAACATTTGAAAAAAAAATTTCAGAGACATTTTGCAGCACAGCTATCAATTACCTACCACACCCACTTCACTGAAGCTCCGCCCACTCTACATAATTAATCTCCGCCTACTTATCAGATTTTAGGGTCTACTCAATAAAGAGAGAATTACAGGAAATTGAAAAGGGAATTTCAAACTTAAGACCAAAGTAGCAGAGTTGGAATAATTCTCCCATTTATCTGCACTACTTCTGCCTAAAATTTAAAATTCTCATCACAATTCCCTGCAATTCTAAAGTGTGAAATGTGCTCAGGTGTGACCGTACAAAAAATGGAATATGTAAATATAAATAAAGGGCAAGGTGTAAATAAGTACGATAAAACCTAATTATACTATCTGGTATAATTAGGTTTTATCGTACTTATTTACACTTTGCACTTTATTTATATTTACATATTCCATTTTTTGTATGGTCACACCTGAGCACATTTCACACTTTATTCACATGTCATGTACCAGATATTTGTGCACATAAGATTGTTTTCATCCTACCTACCTTCATGTCTGCGAATGTGTCTTCACTCTCCAGGGGTCCTTCTTTGCTCTGCTGTGGCGGCCAGGGAGGTGCTGCTGAGAACGAGTGCCTTTGATTTAAAAATGGCGCCAGGTGGCGCCATTACGTAACTGCGCATGCGTCCGTCCGACCGGGCTTGTACGAGCTTTCCCAAGCCCGGCAAGCTTTCGGAACATGTCATGATATCGGCCCGCAACCATTTTTTTTACGGGCACCGGCTGTCCGTAACGCCCATTTACGGACAGCCCGAATAACGGGCGCTTGCTGGGACAATGTAAATTACCCGGGACAAGCTCCTATTTGCAGGGACTGTCCCGTTTTTTGCCTGTGTAACGTGTGCTGAAATGGCCACTTGAAGTCTGCGCGTGATGACGCAGGAGGACAGTTGAGAGGCATGGACAGAGCAATATCAGCCTTTAACAGGAAGTACCTGAACACGGCGGGATCACCAGGCATTATTTTAAAGTAGATCTAACTCTACAGAATCCAGTTGAGGGTTTGGGAGGAAGGTTATGTAGGAGGGAAGAGAAATTTAAAAAAGGAATATATAGGCTGTCTTCAAAAGCCCCCCCAAAAAAGGGGGGGTGGAGGATAAAACCAAGAAAAAAGGGAAGAGAGGAAGAACAATAACAGAAAAAAAAAGAGGGGAGAAAAAGAAACAAGTGCAGACAAAGGGGAATCGGGTACCCAGGGGTTCTAGGCTGTTCAATACAGTACCATCACAGTTCTAAGAAACAGGAAGTCATTTGAGAAGGAGGAAAGTAGTCAAGCCAGGGTTGCTGAACACGTGGTAATTTGTTGTACGTGTACCCAAGGATCACCATCAACCTCTCGTTAATAAGTGTGCCATGGACCCGATTATTGCTTGCTCTTGCATCAGCATTGTAATAATTTCAACAAAAATTACTAATTAAGCTTACTTGGAAAAAAACGAATTTCATGTTGCGAGCTCTGCCTATCTGCTGGTCGTCTCTTTCCATTACTTCCTGGATTCCCTACATGCTTTGCAGCTTCGCCTCCATTTTTAAGGACTACATGTCCCATGGTACCTTTCTGCCTACAAGCAGGGATTCCTGTACTGACTCCACCTCCTGAAACTCCTCCTCTCAGCACCTCTGTGGTTCAGAAATGTGTGACACAGCAAGTGCTACTCACTGGGCAGTGACTACGTGTCACAGAATTCTGGGAAGTAAATGTGTGAGGATCTTCACAAAGTAAGTTTATGAACTTCAAGATTATTCAAATTGACCTGTGGAAGATTTACCCCCACTTCATGACCAGGCCATTTTTCTGTGATATGACACTGCGTTATTTTAACTGACAGTTGCGCAGTCGTGCAACGCTGTACCCAATAAAAAAAAAAAAGATGTCCTTTTTTCCCCACAAATAGAGCTTTCTTTTGTTGGTATTTGATTACCTGTGTGTTTTTTATTTTTTGCACAAAAAAAAGACTGACAATTTTGAAAAAGAAAAAAACAATATTTTTTACTTTCTGCTATAAACACATCCAATAAACAAAAATGTAAAAAAATCTAATTTCATCATAAATTTAGGCCAATTTGTATTCTGCTACATGTTTTTGGTTAAAAAAAAAATCCCAATAAGTGTATATTGATTGGTTTGCGCAGAAGTTATTGCGTCTACAAACTATGGGATATATACTGGAAATTTTATTTATTTATTTTTTTTACTAGTAATGGCAGCAATCAGCGACTTATAGGGGGACTGCGATATTGCGGTGTGAACCAGTGACACTAAGTTCCGGTTCACATACAGTCGGGTCCATAAATATTGGGAAATCGACACAATTCTAATCTTTTTGGCTCTATACACCACCACAATGGATTTGAAATTAAACAAAGAAGATGTGCTTTAACTGCAGACTTTCAGCTTTAATTTGAGGGTATTTGCATCCAAATCAGGTGAACGGAGTAGGAATTACAACACTTTGTATATGTGCCTCCCACTTTTTAAGGGACCAAAAGTAATGGGACAGATTAACAAGCATAAATCAAACTTTCACTTTTTAATACTTGGTTGCAAATCCTTTGCAATGACAGCCGGAAGTCTGGAATGCATAGACATCACCAGACGCTAGGTTTCATGCCTGGTGATGCTCTGCCAGGCCTCTACTGCAACTGTCTTCAGTTCCTGCTTGTTCTTGGGGCATTTTCCCTTCAGTTTTGTCTTCAGCAAGTGAAATGCATGCTCAGTCGGGTTCAGGTCAGGTGAGTTACTTGGCCATTGCATAACATTCCACTTCTTTCCCTTAAAAAACTCTTTGGTTGCTTTCGCAGTATGCTTCGGGTCATTGTCCATCTGCACTGTGAAGCGCCGTCCAATGAGTTCTGAAGCATTTGGCTGAATATGAGCAGATAATATTGCCCGAAACACTTCAGAATTCATCCTGCTGCTTTTGTCAGCAGTCACATCATCAATAAATACAAGAGAACCAGTTCCATTGGCAGCCATACATGCCCACGCCATGACACTACCACCACCATGCTTCACTGATGAGGTGGTATGCTTTGGATCATGAGCAGTTCCTTTCCTTCTCCATACTCTTCTCTTCCCATCACTCTGGTACAAGTTGATCTTGGTCTCATCTGTCCATAGGATGTTGTTCCAGAACTGTGAAGGCTTTTTTAGATGTTGTTTGGCAAACTCTAATCTGGCCTTCCTGTTTTTGAGGCTCACCAGTGGTTTACATCTTGTGGTGAACCCTCTGTATTCACTCTGGTGAAGTCTTCTCTTGATTGTTGACATTGACACACATTCACCTACGTCCTGGAGAGTGATCCTGATCTGACACACATACACCTACCTCCTGGAGAGTGTTCTTGATCTGGCCAACTGTTGTGAAGGGTGTTTTCTTCACCAGGGAAAGAATTCTTCGCTCAACCACCACAGTTGTTTTCCGTGGCCTTTCGGGTCTTTTGGTGTTGCTGAGCTCACCGGTGCGTTCTTTCTTTTTAAGGATGTTCCAAACTGTTGATTTGGCCACACCTAATGTTTTTGCTACTTCTCTGATGGGGTTGTTTTGTTTTTTTTCAGCCTAATGATGGCTTGCTTCACTGATAGTGACAGCTCTTTGAATCTCATATTGAGAGTTGACAACAACAGATTCCAAATGCTAATAGCACACTTGAAATGAACTCTGGACCTTTTATCTGCTCCTTGTAAATGGGATAATGAGGGAATAACACACACCTGGCCATGGAACAGCTGAGCAGCCAATTGTCCCATTAATTTTGGTCCCTTAAAAAGTGGGAGGCACATATACAAACTGTTGTAATTCCTACACCGTTAACCTGATTTGGATGTAAATACCCTCAAATTAAAGCTGAAAGTTCGTTTGTTTCATTTCAAATCCATTGTGGTGGTGTATAGAGCCAAAAAGATTAGAATTGTGTCGATGTCCCAATATTTATGGACCTGACTGTATATATAATGCGAATCCACTGCGAGTTCCCACATCGCATTCAAATTGCAGTCAGTTCACGCTGCCATAAGCGAATCGCTGACGGTGTCAGTGCAAAGTTAACGACACCCCCAGATCAGTTTGCATATCGCAGTGCGAACGGTCATTTCGAACATGAATCGGATTGCATAGGTGTGAACCACTATGCGATCCGATTCCGCTGCGGACCCAAAAAGGGTCCTGTGCGAGTTGTGTTTAAATCCGATGCAAATTCAGGGCTCTGTCCTGTGTGAATTACCGACGATCGGTTAGTACCTGCACCTGCTAATCAACATCTGCTGTGTTTAAGGGGGATTTGCCCCCTTAATGATCAGGCCATTTTTTTGCGATTCGGCACTGCGTTAGTTTAACGGACAATTGCGCAGTCGTGCGACAGCGACACTGCACCCAAACAAAATTCATGTCCTTTTTTTCCTACAAACAGAGCTTTCTTTTGGTGGTATTTGATCACCTGTGCGATTTTTATATTTTGCGCTATAAACAAAAAAACAACAATTCTGAATAACAATATTTCTTACATTCTGCTATATAACATTCCCAAAAAAAAAAAAATTTAAAAATCTAATTTTTTCAACATTTTAGACCAATTTGTTTTCTGCTACATATTTTTGGTGAAAAAAAAATCACAATAAGTGTATTTTGATTGGTTTGCGCAAAAGTTATCGCATCTACAAACTAGGGGAAAGATTTATGTCATTTTTTATTATTTGTTTTTTTACTAGTAATGGCGGCGATCTGCGATTTTTAGCGGGACCGCGACATTGTGGCAGACAGATCGGACCCCTAACTGACATTTTTGTTTGACACTTTTGGGGGAACCAGTGACATTACTATAGTAATCAGTGCTAAATAATATGCACTGTTACTGTAATAATGACACTGGCAGGGAAGGGGTTAACACAGTGGGTGATCAAGGGGTTAAATGTAAACCTAGGGTAGTGTTTCTAACTGTGGGGGGAGGGGCTTTTGAAATGATCATAGAGACCTGTGATCCTATATAGAAGGATCACAGGCTCTCTGTGATCATTCCAGAGAGAAGAAGGGTCAGCTGTGTTTACCGTTCTTCTGTCTCAGCGGGGAGCAGGCGCGCGGCCTACGTAGTCCTACGTCGGTTTGGGCAGGAGGGGCTGCCTGCCACAGGGCGGTCCTTAAGTGGTTAATTACAGCACAGCCGGGTCAAGGGCAGCACGCGCCCCCCCCCCCCACCCAGAAGTGCCCGATCACGTACCTAGTACGTGATCTGGCGCAAGAGAGCTGTCTTGCCACTGTATATGGATGTTATACAGCTGGCAAGTGGTAATAAGAGTAGGCTAGAAATAATTGAAAATACAATACATGAATTTACATTTTGACCATAGATACACTTAAGAATAGTATAACTTCTGCACATGAGCTTGGGAATAACCTAATCCTGCCACAGAATCATGCTAGTATTGTACACTGAGCTGCGCATGCTCACATGCAAACAGGACAACCCACCAATGGGTTCCCCAGAAAGTCACTGAAAGCATAAACTGACCAACGGAGCGCCAGGCCAAACTCATACAAGTGTCCAAATTGCCTGAATGGTTCTCAGTAAAACGTCCCAACATGTTTCGGGTGCTGAACACCTTCCTCAGGGTACATCCAAAAATATAAATATAATATGGACAATGCAGTCATATACCTCTTGTTTAACCACTTGCCGACTGCCGCACGACTATATACGGTGGCAGTCAGCCCCTCCTGGGCAAAGCAACGTACCGGTACGTCGCTTGCCCACGAGCCCTTAGGGGGCGAGCGCACGCCGCCGGAGGCGCGCTCCCACCCCCGCTCGTTCCCTGACATTCCAGCGTGAGTGACCGGCGGCTCCGATGTCCGCCGACCACTCGCGATCTCCTGGAGAGGGAGAAAGGCAGGCGGCTGATGTAAACAAAGCCGCCTGTCATTCTCCCTGGTGAAACTGCAGAGATCATACGATCCTGCTATGTAGGATCCTATGTCTCTTTGGTTACATCAAAAGCCATGCCCCTTAACAGTTAGAAGCACGCCCCTAGGGACACATTTAACCCCTGCATCTCCAATAAAGTTAACCCCTTCCCTGCCAGTGTCATTATTACAGTAACAGTGTATATGTATAGCACTGATTACTATAGTAATGTCACTGGTCCCCCCAAAAGTGTCAAAAATGTCAGTCAAGGGTCCGATCTGTCCACCGCAATGTCGCAGTCCCGCAACAAAAATCGCAGATCGCCGCCATTACTAGTTAAAAAAGAAACAATAAAAATGACACAAATCTTTCCCGTAATTATTAAACCCAATAACTTTTGCGCAAACCAATCAAAATATGCTTATTGTGATTTTTTCCACCAAAAATATGTAGCAGAAAACAAATTGACCTAAAATGTAAAAAAAAAAATTGATTTTTACATTTTTTTGGGGGAATTTCATATAAAAAAATGTGAAAAATATTATTTTTTCAAAATTGTCGCTCTTTTTTTGTTTATAGCGCAAAAAGTAAAAATCACACAGGTGATCAAATAGCACAAAAAGTTTGTGGGGGAAAAAGGACGTTAATTTCATTTGGGTACAACGTCGCATGACCGCACAATTGTCCGTTAAAGTCACGCAGTGCAGAATCGCAAAATAGGCCCTGGTCTTTGAGCAGCCAAATCCTCCGGGGCTTAAGTGGTTAATAATAATTTAAAAAAAAACTCATATAAAATTATATATATTTAGTCATGTATACGTAGTTAAAATCGCTTTAAAACATCACAAAAAAAGTAAATTTAAAACGAAATACAAAACAATAATCAAAATGATGATTTATCAATTCTGATCAGATTTGGAAAACAGGGATCATAAGTATTGAGACTGGGTTGTATTGAGACATGATTTTGTGCACAAGGTCAGCAGGGAAAACGATCCAGCCCACGCTCCTCACAGACAGGAAGTCAAGTGAGGGCAAGATGGTCCCAACTCGATTCTATGGTCTTGGAGGACCGGTGCAACGTCAAACGTCATCTCCTAGCAACTGATTTAACTCCCTTAGGGGTAAACCCGAGCGTGACTCGGGGTGGTTTTTCATGCTAGGATCGGTATCCCCGAGTCACGCTCGGGGTAGATGTGTAGAGCCTGCAGCGGGGTTCCTTACCTTCTCCTGGCGATCCGCCGAGATCCCCGCCGCTGCTCCGTCGCTCTGATGACTTCCTGGTTCCGTTCCCTGCAGCAGCAATGGTGCATGGGAGCGGAACTGGGAGGGAAATTCAAAAGTTGCACAAAACACAAACACATAAAAAGGAGGTGATACAGTGTAATCTGTGAGGATTACACTGTATCACCTTAGTATCAGAAAAATATCAAATATTATAAATTGTAAATTATAAATTATATTATTAATATATATTATATATATTATAATATTTATATTTTATAATATATTTTATATTTTATAATATATTTTATAATATATATATAAATATCAAAAAATTGTACCGCTTTTGGTACATAATTCCTGACATAATCAAACCACCAGGGAGGTTAAAGAGCCATTTTTTTTTTTCTTTTTTAGTGTGAGGTCGGAGGTCTTTTTGACCCCATATCTCACAATAAAGAGGTCTTGTCATACTTTTTTATATTACATTCCTTGTAATAGGAATAAAAATGATCAAAACATTTTTTTTTTTTTTAAAAACTATGTAAAATTAAAAAAAAATTAAAGTGCCCTCCCCCTGTTATATTGCACGCAGAAGCGAATGCATACGCAAGTCCCGCCCACAACGGTGTTCAAACCACATGTGAGGTATCACCGCGATTGTTAGAGCGAGAACAATAATTCTAGCCCTAGACCTCCTCTGTAACTCTAAGCTGATAACCTGTGGAAATTTTTAAAATGTCGCCTATAGGGATTTTTAAGTACCAATATTTGTCGCCATTCCACGAGCGTGCACAATTTTGAAGCATGACATGTTGGGTATCTATTTACTCAACGTAGCATTATCTTTCACATTAAAGAAAAAAATTGGGCTAACTTTACTGTTTTCTTAATTTTTAATTAAAAAAAGTGAATTTTTTCAAAAGAAAATTGCATTTGGAAGGCCGCTGCACAAATACGGCGTGATAAAAAATATTGCAATGATCTCCATTTTATTCTCTAGGGCACAGGTGTCAAACACAAGGCCCGCGGGCCGAATACGGCCCCCCAGGTCATTTCATGTGGCCCTCGCACCTCTCCTGCAGCTGCGGCACCCCCGTTGTCTCTGCCCCCACCTTGCCTCTGTAGTTGGCAGCAGAGAGAACAGAAATCCTTTGCCAGATCCTGCACTCCTCTGTGCAGCAGCAGAAAGGCTCATTCCCCCCCCCCCCCCCCGTCTCAGCAGTCCGCAGCAGAGAGGAGGGCAGAACCCCTCCTACAGATCCTGCACCTCTCTGCGCAGCCGCAACACCACCTTGTCTTTGCCTCCCCTGGTCTCAGCAGTTGGCAGACTCTGGAAGCAGACTCCAGCCCTCTTCTGGTTCTCCTTCAGACCCTGCACTTCTTCCCAGATCCACCCGCATCTTCTTCCTGGCAGCAGCAAAATGTAAGGGGGGTGCATTGTAACGTAAGGAAAATTGGGTGACTCTTGACTTCTGATGGTGTGGGGGCTCTTGACATCTCATGTAATGGTGTAAGGGGGCATGGGGTGCTCTGGACATCTAATCCTACAGATATAACCGACCCTTTGAGGGCAACCATAATGCTGATGCGGCCCCACAACGAAATTGAGTTTGACACCCCTGCTCTAGGGCAAGGGTGTCAAACTCAATTTAATCATTGGCCGCATCAGCATTATAATTGCCCTGAAAAGGGCTGTTGTATCTGTAAGACTAAATGTCCAGAGCATCCCCTACCCTTACATAAGACATCAAGAGCCTTTCCACCATCAGAAGTTGAGTCCCTCACTCTCTCTTACATCACAGTGCACCCCCATTGCCTTGTGCTGCTGCTGGGAAGAAGCTGGAGGCAATGCTGGAAAGCAGAAAGTACAGGATCTGGAGGAGGGCTGGAGCTCTTCTGAAGCTGCAGGAGAGATGCGAGGGCCACATGAAATGGCCTGGAGGGCCAGATTTGGCCCGCGGGCCTTGTGTTTGACACATGTGCTCTAGGGTCTCTTTAAAAAAATATATATATATATATATATAACGTTTGGGGGTTCTAAAGTAGTTTTCTAGCAAAAAAAAAAAAAACTGATTTTAGCTTGTAAACCACAAGTGTCAGAAATAGGCCCGATCCTTAAGTGGTTAACGCTAACAGTGATGGTACGACATAAAACATGTTTTAACATAAAATGAAATCAACTAATCTGTGCAATCTTAATCACTTCCCGCATGCAGTATGTATCACAACAGGTGACGTCATTTCCGGTTTCAGTGAAGACCGGAAGTCTGGTGAGAAGGAAGCGCTGTCAATGTAAGAAGCTCTGTACAGACACCGTTAGTAGTGTCTGAGTGTAATGTCAGTGTGGTTTTAATAATAAAGAGGAAGTTTTAATATACAAGAGTGGTATCACACTATTAGAAGACCTTTTTATTTGTTATTTTTGAGCACCTTGCCAACCATTACCGGGAGGGGAGTCAGTTAAAGAGACCGGCCCGTATATGGATCGAATCCCAAGGCGCTGAGGAGGAGCATTAACCCGTGCTCAGGGGGGGAATATTGAGTGCATTAAGACCTACACTCACCGTCCACTTTATTAGGTATACCTTGCTAGTACCAGGTTGGACCCCCTTTTGCCTTCAAAATTGCCTTCATTCTTGGTGGTATAGATACAACAAGGCGTTGGAAACATTTCTCAGTGATTTTGGTCCATAGTGACATGATAGCATCACCCAGTTGCTGCAGATTGGTCGGCTGCGCATCCATGATGCGAATCTCCTGTTCCACCACCAGGGGCTGACTGGCGAATTCAGCCCAGGGGGCAAGTACAAACCAGAGTCCCGTGGTGCAGCAACTTGGCCCCACTCTCCCTCTTCCTGGCCTCCTGGGTCAGGGGGCAGGGGGGCCCCATAAAAACGGCTGCACCGCTTCTGCCACAGACATGCCTAAATAATTCCTGGTGAAGAAATGTAAAAAGTCCCCACTGCTGACCTACTGAGTGTGGGATGAAGACAATGAGAGAGCACAGGCCTCCCCCCCCCCCCAGGCTGTGTCTAAGCAGAGGCTGGTTCCATGCCCCACTGGAGACTCTTCTCCCACAGGCAGCCCCGCCTGAACTGTCCCAGCTCCCCCCAACTGCTTCCTGCTGGACAGGTTGGGATCCCGGATTCGGACGGTAAGTGGAGAGTACCTGGAGCCAAGCTTCAGCATGGAATGGGGATCAGGAGGAGGCTGGGAAAGGGGAGAGTGAGAGGGGGGCAAAGTTGCTGCACCTTAGGCCTCTGGTTTGTACATGCCCCCTGGGCCGAAAATTGACAGTCAGCCCCTGCCGGCCTCCTCCTGACCCCCATTTCAGGCTGAAGCTCCGCTCAAGGTACTGACCTGGCCAGCAGAGGGCGGTTGGGGGATGCTGGGACAGCTCAGTTGGGGCTGACCGGGGGAGGAGAGTCTACAGTAGGGCATGGAACTGGCCTCTTTTCAGACACAGTTTACACCATCCATGCTGGGGGGCGAGGCCCACGTTCTATCCTTGTCTTCAACCCACACTCATTAGGTCAGCGGCAGGGACTTTTTACTTTTCTTCAGCAGGAATCCTTTAGGCATGTCTTTGGCAGAAGCAGTGCAGCCTTTTCTTGGAGCATCAGAGCGGCCAAGGGGGCAATTGCCCCCCTGGCCCAGTCCACCACATCCCAAAGGTGCTCTTTTGGATGAGATGTGGTGAGTGTGGAGGCCATTGGAGGACAGTGACCTCATTGTCATGGTGAAGAAACCAGGGTGAGATGATTGGAGCTTTGTGACATGGGGCATTATCCTGCTGGAAGGAGCCATCAGAAGATGGATACACTGTAGTCATAAAGGGATGGACATGGTCAGCAACAATACTCAGGTAGGCCGTGGTGTTTATACGATGCTCAATTGGTACAGAGGCCCAAAGTGTGCCAAGAAAATATCCCCGACACCATTACACCACCACCAGCCCGAACCATTGATACAAGGCAGAATGGATCCATGCGCCAAATTCTGACCCTACTATCTGAATGTCGCAGCTAAAATCGAGACTCATCAGACCAGGCAACGTTTTTCCAATCTTCTATTGTCCAATGTTGGTGATCCAGTGCGAATTGTAGCCTCAGTTTCCTGTTCTTAGCTGACAGGAGTGGCACCCGGTGTGGTCTTCTGCTGTTGACGTGTTGTGCATTCAGAGATGGTATTCTCCATACCTTGGTTGTACAGAGTGATTATTTGTGTTATTGTTGCCTTGCCATCATCTGGAACCAGTCTGCCCATTCTCCTCTGACATCAACAAGGCATTTTCCTCCACACAACTGCCGCTCACTGGATATTTTCTCTTTTCCCCACCATTCTCTGTAAACCCGAGAGATGGTTGTGTGTGAAAATCCCAGAAATACTCAGACCAGCCCGTCTGGCACCAACAACATGCCACGTTCAAAGTCACTTAAATCCCTTTTTTCTCCATTCTGATGCTTGGTTTGAACTTCAGCAAGTTGTCCTCACCACGTCTAGATGCCTAAATGCATTGAGTTGCTGCCATGTGATTACATGCCTTTTCACTAGTCATTTGGTAAGCGGCTGCACAATTGGTGAAGGATTCACAGTATTTGTAGTCCTACACAGTTATATTATTGACAATTCTTTACGGTATCACGCTATGGATTATTATTTTTCCTTCACATGATACACGACCACAATATTGGGAGTTCCTTGCGCTAGAATTCCATTGGATCACCTGGGCTCGTGAACTCATCTCATCACATGAATTCTGCAATTTAAAATTGCCGTTCTGGTAAGCACAATTCCTACGGGATCTTTTGGAAGCAGCACAAGATTTCATACATCACCAGTCACTTTATGTTATTTGGGACTGTAAACAGTTGGACATTCATTTGTTTATTTTTCAATTTAGCGCGACTTATACAATATATAATTTTTAAGGGTGTGGTCACACTTGAAGTCGCAGCTCATTATTTGTTGCCTTTAGCGCGGTTATAACCTTCTTTTTATTTGCCATGTGATTGGCTGATTAGCAATTTGTGTTGCCAAGCAATTGAACCGGCGTACCTAATAAAGTGGCCGGTGAGTGTATATTTCACGGGTCTATGGGAGAGGTGAACAGTGAATTCACATAGTGGAAGAGCGCTGTGTATATGTGAAGAGTGAAGGGCAGCACATACACTGGGATTGGTACACACAAGATTAACACGCATTGTGTAGAGACACTTATTAAGAAGGAGCAAGTTTTTTGGCGCATGTTTTGGCGGGGCTTTTTTTCTCTGAGAATAGGTACAGGAACTCGATCAGAACCCCCCTTACTCCCCCCCCCCCTCCTTCCACACAACCACACCCTCCAAACCACACCAAATAGTTGGTGCGGGCCTATTGGTGCCGACACCCACAAAAGCTGGCAGCTGTCACAGGCAAAATGGCTACGGCTGCAGAGAGGAGGATCCCAGCAGCTGGCTAGGTGAGTATCCTTACTCTGCAGAACACACTATCAGGTAAATAGGGGGAAAAATGGGGGGGACTTTACCTGGACCCAGAAGGACACGTCGCTATATTATTATTTTGTGTGTCGCCGGCGCTACCAATAATAATAAAATTAAAATATAAATGATCTGGTTTGCTGCAGCTAAAGTGAGTAAGGTGTTGGAGTGTTTAAAATGTAAAAGGAAAAAAAATTGTGATTAGCTGCGCTAACCTATAAAAGTGCAGACAAAACAATTAAGCAATGTATCCCCAATAACAAATTATATCAAATCATACAAATATGTGAATAACAAAAAAACAACAATAATCTCAAATATCCAACTGTCCATTGATTCCATTTCGTGCCAAAAATGTATTATATAAAAAAGTTTCTAGTGGTAGTCGGGTTAAAGGAGCACCCAAAATCATCAATCATCAAATCATCCCACTTGGATCAAAAGATCTTAGTTTTATTGGTAGCAGAACATGTTTTGCTACCAATAAAACGACGATCTGTTGATCCAAGTGGGATTCTTATTGCTGATTTTGGGAGCTCCTTTCACCGACTACCACTAGAAACTTTGGAAACGACCACTAGGCCGTATCTTAAGGTAGCAGCCCAGACCCCTTAACAAGGGTCCACTGCCTTTTTTCATCCAGTCGGGCCAGATTGATTGGGAGTAAATTTCCCCAAGTGACCCTCTCTCACCTACCACCCACCCACAGACCCTCTATCGAGCAGGTCAGTCCAGTGCAGCCATCAACTTTTCAAAAAAACGACTTATATAAAAAAAGTGGAATGGATGGACACTTGGATATTACAGAGATTATTGTTGTTTTTTGACCTAAAGACCTAAATTCTGAAGGACAATAATGTGGCCTTTTGTTTAGAAAGTTTGGCGACCCCTGCTTTAAAGCAAGGGGGGAGCGTCCTTGCAAATGGCACCCCCCGGAACCCCTTATACTCTTTTTACCAGCATTACCCCACCACTCCCGGGGCTCTGTGACCTCCTCCTATGTGTCAGTGCTTGGGTCTAACAACCAACTACTAGGTCTTATCACTGTCACATGACAGTAGGAATGACATCACTATTCCCTCTAGAGTTTCATAATCATTATTGACAGGTTGAACGGAGAAAGGAGCAGAAGGGGAATGATCCTGAAGTGGGAATCAATAGGTCAGCAGGGGCCCCTTTGTTGTTACTTAGCCCTGGGGGCAAGTTGATAGCGCCTCTTTAAAAGCCAACTATATCTGAAACTGATATTTAAGTTTTACAGGATTGCGGGCTAAAAAAAATTGTCAGCATGGCTTTCTTTATATCTCAGTGTACCAACAGCAGCAAGATATCACCTGAGTTCCCATGTCCACTCAATAAGCCGTGGGCACTGCAATTCCAAATGATAGTGACCCCCTCCCCCAATGGATTCCGATAGATTAAAATAACAGGGGATTAAAGCTGGGGACACCTTCACTGTGGCGTTGTGGGACTGGCAGAGACACCACTGCAGAGAATTTCCAGGTCCACTCAATAAGCCTTGGGCACTGCATTTCCAAATGATAGTGACCCCCCCCTCCCCCATTGGATTCTGATAGAATAAAATAACAGGGGATTCAAGCTGGGGACACCTTCACTGTGGCCTTGTGGGAGTGGCAGAGACACCACTGCAGAGATAAAGCAGAGATTTAATCCAGCACTTAGGCTGGCCATACACATAGCTCTTAAAGCGGAGTTCCGGCCTCAAAAATTTTTTTTAGATAAAAATACCCCGGGACAGTCAGGGCTAGTGCATTGCAGCAATAATAGCCTCTGAACTGTCCCCGGATTCACTTACATTTTAGAAGAAATACTTACCTTGAAAATTTCTTGTCCAGTGCTGCCATCTCAGGTGTGGGCAGCTGAAGCCGGAGCGTCCTCTTCGGTCACAGAATGCCCTGCACCGGCCCCGCTCGTCACTTCCGATGTAGGCGCGTCATCCCTGCACAGCTTCTGGACATGCCCAGAAGCTGTTTGACAGAGAATAACGCGCCTGCACCGGAAGTGACGAGCGGGGCCGGTGCAGGCGCATTGACTCCTGGGAGCGATGACGTTCAGCTCCCAGGAGTCAATGCAAGCAGTAAGAGACGGCGCAGGCCGCGGCCGCAGAGGGAGGAAGAGGAAAGAACAAGGAAAGTAAATATAAAAAAATAAAAATCGGGATTATCCAATTCTTTTTTATGTGATTTTCAGCAAGCAGATGGGCCAAAGTTGTTTTTGAGGCCGTAACTCCGCTTTAACTGTCCCTGATTTGGAACAAAGTCCCTCTGTCCCTCTTTCCTACTCATTTGTCCCTCATTTTGGTCTGATCTATAGAGTTGTATATAAAATGCACTTTTTTATCTTTCAAAAAGTGTTTCCCAGTGCTAAACCTTTCATCCAATTTCTAAATTGCTGCATTTGTACATTTCAAAAGCCAGAATAAAATGAGCCTTACTTTAACTGACAATTGCGCGGTTCTGCGACGCTGTACCTAAATAAAATTGATGTCGTTTTTTTCCACAAATAGAGCTTTCGTTTGGTGGTATTTGATCACCTCTGCTGTTTTTATTTTTTTGCGCTATAAACAAAAAAAGAGCGACAATTCTGAAAAAAAAAAACAATATTTTTTACTTTCTGTTATAAAACATTCCCAATAAAAAATAAATAAATAAAATATCAAATGTTTTCATCAATTTAGGCCACTATGTATTCTGCTAAATATTATCCCAATAAGTGTATATTGATTGGTTTGCGCAAAAGGTATCGCGTCTACAAACTAGGGGAAAGATTGATGTCATTTTTGTTTATTTTATTTTTTTTTTACTAGTAATGGCGGCGATCAGCGATCTTTAGCGGGACTGCAACATTGCAGCGGACAGATCGGACCCCTAACTGACACTTTTGTTACTTTTGATGAGACCAGTGTACATTACTACAGTAATCAATGGGAAGGGGAATCTCAGACTTTAAATGAAGCTATAATCAGAATATCATGCGCCTCCATCCCTGTTCAATGAATAAAAGGTAGAGACATGACCCAGCTGGTAAAATAGATAGTAACACATTCATTGTTGCATATGAGTACATGTAAAACATAACATGTTGCAAAATGTAAAGTATAAAAGAGAAACAAGTATGAGCTGATAAGTGATTCCTAAGTACAGGTTGTATAGAGAAAGACATTGCACAATTGCATAGATACGGTGGATTTGTGATCACTAAATAATATAATAGCTGCATCAACCAGGCTCAACGCGTATCGTGGACCTCATTTCCACTTCCTCAGGTGCAGGCATATTATGCGTATCTATAAAAATACATGAGTGTATAGAACAAATGCCAATATAATCTGATGGGGAGAGGGGAGGGAAGGAAAGTTACTACAGTAATCAGTGCTAAAAATATGCACTGTTACTGTACTAATGAAACTGGCAGGGAAGGGGTTAACACCAGGGGCGATCAAAGGGATAAATGTGCTCCTAGGGAGTGCTTTCTAACTGTATGGGGTATGAGAGGAGGAATAGGAGGAATCCCTGTGTTCATCTCTGACAGAACAGCGGTCTGTCTTGTTTATTTCGCCAGACTGCCGTTCTGTCCCCATGGGGAGCGGTCGCGGGTGGCCTGCTTACATCGTGTCCGCCAGACCCACTGATTGGCTCCCTCCTCTGGCCAATCGGCGCGTGTGCGCGCCTCCGGTGGCACGCGCGCCCCCACTATATTTTACATGACGCGTCATACAAGTACGTCGTTTCGCGTAATGAAGCTGACCTGCCGCAGTAAAACTACGGTGGCTGTTCGGCTAGTGATTAAGGGTGGGCATGGCAGGGGGTGTGTCCTATGCCTACATACTTTTATTAATACAGTAGGCGTCCCTTGTTCCCATCTCAAAAAGTTGGGAGGTATGCATGCATTATACAATTTTCTTTTAGATTTACCAAAACCATATAATATGAGTTCAAACCTAAACACTTCCCATTTATATGCAGTCAGGCAGGTCCTTGCTCTACATAGTTGAAGGTAAATCTAAAAGAAATTGAATAAGAAAATTGTTTAATGTATGGCCAGCTTTAGTGTAAAATCTATCTTAAAAAAAAAAAAGATAAAAGGAAATAAGTTTAGTTTGTGCCTTTAATTAAGTTAAAAAATGTCTCTTCTAGTGTGTGCCTAAATTACAGGATGAAATTGTTATTTTATTGCCCCTCATCGCCCTTGTTTCAGTGAAAAGAAGCATTGCAGCAAAGGCTAACGGGGACACCCCAGGAGACACAAGAGGCTCCATAATATGAGGGCACGGAGGCAAATCTTTGTTTATAGAGGTTTCCCAGCAGACTCCGGGAAGATATTGATTACTGATAATCGTCAAGCGTGAGGAAGGAGTAGCAATGCCGCACACAGGCTGTTAAAGAAACTCAAGGCCTAGCATGGTTTAGTAGCCTGTGGCATTTAGTACCATTGGCAGGTATTTATGTACATGTTACAGAAGTTTATTAAAGATGAACGTAACTGAGAGAACATTTTGGTCCTGGTGGAAAATTTTGCTGCTAAAAAATTTCAAATGATCATCCAACTGCAGCTAATAAGAGATGACATGACCATTTCCATCCCTTACTCCGGATCTGTATTGCAAACGTAGCAGATCAGCATTAGGGGAAAACTTCAGGGTATAGGGGTGCAATTTGACAGACGTGGCCTTAATATACAAAAAAGTATAATAGTTACTGCGGTCTACCTAATAAATGTATAATATAGACCAATAATAAATATTTTACAACGTCCAATAGTTATATAGTGCAGTGCAGTGCCAGGACAAGGCCATCTAGGGTAGAAAAAGGTATGGAGTGACAGATGGATTTTAATGGCACAGCATAGTTTACAAACACTGGTTTAGAAAAATAATAATTTTATTGTACTTAATTAAAAAATTTCACATTAGCAACATTAAGATACATATAAAACAACATTATAGCAAATAGGCAAAATCCTCTAAGGTATCCTCACAGCCCTAAGAAACACCTTAATTCCCAATGTTGCGAAACATACTCCAATGTACCCTAATTGAATGCACCCCAACCAACGGGGGGGGGGGGGGGGCTTTGGTTAATTGCTAAAGGTAGTTGTGTGTAACCAACATCAGTGAGGTGCAATCAGGATTTGACACTGGGCTCTACATGTTTCGCGCCCTAGCTCTTTTTCAGGAACATGTCAAATGGGCCGTACATTATCTTCTATAGAGGCAAAGAAAGAAATCTACAAATCATATTTAATATATAATAATTCAGAATAATGACATTAAAAATCCTTTCCTTAATTTATTAATTACATAACAACACTTACAAGCAAGTTCCGCTAAAAAAGGTAAAGAGTATCGGTCATTGCTGAACTCATCCTGAAAATTTTAAATAAGCACAATAAAATTGTTATTTTTATAAACCAGTGTTTGAAAAATATGCTTTTTCATTAAAATCCATCTTGTCACTCCATACCATTTGAAACAAAATTTAGGATGAGGCACTGATTATATTTATGCTGTCCATAGCGCGGCCCTATGGTGACACTCAATATCCTAGTGTAGAAAAAGTGCAGAACCCTGTCCTGCAAAATGCGGACTTTATTGGCATATACATGAGGCCAACAGTAGTATAAAATATATATATTTTTTTAACATATAACATTAAAAAAAAAGGATGTTAACATGAACATCCAACTAACAAGCATAAAGACATAATAAAATCAATAGAAAAATATATGGATATAGGATGGGGCCCTAATACAGCACCTCCCAAGCTCACACATCTAGGGTGACGAATCCCGGGGGGGGGGGTGTATCATGTACTGGGTCAACTCCAGTGGTCAACGCGTTTCGCTTAACAGCGTAGCTTCCTCAAGACCACTTTGTAAGGAAATCCTATTTGAAGGATCAGCTGAATCTGTAGCAGGTCATGATATGCATTTCTCTTGGACGGACATGGGGACCATGAAATACCCCTTCTATGGACACACCATGCTACACAGGTCAGCAACAGATTCCAAAACCACCCTGTCTCACAAAAATTTGCCCTTCAGGTTTAGCAGAAAGTATCTACCTTCACCGTGGTCCTTTAAGCGGAAGGTGCAAAGCAAAGAGAGGCGTAATACGGCCACTATTAGTGGTTCAGGGAAACATATGCACTCTGTCTAGATAAAACCTGCTGGCCAAAATCCCAGATAAGGGTCCCCCAGGCTGTATATCCCTGTCTTGTCACCAGGTCTCATCCGTTCAAACACAGACATCTAGTGTCCAGGGCGAGGATGCCAAACCGCGCCCCCCCCCCCCCCCCAAAAGTATGAGCTTTATGTGTCAGCAAAAATCCCCTCCCTCCCCTCCAAAACAATTTGAGCACTAATCTTCACACTTACCCCCTAGGCATAAACTCCCTTTGCAAGCCCAAATGCTCCCCAAACAAAAAATCCCCCTCTTCCAGTACAAATCCTCTTAATACAAAACACTCTTCCTCCCTCTCCCTTCTCCTAGCACAAATCCTCTACCCCTTAAATTTTCCCGCTGAACATAAATTCTCTCTCACCCCCCCCCCCCCTCTGAATTCCCCTCACCCAGCTCAAATCCCCTCTCCTAGCACTAATCCCCCTTCCCAATTTTCTCCTCCGAAAACAAATACCTCAATCGTCCCTGCTAGCACAAATCCCCCTTCCTAACACAAATTCACCCTCCTAGTACAAATCCACTACCCCTTTAAATTTTCCCTCTGAACATATACCCCCCCCCCTCCAAATTCCCCTCTCCTAGCACTAATTCCCCTTCCCAATTTTCTCTTCCTAATGCAAATACCCCAATAATTCCTGCTAGCACAAATCTCCCCCCCCCCCCCAAAAAAAAAATCCCCCTTCCTAACACAAATCCACCCTCCTAGTACAAATCATCTACCCCTTAAATTTTCCCTCTGAACATAACCCCCCCTTCAAATTCTCCTCTCCTAGCACTAATTCCCCCCTCCCAATATTCTCCTCCTAACACAAATACCCCAATCATCCCTGCTAGCACAAATCCCCCTTCCTAATGCAAATCCTCCCTCCTAGTACAAATCCTTTACCTCTCAAATTTTCCTTCTGAACATAACCCCCCCCCCCCTCCAAATTCCCCTCTCCTAGCAATAATCCCCCCCCCCATTTTCTACTCCTAACACAAATCCCCCAATAATCCCTACTAGCACAAATACCCCCTCCTAACACAAATCCACCCCCCTAGTACAAATCCTCCACCCCTCAAATGTTCCCTCTGAACATAAATCCCCACCCCCTCCAAACTCCCCTCTCCCAGCACAAATCCCCTTTCCTAGCACTAATCTCCCCCCTCCCCCTAAAATATTTTCTCCTCCTAATACATATCCCCCAATCATCCCTACTAGCACAAACCCCCCTTCCTAACACAAATCCACCCTCCTAGTACAAATCCCCCCTCCAAATTAGCCCTTCTAGCAAAATCCCACAAAAAACTTCACTGCGCCCAGGCAAAAATTCAGGCCTGATTAATTCCTGAAATGGAGAACAGGAACGCCCCGGACCCCTGCTGTGAGCCGCATCCGTTGTAAGTGTGAACCCAACCTTAAGCCAGTAAAAATGTACTTCTTGTACAGAGAATTTAATTTTCAGTATCCCTAAGAGGCCTAAAGTCCAGGTGTGTTGCAGCGAAAGACAAGGTACACTATTTTTTAGTAACTTTGTATATACATTTCAATCTTTTTAAAACGAAAGTGTTTTTTTTTTGTTTTTTTTTCAAAAACTCGGTAGAGATTGTAATCGTTCCTTGTACAATGTAGTTGGCATTTGTAGGTAGATAGGAAAGCGTGAGTCTTCTCAGGAGTCAGGGCAGGTAGTAAGCTCAGGCTACATATCTCTCTCTCTCCTTCTCCTTCCTCTCTGTCTCTTCCCTCTCCTTCCTCTCTATCTCTCCTCCTCCCTCTCTGCCTCTCCCTCTCCTTCCTCTCCCTCTCTGCCTCTCCATCTCTGCCTCTCCCTCTCCTCTGTCTTTCCCTCTCCTCCCTCTCTGTCTCTCCCTCTCCTTCCTCTCTGTCTCTTCTCTCTCCTCCCTCTCTGTCTCTCTTCCTCCCTCTCTGTCTCTCCATCTCTGCCTCTCCCTCTCCTCCCTCTCTGTCTCTCCCTCTCCTTCCTCTCTGTCTCTCCCTCTCCTTCCTCTCTGTCTCTTCTCTCTCCTCCCTCTCTGTCTCTCTTCCTCCCTCTCTGTCTCTCCATCTCTGCCTCTCCCTCTCCTCTGTCTTTCCCTCTCCTCCATCTCTGCCTCTCCCTCTCCTCCCTCTCTGTCTCTCCCTCTCCTTCCTCTCTGTCTCTTCCCTCTCCTCCCTCTCTGTCTCTCTTCCTCCCTCTCTGTCTCTCCATCTCTGTCTCTCCCTCTCCTCCCTCTCTGTCTCTCCCTATCTGTCTCTTCCCTCTCCTCCCTCTCTGTCTCTCTTCCTCCCTCTCTGCCTCTCCATCTCTGCCTCTCCCTCTCTGTCTCTCCCTCTCTGCCTCTCCCTCTTTGTCTCTCCCTCTCTGTCTCTTCCTCCAGTCCCTCTTTGCCTCTCCCTCTCCTCCCTCTCTGTCTCTCCCTCTCCTTCCTCTCTGTCTCTCCCTCTCCTTCCTCTCTGTCTCTTCCCTCTCCTCCCTCTCTGTCTCTCTTCCTCCCTCTCTCCCTCTCCATCTCTGCCTCTCCCTCTCTGTCTCTCCCTCTCCATCTTTGTCTCTCCCTCTCCTCCCTCTCTGCCTCTCCCCCTCCTGCCTCTCCCTCTCTGTCTCTCCCTCTCCTCCCTCTCTGTCTCTCCCTCTCTTCCTCTCCCTCTCTGTCTCTTCCCTCTCCTCCCTCTCTGTCTCTCCCTCTCCTCCCTCTCTGTCTCTTCCCTCTCCTCCCTCTCTGTCTCTCCCTCTCTGTCTCTTCCCTCTCCTCCCTCTCTGTCTCTCCCTCTCTACCTCTGTCTCTCCCTCTCCTCCTTCTCTGTCTCTCCCTCTCCTCCCTCTCTTCCTCTCCCTCTCTGTCTCTTCCCTCTCTGTCTCTTCCCTCTCCTCCCTCTCTATCTCTGTCTCTCCCTCTCCTCCTTCTCTGTCTCTCCCTCTCCTCCCTCTCTTCCTCTCCCTCTCTGTCTCTTCCCTCTCCTCCCTCTCTGTCTCTCCCTCTCTGCCTCTCCCTCTCTGTCTCTCCCTCTCCTTCCTCTCTGTCTCTCCCTCTCCTCCCTCTCTGTCTCTCCCTCTGTCTCCCGCCTATCTCTATTTCCCTTTCCCTCTCTATTTTTCCTCGGTCTCCTCCTTCTCGATTTCTCATTCTCAGATTTAAATAAGCTTAACTGGCAGGACCAAATACATTTTGTGATTGGCAAAGGGATGCCATGGGGTTAAATAGATAGGTATAGGAATAATTATAAAGGATACAAAAGCAAGAAGCTTTATTTACCCCCCTCCTCCCCTTTTCCTTTTTACTTTTTTTCCTTTTTAGCTTTCTTTTTTTATTTCTTTTTAATTAGTTTTTCTCTCCTAAACTCTGTCTATCTGTATCTCTTTTGTTTTGCCCTTGTGTTTTTCTCTTTTGATATTTTACCTCTGCTCTTTCTTTCGTCCCTCTCTTTCTCTTTCTCTTTCTCTTTTTTTTCTCTTCTCTCTCTCTGCTTCTCTCTCTACCCTCTAGTTCTGGGAATAGCAGTTGCTCAGTGTGTGTGCGTGTGAGTGCGCGCGCTTAGTGCAGTCTCCCGTCTAGTTCTCTGCAGCCTGCAGGAGTCGCCATCAATGCAGCAGCTTAACGTTTTAGGCGCCCATCCCCCACCCACTCCACTGCCAGCAGCCATGAATCCACTCTCAGCCATCTTGAATGGAGACTGAATGCTGGGTGAGGGGTTTGCAATCCAATCAGAGGCACTTATTTTAGAGGAAAGAGAGCTTGTACAGGCGTGGAATATGATCCCCAGAAAGGCCTTAAAAGCAGAAAAAGTCAGTAAATTCTGCTGTTGAGTGATGATGTCATCCACACAGACATGATGGCTTTTTTTCCCCCCCACAGATACCATGAGGAGTACTTTTGTAGTATTTAGTGAGCAAAATAAAAGGCATTAGAGGGGATACTAGAATTTTTTATTTATTTATTAAAGAATTGCGTTCCAGATCATAAAAGGATCGTGTGTTTAAAAAAAAAGTTTAGCACAACACTTTCTTGGTCCCACACCCTTGGCACACACTCTGTTATTTTGAACATGCACAAAAGGCACATTTAAAGCATTTACATAAACCTATAATGGTCACCATCAACAAAACAAAATTGACATAAAAAAAAAAAAAGAATTAAGCATAAATACAAATCATTCAAAAACATCTTAGTGGTATGAAAATAATAATGAACATCCTTTACTAAAAAGAAAATGACAACAAACCATTGACTTTTGGGTGTGCATAACATCACTGGGCTCCTGTTTGCTAGGGTTGTTTGCTGTCTGACCCTAAAAGTATAACTAAAGGCAAAACTTTTTTTTTTTAGTTTTGGATAGAGTTCAGAGGGATTAGAACACTTGTCAGTTTTTTATTGCTGTCTGTGTCCCCATTAAGAACAGGGCTGTCTTTAACACAGGGCAAAAGGGGCAGCTGCCCTGGGCCCAGTCATTGTTATGGGGCCCAAAGCAGCTTCCACTTGAGCCCGCACTGCTCACAAATAGTTGAAAAGTGGATTCGGGAGGGCCCAAGAAAAAGTTTGCCCAGACGGCCCCGATTAAGAAGATTCACCCTCTCTATTTGTCCTGTTTACCGTTATCGTTAAAGAAAAATCCCACATTTTGGGTTGTCCCCTGAAAAGTAATAGAGGGGAAATCTTCCAATGGGGATACTAGCTCTGGTGACCTGGGGGTCCCCAAGGAATTCTCTTGGTTTGCAGGAATTTCCTCTCATTTCCTGTTTGGCTATGGGACAGGAAGTGAAGGGAAATCTCTGCAATGGGACACAGGTGGTGAAAAAATATCTGACAGAGGTTAAATTCATCCCTTGATCTATCCAAAATGAACAAAAATAAGTTTTTCCTATAGTTTTACTTTAAGAAAAGGCCAAGCACAATACAGGCACATGTTAGATACAAAGTAGATGTATAAGTTAGGTACATATATAAAGTTCTGCAAGATAAGGCCTAACCACATCTTTTTAACATCTTACATCTAAGAAAATGTTTCTTGCAATATAGCATGATGTTGGTGATAAAACTGTCTGCCAAATAGTCATATCATTATGAGGAATCTTCCATTAGTTCAGTGTTGTAGTAGACAAGTCATCTACTGACCTGTACATCAGCTCTGTAAGAGGCACTGTTGGCGAAAAAATAAGAATATTTTTCTCCCAATGCTCAACAGTTGTGAGATGGGCTTAATATTCTGGATAATATAGTGGAGTTTGTTTTTATATTTTCAGTATTCATTGATCATTTGTTAAACACGATAACCTTGAAAACTAGCATAGCCACCTCAAGGTCCTTGCAAGATGGTATTTGGTTCCCTCTCGCCATGCTAAGATGTACCCAAACGCCTCTTCAGATTGCTTTCGAGGATGCTCTTTACAGGGCTCTATGCTTCACACTTGGTGGGAATGCCCAAGGATTAGGTGGTTTTGGAACAGGGTCTTCTCCATGTTCCATCACGTGACTGGCTTACCCTTATTGCAACTGCCTCAAATAGCATTGCTGAAATTAATTACCGCTAGGAAGCCCCCCCCCCCCACTCTTCTCAGAGACTAGTGTTCTTTATCCTTCTAGCTGCTAAAATCACGATAGTGGAAGCATGGAAACGACCCTCGGTCTCACTTCAATGGGTGAAGCATAAACTCTACTGGATTGTGCTCCATGAAAAAATTGCGAGCATTATCAATAATAAACAGCGTCTATTTGAGCAAATTTGAGAGCTGTGGGCTGTATATAGCTTTATCAATAATAAACAGCGTCTATTTGAGAACTGTGGGCTGTATATATGAATGTCTCCATTACATCTTCTCAGACGACGGTTTCACCTTGCCATTGAAGGCCTAGGGTTCTTTCTCTTTTCTGTTCTTTTGTTTCGTCGTGTTTTATGGCGTTCTGTTTTGGGTAAGTACCCTGTGTATAATGAAGCTTTGAAGTCTTGGTTGGGTGTACTTTTATGTTTGAGACCCATGGCGCTAGAGAGATATGTTATTTTAGCACATTACATCTCGTGTTGTCCCATGGAAGGTGTAAACTCCAATTTGTATGTCATGGGACCATAGGTCTTCACTGTTATTTAGCTGTACCCAATGTCCTATGTACGTTCAACAAAAGATGTATGTGTTGTTGTTATTTTTCTTTTTGTCCTCTGCTCTTGCTTCAATAAAAAATGATTGGAAGGAAATTAGCATAGCCTTTGGATAGGTGGAAATAGGGGTCACCTAGCTTATGGGCAGATGAGACCAGTTCCTCTTTTGGAGGCCTTAATTTAAAACTTGGGCCTGGCTGTAAACCTCATGGTGATATGGAGGCTTGTGTCTATTGTCCTGGTGCTGGCTCAGAGGTTTAATGACCATGTGATGGTCCAGCTTTGGCTTTCATGTTTTGAGACTTCTCCCTGAGTCTGGTCAAATCCCAATGTTTTTGTTTATTACCCTAAATTCTCACGCATCTGAAACAGGACATACACACGTCTGTGGTTTGGAAAAGGCTGGAGATTCCATAGCACGCATGTCAAAGTGGTGGCCCTCCAGATTTTGTAGAACTACAAGTCCCATGAGGCATTGCAAGGCTGACCGTTACAAGCACAACTCCCAAAAGCAGAGGCGTGATCAGACTTGTAGTTCCGCAACAGCTGGAGGGTCGGCAGTTTGACATCCCTAAGCATAGCCAGTGTTGTCTTTTCTAGTTTGGTCAAGGTTTCTTGCATAGGAAAATGAAGGTATAAGCTTTCAATCAGAGGTAATATAGTTACATAGTTACATAGTTACATAGTTAGTGAGGTTGAAAAAAGACATCAGTCCATCCAGTTCAACCTATGATGCGTGTGTGTGTGTTTGCTTTTAACCGTACATTGTATACCCCTGTATGTTGTACATTGTATACCCCTGTATGTTGTGGTCTTTAAGGTGTCCATCTAATAGTTTTTTGAAACTTTTAATGCTCCCTGCTGATACGACTGCTTGTGGAAGAGAATTCCACATCCTTACCTTTTTTACAGTGAAGAACCCCTTACGCACTTTAAGGTTAAACCGCCTTTCCTCTAGTTTTAGTGAGTGGCCACGTGTCTTATTGTATTCCCTTTCTCTGAATAGTTTGTTCCTTATGCCCGGGTCACCAGTACAGTATTTATACATTGATATCATATCCCCCCTCAATCGTCTCTTCTCCAGAGAGAAAAGGTTCAGTGCTTGTAGCCTTTCCTCATAGCTGATGTCCTCCATTCCCCTAATTATTTTTGTTGCCCTTCTCTGGACTTTCGCCAATTCCAGCACATCCTTCCTGATGGGAACAGTAACTGGGTTGCTAATGGTTGGAGTTCTAATCTTTTAACCTTCTAATCTGCTCCTTCCCGCTCACTGCTTAGAATGTGCCATGTTTCCAAACTCTGAGGGCTGGTTCCAAAAAAGTTGGGACGCTGTGTAAAAACTACATAACAACAGAATGCAATAATTTCAAAATCTCATAAACTCATTATTTATTCATAGTAGAAAATAAAAAACATATCAAATGTTTCAACTAACAAAATGTCCAATTTTAAGAAGAAAAAAAAAGGTCCATATATAAATAAGGTCAAAATAATAATTTTAAAATTGATGACAGCAACAGGTCTCAAAAAAGTTGTGGCAGGGCAACAAAAAGCTGGCAAAGAAAGTGGCTCTAACAAGGAAGCGCTGGGAGAACATTTTGCAACTAATTAGGTTAATTTGCAAAAGGTCAGTAACATAGTTTCCTAGTTGGTAAGGTTAAATATAGACACTAGTCCATCCAGTTCAACCTGTGTGGGTGTGTGTGTGAATGTCAATAATAATTTTCCATCTCCATGTATCTTGTGTTTACTAAGATGCACGTCGAAGAGCCTTTTAAAACTATCAATACTTTCTGCTGACACCACCAATTGTTGAAGAGAGTTCCACATCTTTGTCGTCCTGACAGTGAGAAACCCCCTATGCAGCTTAATGTTCAACTGCTTCTCCTCCAATCTCATTGCAGGGCCTTGTGTCCTCTTACACTCCCTGAAACTGAATAGTTTCCAACCTACGCTGGGATCACCATTGAGGTATTTGTATATCGCTATCATATCTCCTCTTAAGCGTCTCTTCTCCAGGGAGAATAAGTTTAGTGCTTGTAGTCGTTCCTTGAATTTGAGGTCCTCCAGTCCCCTTATTAATTTAGTTCCTCTTTTCTGGACTCTTTCCAGATCCAGCACATCCTTCCTGAGGATTGATGACAAGAACTGGACGGAATACTCCTGATGTGGCCAAACCAGAGATTTATAAAGTTTCAAGATTATAGTTCTATCTCTGGAGTAAATCCCCTTTTCTCTTTCATTCACTGACGGACACAGCTTCAAGTCCTCAGACCATTGGGCTTTATGCTGTCTCTCTTTAGGAGTAGGACTAAGCGGAAACCTTTTTGGTTACGCCCCTGGGGCAGTCCCAGAGGGTATACCATCACTTCCTGCTGACATTGCATGCTATTGCTTAGTCTGTCTTCTACTAGGATATGATTGGTTCAGAGTTTTATTGACCAGGTGATGGCCCAGCTTTGGCTTTCATGGTTTGAGACTACTCCCGGAGTCTGGTCCTTGTGAAATCAGGTCAAATCCCAATGTTTTAGTTTATTACCCTAACTTCGCATTGCATATGATACAGGACAATACATCTGTCTGTGGTTAAGACCTTGTGGCTCAGAAGGATGTCATTACTTGCTCTGGAGCTTGAGTCATGAGCTCACATCTTGAGCTTATACTTTAGTTATGTGTGACCTTTAAAGTTTTGTTGCTTTTGAGAAATGATAGAAAAAGAATAGAAGAAACGATTAGTGGGGAAGTAGCTCAGTGCATAAAAATCGACTTATACACTTTAAGATGTGGGATTCATTCCCTGAATGAAATGATGCAGATTTGCTTTACTGCTTATGACATTGTTAGAAACGTCTCTAGTGCTGTTATTAGAGCTGTCATAGAAACAAGACCAAGACCAAGTGATCCATCAAGTCGGCCCGTTTTTTGAAAATATATACATATTTTTTTTTGTTTTACTTTTTTGTCTAGATCTATGTCTATCCCAAGCATGTTTGAAGACATTTAGTGTTGACTGACTATTACAGCCTTTCCCAACTTTTTCAACACAGAGGAACCCTTAAAATAAATTTTTGGTCTCTGGGAACCCCTGCTAAAAATTAAAAATCTACAACTCATGACACAGTGTGACAGTCAACAGGAAGAATGCTCCTTACTCTTGTCATCTTTGGGAAGAATTACCCCCTTACAGATAGCTAAAAGGAACAATGGTGTCATTGGAAACTTATTTGAGAGGCAGAAATAGCCCATTGCTCAAGGAACCCCTAGCAACCTCAGGAGGAACCCTAGGGTTCCACGGAATGCTGGTTGAGAAACCCTGATTTATTGTGAAAGTAAAAGAAAATCCCAAATGTTGGGTTATCCCCAGAAAAGTAATAGAGGGGAAATCTTCAAATAAGGACACTAGTTCTGGTGACCTGGGGTTTACCCAAGAAATTCCTTTAATTTCCAGACATTTCCTCTCACTTCCTATTTGGCTTTAGGACAGGAAGTGAAGGAATATGTCCACAATGGGACAGAGAAGGCAAAAGCAACCTCTGGAGGATCCCTAGTTGAGAAACCCTGGACTATTCCTCTGCTGGAAGTCTATTTCTGTCAACTTAGTTCCCAAATCTTTGACATTCTTTTTTGTTGCAAATTACTTTTTATTTGAGTTTTGACAATAAAGTTATACAAAACAGTGTAAAAAGATGCGGTAGCAGGAACATAAAAGAAGAAAACAAAATTCAAGTACAATAAAAGCAAAAATAAAAAAATAATGAAAGACATTTGCCCCGTAAAACATGCACATTTTAAAACCTCCAGCAGGAGGAAAGCAGATGTCAAAACCAGTGAGGTGTTGTCCCCCGCACATCATAATTCTAAGGATATAGAAACATTTCCAGAGTTCCCCCATCCTCCCCCACCAGGAAACCACAGTCCGAAAAACCAACATTTAATTAAGAATGAAATAAACTGTCAACACACTCCACCTAAGAAATGCATTTCATACAGTCATTGGACAGTGACAGGGAATGAACAAAAAGAGCATAGGAACTCAATCAGAGACTGTATTTGTAGATGACATCCAGCCACCCCATGCCTTCTCAAACTTGGTAAAGGCCCCCCTACTCAGATAGGTGGTCTTGTAGAAGGGGACTACTTTATTCACCAAAGATTTCTATGTTGACGCAGAAGACTTTTTCCAAGACAAGATGATCAACTTCCTAGCATAAAATAATAATTTAACATTATTTTTATTGAATTTTAAAAATCTCATACAGTACAAGGTAAATGCAATCATACCATAACAAATAAACACGAGAAAGTAAAATGAATCAAAATAAGACAAAATAACATATACAGGCAAACTAGTCAGAGGCCAGGAACAGATTATGTTGTTTATTGATTGTGTACTGAGGTCCCTGGACAGGAAACATAATCGTACAGATTAAAAAATGGAAGGGGAATGAGGTCAGAACAGCCAAAGTTGCAAGAGGGTGGCAATATGGAGAGCAACCAATTTACAGTAGGTATAAGTCGAGAGAAGACCGGGGTCATATGCCAGTTAGACCAGGGAAGCCATTTTATCACAACTTTGGAATACAAACCTACAGTGGCAGCCATCATTAATTCATACGTATGGTGAGTTTGAATAATGTCAACCGTTTCTGTAGAAGAAGGAGCTTGGAGAGATTTCCAATGTCTCACAATGGTTAGCCTAGCGGCTAGAAGGATATGACACGTGTTCACTCATGTCTCGAACCTTGAAGGGAGAGTCATCTATGCAGTAGATATAGGGTAGGCATTATGGGACCTGGCAAGGGAGTAATGTCCAAAATAATAGTAGAATTTTTTTGCCAAAAGTTAGCAAGATATTTGCAAGATCATAGAATGTGTACTAGAGACTCAATTAGGCCACAATTTTTCCAGCAGTCAGGAGGAGGAGAGTTTATACTTTATTCATTCGAAAATGTTTCCCCCATTCAAAATGTACTGTTGAAGAAAGAGAGTGGTCACACCAACACTTCACGGAGTCACTAGTTCAAAGTTTTTGCTTTTCATGTCCTTAGCTTGAGTGAATACCATGGGTTTCTGATAAAGCTGAGATTTCTAGGGCACTGTTGAGTGTGATGGGTAGGTTTTTCAGTTATCTACCTTTTAGGTATGTGGTTAGCCTTGAGAAAGATGGACTGAGCTCTTTCGAAATTTGACAATAAAATGCTGTTGCTTTGGTTTATCTCCACTGAAAGACCCAAGAGTGCCTCTATACCAGTTTTGGATTTGTAATGTTATACCAAGGGGTCTCCAAACTTTCTAAACAAAGGGTCAGTTTACTGTGTTTCAGAATTTAGGGGGGCCAGACCGTGGCCAGTGAGAGTATAAAATACCCTGGCACCAGTGGGAGTAAACAATGTCCCATCTTTGGTATTAGGAGAACTATTAGTGCCCCATCATTTGGTTTATCTCCACTGGAAGACCCGAGAGTGCCTCTATACCAGTTTTGGATTTGTAATGTTAGACCAAGGGGTCTCCAAACTTTCCAAACAAACGGTCAGTTTACTGTGCTTCAGACTTTAGGGGGGCCAGACCGTGGCCAGCGGGAGTAGAAAATACCCTGGTACCAGTGGGAGTAAACAATTTCCCATCTTAGATATTAGGAGAATTATTAGTGCTCCATCGATGTCAGTGAGAGGAAAAGTGCTCTATTGTTGGTCTCGGTGGAAGGAATATTGTTCCATCATTGATGTCAGTGGAAGGAATAGTGTCCCATCATGGGTGTCAGTGGAAGGAATAGTGCCCCATCTTTGGTGCCAGTGGAAGGAATAGTGCCCTATTGTTAGTGTCAGTGCAAAAATGAATGCCCCATTGTTGGTGTCAGTGGGAGGAATAGTGCCCCAAGGGCCAGACAAAGGCAACCAAGAGGTCTCATTTTTCCCCTGGGCCGCAGTTTGGAGACCACTGTGTTAGACTTGTGTAGGTGGTGGTAAAATGGGCCTTGGTTTCAGATTGAGCATGAATCTTGGTGCTATCTTTCACTTAATATTTTCCATTTGCATAGAGTTGACGATGACATAAAAAAACACTATATCTGATGTTCATTTTGAGCGTTGGCTCACATTTGTATTATTTTACCAAGTGTGGTGTCGGATGCAGTTGTTGTCTTCTCTATGTGGTTGTAGTTCCAATCTCACCAGCTGGTGTGCCATTGATAGGACTTGTATTTTTTATAATTTCTTTGAAGAACATAGTTAACAATCAGCATACTTCAGTTACATGTGGATATATAAAGATTATGCAATACATACAAGAGAGTGAGATAATAGTTAAAAGAGGAAGTTTAAAATGTAGTGTTTGTATTTGGGGGCCGCTTGTATCCCTTAACCTCACTTTGAACTCATAGGCGAGGTGACGGTTCTGAGCATACCTCTGACAGGTTTGGAAGAGGCTGGAGATCGCATAGCCAGTGCTCTTTAAGTTTCTTGCATAGAAAAATAATAATAGTAATAAACTTTATTTTATATAGCGCCTTTAACCAATTCTGGACTGGGAGGATCTGCCCCCTTAATGACCAGGCCATTTTTTGCGATTCGGCACTGCGTTATTTTAACGGACAATTGCGCGGTCGTGCAATGCTATACCTAAATAAAATTGATGTTCTTTTTCTTCCCCCACAAATAGAGCTTTCTTTTGACCACACATGTGATCCTCCGAGATCGTATGCCGGACAGAGCAACGGGGTGAGAGATTCCGATCTGCCAGCAGATCTGCTAATGTGGAATTATCTTTAATTTGTACATATGTGAGTGGCATATTCAATAACATTTGTAAACCGAATTATGCTATGTGACATCATTTTACCCTTACGTGAGCATCACCACCTAACGGTTAGAAGAGGAGAAGATTAGTCTCAGACCCTGACATAGGATGTACAAAATATCGGCCCATATCGGCCTATACTGATATGCGATGGCCAAAATATCGTTATAGGTATCGGCAACGAAAAATCGATATCGGTCGATCCCTAGTTTGAATGCGATTGATTAATTCTGAACACAGCTACATCCCCAGTTGTAGGAGCGTGTGCACACTTATGCAACCACATTATTTTAGTTTTTTTTTTTTTTTACTCCTCCCCACCCTAAAAGATTTCAGTTTGTTTTTCAGTTGAGTTGTACGGTTTATAGGTCACATTAAAGGTGGGAAAAGTTCTGAAATTATTTATCTTTGTCTAATTTTTTTTACATCACAGAAACCTGACATTTTAACAGGGGTGTGTAGACTTTTTAAATATGCACTGTATAAGCGATCAATCAGAGGTGATAGTTCAAAGGGTAAGATTAATTGGGTAAGATTATCTGTTACTGCTTGGAATGTGCCATGAGGGCTGGTTCTCACCAGTGGGCGTGCATGTGCTGATGTGCATTGTGCAAGTACACTACAATGCATTGTTACAACAAATCACAGTGCTTGCTTTTTTTTTTGTTATCCTTTTTTTAATTTGAACTTCGTTTAACTTTTTGTATAGCAAGAAGTTGTGAAGCACTGAAATGCATTTGTAATGTGTTCTTGTGTGCTGTGCTGCAAAAAAATGCAGTGTGTTTACATTTTTCATCAGCACACCCCATCGCAATACTTTGATCTCAACTGGGTGCATACACAGCAATGCACTCTTTTTTTTTTTTGCTTGAGCTCCAGAAGGTTTTGCCCCCTTCCTGACCAGGCCATTTTTTGTGATACAGCACTGCGCTGCTTTAACCACTTGCCGACCGCCACACGACTATCTACGTCGGCGGTCAGCCCCTCACAGGCAAACTAACGTAGGGCTACGTTGCTTGCTTGTGAGGGTCTAGGGAGCGAGCGCGCGCCGCCGGAGGCGCGCTCCCGCTCCCGCGTGGTCACGGACCCCCCCGCGCGTGTGACCAGCGGACCCGATGTCCGCCGGCCACTCGGCGATCGGCGGGGGAGAGGGAGAATGTCAGGCAGCTTGTGTAAACAAGCGACCTGTCATTCTCCTCGCTGTAAAGACACTGATCACATGGATCTACTATGTAGATCCGTTGATCAGTGTCCTTACAGCTCAAGCCACAGCCAATCACAGTAGAAAGCACGCCCCTAGGGACACACACAGCCCCTCCCTCCCAAATAAAGTTAACCCCTTCACTACCAGTGTATTTTTACAGTAACAGTGCATATATATAACACTGATTACTGTAGAAATGTCACTGGTAACCCCAAAAGTGTCAAAAATGTCAGTCAAGGGTCCGATCTGTCCGCCGCAATGTCGCAGTAACGCAAAAAAAATCGCCATTACGCGTTAAAAAAAAACAACAAAAATGACAAAAATCTTTCCCTTTGTTAGTAAACGCGATAACTTTTGCGCAAACCAATCAAAATACGCTTTTTGCGATTTTTTTTACCAAACATAGGTAGCATAAAACAAATTGGCCGCAAATGTTAAAAAATTTTGATTTTTACATTTTTTTGGGGGGGGAATTTCATATAAAAAAATGTGAAAAATATTGCTATTTTTGCAAAATTGACGCTCTTTTTTTGTTTATAGCGCGTGATCAAAAAATCGCACAGGTGATCAAATACCACCAAAAGAAAGCTCTGTTTGTGGGAAAAAAAGGACGCCAAATTAGTTTAGGTATAGCGTCGCACGACCGCGCAATTGTCCGTTAAAGTCACGCAGTGCCGAATCGCAAAATACCCCCTGGTCGGAATGGGGGTAAAATCTTCCGGGGCTTAAGTGGTTAAAGTGGGTGAGGACAACTGGCCCGTAGTAAAATATAAAAAATGATTGTCTAAAAAACACAGGCAGACTATTAGCATAGTACAGTACAAAAAATATTTGCAGTGTATTGAGAGCAGATTTTATTAAAAGTTATATACATTACTCCAAGCAGGAGTGAGTTGTTTATATATTTATTTTTTACGGTTATACACAATGTATCTGCTCCTGAGGAAGTGGAACATATTCCACGAAACGCGTAGAGCTTCTCGGATGCATTCTCTCCTCAACAATCTTGTGTTTGATTTTTTTTATGATGTAATCTTTGCTAGTTGTTTTAATAACAAAGTATTGTTCTATCTAGTTTACAACAAGTCAGCTCTCGTTGTTCATTACTACAATATGTGGTGTGATCCAACTATATCATCAATGAATGCATTGCATCACTTGTATGAATCATCGCAATCATGTATTCCTTGTTATTTGTTTATTTAACTTTTAATAAAATCTGCTCTCAATACACTGCAAATATTTTTTGTACTGTGCTGCAAGTCCGCCTGTGTCTATTAGACAATACGTTTTTATGTTTTACTATGGGCCAGTTGTCCTCACGCACCTCATTTAAAGTCCCAACCTCCCCCCTCCTCATTATCTTCCTTATCAATAGGTATGGAGGCACAGAGCCCTAGTTGGCTTGTGCCTCATCTAAAGTCCCAAAACCTTTTCTTATTCCATGATCTGACGCAGAGCGGCCGCCATGCCCCAGTATATGTACAGGGGAACAGACCACAAGTGAATAATTGTCCCTTTAGTTTTATTCCTACAAACAGAAAATAAACACCTTAGACTCCATTCACACTGCCGTGACTTGTCAGGCGACTTGTGTGCCCTCAAGTTGCCCCAAGTCGCTTGACATAACAAATGCAATGTAAATCAATGAGAGCCGTCTTAATTGGCACTACTGAAGTCGCTCCGACTTCAGAAAAGGGTCCTGTACTACTTTGAGGCGACTTGTATCCGACTTGTCCCAATAGACTTCAATGGGAGTCGCCTCCAAGTCGGATCCTTATCTTATTTGAAGCGACTTGTGATCCGACTTTCCATGAAGAAGAAGGAAAATTAACCAAGCATTCCCCACATTGCAGCCATGCCTACAGTTCCTATATACCATTATCTCTGCCTGGTCTGTGTGAGTGGCACTGGTGTACATAGATAAGTGGCACTGGTGGGCAGTGGCACTGGTGGACACTGATACATGGCACTTATACGTGGCACTGGTGGACACTGATACGTGGCACTGATACGTGGCACTGGTGGACACTGATTTGTGGCACTGATACGTGGCACTGATATGTGGCACTGATACGTGGCACTGATGGACACTGATTTGTGGCACTGATACGTGGCACTGGTGGACACTGATTCGTGGCACTGATATATGGCACTGGTGGACACTGATTTGTGGCACTGATACGTGGCACTGGTGGACACTGATTTGTGGCACTGATACGTGGCACTGGTGGACACTGATTCGTGGCACTGATATGTGGCACTGGTGGACACTGATTCGTGGCACTGATTTGTGGCACTGATACGTGGCACTGGTGGACACTGATTCGTGGCACTGATATGTGGCACTGGTGGACACTGATTTGTGGCACTGATACGTGGCACTGGTGGACACTGATTCGTGGCACTGATATGTGGCACTGGTGGACACTGATTCGTGGCACTTATACGTGTACTGATACGTGGCACTGGTGGACACTGATTTGTGGCACTGATACGTGGCACTGGTGGACACGGATTCGTGGCACTGGTGGGCAGTGGCACTGGTGGACACATATGTTGCACTGGTGGGCAGTGGCACTGGTGAACACTGATACGTGGCACTAGTGGGCAGTGGCACTGGTGGACACATACGTGGCACTGGTGGGCAGTGGCACTGGTGGACACTGATACGTGGCACTGGTGGGCAGTGGCACTGGTGGACACATACGTGGCACTGGTGGGCAGTGGCACTGGTGGACACTAATAAGTGGCACTGGTGGGCAGTGGCACTAGTGGACACATACGTGGCACTGGTGGGCAGTGGCACTAGTGGACACATACGTGGCACTGGTGGGCAGTGGCACTGGTGGACACTAATACGTGGCACTGGTGGGCAGTGGCACTAGTGGACACATAGGTGGCACTGGTGGGCAGTGGCACTGGTGGACACTAATACTTGGCACTAGTGGGCAATGAGGAAATGAGTAAAAAAAAAAAACAGAAAAGGGGAATTAGGTCACAACTCATCATATTCTGATTGGCCAAATACAAAGTCGTCTGTCATATAAGTCGTGCAAGATTATTCACAAGTCACGCTGAAGTCGCGGTAAAGGCACGGTAAAAAGTCACTCTGACATGGGGCGACTTATGGTCGCGGCAGTGTGAACCGACTCTAAATCAATGATGAGATTGTATCTTCCTTAGTGATCACTAAACAGTTGAGCAGTGCTTTATATTCCTAAAATAAGAGAATTAGCACTAGAAATATGGGATACCTCAGACAAATAATGCCTTATAGTCCAAAAGTTAGAGAGTTTGGACTTTGGTGTCTGTGAAGAGGTGAAAGCTAGCTTAGAGGGTAAGAGCTTAAAAATAATACAGGCGGTCCCCGGGTTACAAACAAGATAGGGACTGTAGGTTTGTTCTTAAGTCGTATTTGTTTGTAAGTCAGAACAGGTACATTTTTCAAGTTTAGCCCCAGCCAAAATAATATTTTTAATTTTTTTAAGTTTTTTGGATAGCATAGGGAAGGGTTAACACCCCTGTACTATTTGTGTTGCTGTCTGTACCCCTGTTCAGAAGATTTCACCTCACTTTCTGTCATTATGAAAACTGGATTTTGAAAATTTTGGGTTGTTGTGGAAACAAGAATTGGTGATCAAGCTTTAGTAGAGACACATTTTTCCCATGAGAACTCTTACAGGAGTGAATTTCCCTTCCTAGGGGGAGATTTCTCCTCACTTCCTGTTATCTCCCTACGTTTGTAAGTAGGAGTTGTTTGTAAGTCGGATGTTTGTCACCCAGGGATGGCCTGTAATAGATTTGAATCTCTCTGCAAGGAAAAGCCCCTTTACTTTTCGCATGTCTCAGTGGGTGGAATACTAATCTGATGCCTCATGCCTTATATTTTTAAAATGTGGGAATATATAAGTTGGGCTGAGATGATAGCTCTGAAGGTAAGAGCTTCAGCTAAGGGGAAACCAGAAATTGCAATCTTAAATCTATCTGTACAAGTTTTGTTGCCACTGGTTGTCTTTCAAATGTTAAGACAATGCTTATTTCTAGTTTGCTAATGCTTCTTTTTCCTGAAATAGGTCAGTGAGTCACATGTTTCCAAGAGAAGGTTGTGTCTCAGAGGGTAAGAGCGCTGCTTTCAAAGACAAATGCAAGGGTTTGCAATCCTTGAACTAAAGCCTTGTGGCTCTGGACTAGTCTGTTTACCCCTCACATGTTCTGTTGGTTGTGGTTTAAATCCTTTAGTCAATGTGTTTTTTCTACCTGTCTTAAATCTTATTTTACTTAACTAGGATAATGAGGTCAACTGTATTTGAGAGGAGATGATAGCTCAGTGGTTAAGAATTCTGACTTTTGAAAAAAAAAAGTGAGTATTTTGATAATATTTGAAGTCTTATGGAATTGTACAAGCTACAATATCTCTCACATGTCCCTTAGGTTGTAGTTTAAACCCATAGTCAGTGTTTTTTTTTTTCGGTTGACTTCTTTTCCTAAAACATGATAGTGAGTTGCTTTCTGTTTGAAAGGAGGCGCTAGCTTTGTAGGTAAGCCCTCTGTTCTAATTTCCCTTGAATGGAAGCTTTGTGGCCCTGAACAAGCTGCTAAACCTCTTACTGGGTGGCATTGTAATTCTTTAGTTGGCAGATGCCTTGTATTTTTGAAATATGAACAACATGATGGTTGTAAAGTGTTGATGGCTAAGTGGGTAAGAACCCCCTCTAATAAAAAAGTAATAAATAAAAAGTTTCAATTTTGGGTTCAAGTGTTTTTTTGTTCAATTTTTCTTCTAGTTTGGTAATGGCGTATTTTCCTGGAGTAGATTAGTCATCCAAATTTCACTAAGGGCTCTTTCACACGGGCGGTCCGATCAGATCCGCCTGTCAGTTTTTTAGGCGGATCTGACCGGATCCTCCATGCAGCTCTATGGGGCAGCGGGTGTCAGCGGAGACACCTCCGCTGACACCCGCTGCCATCCGCATCCGATCCTGTCCGTGAAATCTGGACGGATGGAAACCCTATTTTTCCATCCGTTCAGTAATCGGATCGGGTCAGATGAGAGCGGACAGGCGGTCCGCTCTCATCCGATCCCCCATAGAGGGCAGCGGAGACGGAGCTGTCATCTGCCGGCTCAGCGGGGATCGCGGATCGATCCCCGCTGAGCAACACGTGTGAAAGAGCCCTTAGAGTAGGTCCGTGTTTTTCAACCTTTTTTCAGTCAAGGCACCCTGTAAAATTCTGCACAATCTTTAGGCACCCTGTTATAAAATGTAAAAAACTAAACTACTAGTTTTACATAACACAGCAACATCCAGTGGCAGCCCGTCCATTGGGGGTGCAGGGGCGCCGCCCCCCCCCCCATCCATGCGTCCGGCCCCCTAATCTACATGCAGGGTGTTCGGACGCATGGATTCCAATGGGGTTTTTTTTTTTTTTAAGCACGTGATTAGAGCCAGAGGCTCTAATAGGCTTCAAAAAAGGGTGGGCTCGGCTCGCAGAGCAGTGCGCCCTGAGCCCACCCAGTCGTGTGACAATAGCGAATGAATATTCGCTATTATCACACTGATTCTCCTCCCAGCCAATCAAGAAGCGGGTCCTGAGACCAGGATGAGTGAGCCGCATGGTCGGGGGGGGGGTATGGGGTGGTCCGTCTGCCGTCCCTGGCCCATGGAGCACCAGCCGCCACTGGCAACATCAACACATGTAGGACACTCAACTTTAGGGGTAATTTATTCTTCCAAAGCGAATACACCTACACTGGTGGTGACTAGTATGCCAGTGTTTCTCTTCTTCAGTTTCTCTCCCTCACTTAGCTAATGTGATTAGCCAGTGCTGATGGAGAGGTGCAGGGGAGGGGTAAACAAGGATGCTATGTAGGCGCCCAATGTCCTCCTTATCAACCGATGACATCCTTTGTTCTTACAATGCTAGCGGATAGAAGTTTGTAATAGTGCACAATGAAAACCTGTGGCAGGCTTGATCCACCTGTTGGCTTATATACAAATTTTGAGCAATTGGTAGGCATTTTGCCAAGGCACCCCTGAAGACACCAGAAGGCACCCCAGGGTGCCTGGGCACCCTGGTTGAAAAAGGCTTTTTGTGAATTTTTATTTTGTAGCTGGCTGATGCCTTGTATTCCTGAGAGGAGTGCTGACTCAGAGTATAACTGTCTAAAATAAAAAAAGTCAGAGTTGTGAAAGCTACATGGCCCTGTATATGCCGTTTCACCTTTCACATGCCCCATCGACTTGGCTTTAAAAACTTTAGTCAATTCTTTTTCTGCTTGCCCAATGCCTTGTATTCCTGGAAAAAAAAGAATGAACAATATGGAGTGTGAAAGAAAGTGATAACTCTGGTTAATGTAATGAAAAAGTCAGACTTCAATTCTAATTGAGTAAAAACCCTATGACGCTGGACAAGCAGCCTCCCATTGGTAGTAGTGTATATCCCTCAGTCAATGTGTTTTTTTTTTCTATTGGCATAATGACTTATTTTTCTCATATGGGTTAGTGAGATACCTGGTGTCTGAGAGGAGATAATGGCTCAGTGGTAAAAACAACAGTTCTAATTTCTTTAAAGTTAAAGCCTTGGGCAAGTATCTTCACTTCTCACATGTCCCACCCCCATAATGTTTTTCAACCAATCAGTGCTTATTCATAGAGAATGATCTCTAACCTCTAGGAATAAGCTCTGATTGGGTGAAAAGCATTAAATGTATGGTCCTAGGACGGTGACTGCCAATGTCATGTGTGTAGACAGCTTCTACAATAAATGTGGATGCTTGTGATCTATCCAGTGTGCGGCAGCCTTTACTTCTACTTCCAGGATAGCAAGATTATTTGTAGTTGAAATTAGGTGATAGGTAAGAGTTCTGCCAAGACCAAGAGTTCTTCTCTCCCAGAATGAAAGCCTTACAGTATGTCTCTTGGCAAACCCCATTGACTCTCACCGAGTGAAGTACAGTAATAATCCCTTAATTGAAAATAAATGTAGTTGACTGATGCCTTGTATTTATTTATAGAAGTAGTAAACTGAACAACACAATAGTTGAGAGGTGTTGATAGCTTAGAACAGAGGTCTCCAAACTTTCTATAGAAAGGGCCAATTTACTGTCATTCGAACTTTATGAGGGTTTGACTGTGGCGGCCATTAGAAGTAGAAAAGTTCATGAAGTCAATGCGAAAAAATAATGCCCCATCGTTTGTTTCAGTGGGAGTAATTGCACCTGTAACGGATCAACTGCCATCCCGACTGGGTACCTCCGTTGACGGATGCTCCTAGTGCTTCCCGAGGGCTCCAAGCACTCCACCAGACACCATTACCACCTCAGACCCCACGAACCGCCGCAGCTTGGTTGGGGTCTCGTCGTCTCCTACCCACCCTGGACCTACGACAAGGTTCCAGGTTCCAGTAGGTGAACCTCTCTTTCCCCAGAGGTGAAGCAAGAACAGGAACAAGCTCTTACAAGAGCTTAGTGATTATCCAAGGGAGTATGAAGAGCATAGCAACCCCTTGTAGCAGATTCCCCCAATAAGAGACAGGACTCTAGATAGAGGGTGAAGTAGAACTCAGCTGTTTATTCAAACACATGCACAAAGAGATATACACTGTAGGACAACCCCCCCTCCCCCTTAGCAGCCAATCCACATACACATATACATCCCATAATACAGTAAGTTTATCTTAAGGCAGACAGAAACAATAGAACAATGGAATACAGGCACTTACCAATAACAAACCCCACCCCATCTCACTATCTAGCAAGAGTCTATGAGACAATCCTGCAATATTCTAGCAATCTGAAAAGTCAAACCATTCATTTTCATACATTTCCTGAGAGATATTGCTGACAAATATTACTGTCCCATCTGAAGCCATCCAAACCATTTTCTCAGCGTCCCCCAAGTATCTGTCCCTCACTCCCAGTGACGGTGAACATCATCACAGCACCCCATCACTGGTGTCAGTGGGATGAGCTGTACCCCCATCATTGATGTCATTGGGGCCCTTTTGTTGGTCATTGGAAGAAATTGTGTCCCATTGTCTGTGACATTGGGAGGAATTCTGCCACAACGTTGGTGTCATTGGGAAGAATTGATTCCCATTGTTGGTGTCATTGGAATGAATTATGTCCCATCATTAATGTCATTGGGCCCCATTGTTGGTGTAATTGGGAGAAGTTATGCCCCATCCTTGGTGTCATTGGGAGGAATTGTGCCCCATCATTGGTGTCATTGGGAGGAATTGTGCCCCATCATTGGTGTCATTGGGAGGAATTGTGCCCCATCATTTGTGTCATTGGGAGGAATTGTGCCCCATCATTGGTGTCATTGGGAGGAATTGTGCCCCATCATTGGTGTTATTGGGAGGAATTGTGCCCCATCATTGGTGTCATTGGGAGGAATTGTGCCCCATCATTGGTGTTATTGGGAGGAATTGTGCCCCATCATTGGTGTCATTGGGAGGAATTGTGCCCCATCATTGGTGTCATTGGGAGGAATTGTTCCCCTATTGTTGGTATCAGTGGATAAGGTAAAACAAGCAAAGTTTGGAGACCACTGGCTTAGAAGGTATAAAAAAAAAGCTCATAAAAAAATTTAATTTTAAAGGATCAAATCCTGCTGTGTTAATGTGTTACCATTTGAACCCTTTAGTCAATTTTTTTTCTATCTCTCCAATGATCTTTTTTCCTGAATCAGGTAAGTGAATTTCTTTGTATATGAACATGTTGATAGGTATGAGATATCTAGGTAAAAGAAAAAAGGCAAGAGTTCTAATCACCTTCAAACATTGTGGTTTTGGGCAAGACACTTCACCCTTTACACCAGGCATATGCAAACTGTGGCCCTCCACCTGTTGCAAAACTACAAGTCCCATCATGCCTCTGCTTCTTGGTGTCATGCTTGTGGCTGTCAAGTTTCTTGCTATGCCCCATGGGACTTGTAGATCTGCAACATCTGGAGGGCCACAGTTTGCATATCCCTGCTTTACACGCTTCATTGGGTAGTTTTGTAATTTCTTATTTGATGATATTTCCTATTGGCTGATGCCTGATATTTTTGAAATAGGAAAGTGAACCGCATGCATTGTAGGAAATGATGATAACTCAGAGGGTAAGATCTTTACCTGCTAAAAGAAAGTGCTTGAATCCTACTAAGTTCAAGTGCTGTGGCCATCATTTAAATCCCTTAGTCAGTATTATTTTCCACTTGACGAAAAAAACGGAATTTTTGTAAAATCTTACCTGTAAAATTCCTTTCTCTGAGTCCTCCGACAGTCGCCGCCTCTTCATATTCGTCACATATGGGGTATTAGACTTTGCTCCGAAGGAGTAGCTAGGCAACAGAATATGTTAACAATAAAGCTTCAACATATCCCACCCTCAAGGGGTGGTCCCCTCAGTCAATACCCTCCTACTTCCTGCAACCATATCTCAGTTTTAGTGGAATAGCAGTAGAGTATACATTCAAACCCCAAAAGAGGGGCGGGGGCGGCGACTGTCGGAGGACTCAGAGAAAGGAATTTTACAGGTAAGATTTTACAAAAATTCCGTTTTCTCTTACGTCCTCCGACAGTCGCCGCCTCTTCATATTCGTCACATATGGGGACGTCCCAAAGCAGTGCAAACATGAGGGGTGGGAAACGCATCCGCGCCGAAAGGCAACGCAGTCTCCACATCAAAGAAAGGAACCTTACCAAAGGAAGGAAACCAGCTGGGCAACAGCAAAAATAAGTGCTCAACAGGAGCAACAACCCAGGAAAAGACAAAAAAACCAGGGGATACAAAAAAACTATCCCAACAGCCAGGAGTCCCCAACAAGGGACCCTATGGAACAGCCGCACTAAGAACCTTGCGGCCAAAGGAAGCATCCGCCGATGCCTGAACATCTACTTTGTAGAATTTTGTGAAAGTGTGTACGGTCGACCAAGTCGCCGCCTTACACACCTGGGCTACAGAAGCCCCATGACGGCAGGCCCAAGACGTACTCAGTGATCTAGTAGAGTGTGCCTTCACAGGCACAGGGGGAACCTTCCCCTGCAAGGCATAGGCCTGTTCAATGGTCTGCCTGATCCATTTGGCGATGGTAGAGGCCGAAGCCGCCATGCCCTTCCGAGGACCCTCTGGAAGAACAAACAAGGAGTCCGTCCTACGAAAAGACTCAGTCGATTTAAGGTAAACCCTTATCGCCCGAACAACATCCAGAGAGTGCAATCTCACCTCCTTCGGATGTTTAGGCTTCGTGCACAACGAAGGCAAAACAATATCCTCGTTAAGATGGAATTCCGAAACTCGTTTCGGTAGAAAAGAAGGATTAGGTCGCAAGACCACCTTATCCAAATGAACAACCAGGTACGGAGACTTGCAGGACAAAGCCGCCAGTTCCGACACTCTGCGAGCCGAAGTGATCGCCACCAAAAAGGCGACCTTTTTGGACAACATAGACAACGAGATCTCCCTGATCTGTTCAAAAGGAGCACGTTGTAACACAGATAGAACGTGATTCAAGTCCCAAGGAGGCAAAGGATCCCTCCTAGGAGGAACCAGATGCCGCACACCCTGAATAAAAGTGCCAACCAAGGAGTTGGAAGCCACGGGACGTTGAAACAGAACGGCCAGCGCAGACACCTGACCCTTTATCGTAGCCAGCGCCAAACGCTGATCGACACCCGTCTGAAGGAAAGACAGCACACGGGAAACCGAGTACGTGCGGGGTGAAAACCCCCTGGACTCACACCAGGCAAAATAGGCCTTCCAAGTACGGTAATAAACCTTCCCCGAGGAAGACTTCCTCGCGTTGATCAAAGTATGAACGACCTCTGGAGAGAGACCCTTCTCCTTCAGGACCTCGGTCTCAACAGCCAGGCCGTCAAAGCCAGCGACTGTAAAGCAGGATGGTAAATCGGTCCTTGAGACAGTAGATCGTCTCGAAGGGGCAGACGCCAAGGGGCGTCGACCGCCAGATTCACGAGGTCTGCGTACCAGGACCGGCGAGGCCAGTCCGGTGCCACAAGAATCACCGTGCTGCGTTCCGAGTGTAACCTGCGAAGGAACCTGGACAGCAACCGAATCGGTGGAAACGCGTACATCAGCCTGTACTGATGCCACGGGGCCACTAACGCGCCCGACGCGTCTGCCCGAGGGTCGCGCGTCCTTGCCACGAACCTCTTCACCTTGTAGTTGAGGCGAGACGCGAATAGGTCCACATCTGGAAGACCCCACTTCGCGCACAACATCTGGAAGACAGCCGGGTGGAGAGACCATTCCCCCTGATCCAGGGTCTGGCGACTCAGATAGTCCGCCTGCCAGTTCTCCACTCCCGGAATGTGAACCGCCGTTATCGCCGGGACATGAGTCTCGGCCCAAGACAGAATGGCGGCCACTTCTCGAGCCGCTCGGGCACTCCTGGTGCCCCCTTGGTGGTTGATGTAGGCCACCGCCGTGACATTGTCCGTCTGCACCCGAACCGGGCAGCCCTGCAGCCGGCCCGTCCAGCGATGAAGACAGAGATTTATCGCACGCAATTCCAGAATGTTGATCGGGAGGGAAGACTCCCCCTCCGACCAGGTCCCCTGGGCGGACAGAACGCCCAGAACACCACCCCAGCCCGACAGGCTGGCATCCGTGGTGATTATCGTCCACGAGATCGGACGAAACGACTTGCCCCCGGACACCAACGGGGACTGGAGCCACCACAGAAGGTTTTCCCTGGTGCGATGACTCAACGAGATCTGAAGATCCAGAGATTGAGGTCGCCCGTCCCACTTGGACAGGATCTCCGCTTGGAGACCCCGCGTGTGAAACTGCGCGAAAGGAATCGCCTCGAAGGCCGAGACCATCAATCCCAGACATCTCATACACGTCCGCAGAGACGAGTGTGGAACGTCCCTGAGGGACCTGACCTCCTCCTGAAGAGTCCTGAGTTTGTCTTCCGGCAGGAAGACCTTCGCCTGCACCGAGTCCAGTATCATTCCCAGATAGGGGAGACGAACCGACGGACTCAGTGTCGACTTTGGAACATTTATCGTCCAACCAAACTCCTGCAGAGTTTGCATTGTGACAGACAGGTCCTTCTCCAGACCCTGTCTGGTCGCAGACCGAACCAGAATGTCGTCCAGATACCCCAGGACAGAAATGCCCTGGGCCCTCAATAATGCCAGAACCGGTGCAAGCACCTTGGTGAAGACCCGCGGAGCCGAGGCGAGCCCAAAGGGCAACGCCACAAACTGGTAGTGATCCTCCGCAATGGCAAATCGAAGGTATCTCTGATGACCCTCGAATATGGGGATGTGAAGGTACGCATCCTTCAAATCGATGGAGGCCATGAATTCCCCCGGAACCAGGGCAGCCACCACCGAGCGCAGGGATTCCATGCGGAACTTGCGAACCCGCACAGAGCGGTTCAGAGCTTTCAAGTCCAGAATTGGACGAACCTTGCCCTCCTTCCTGGGCACGGTGAACAGATTGGAATAAAACCCCCGAAATCTGTCCCGATGAGGCACCAGAACCACCACTCCCTGAGCCCACAGGTCCCGCACCGCCAGGTGCACATCCCGCAGGCGCTCTGGAGACAGTTGTAGATTTGAGGGAAAAAATCTGCTCTCCGGCCGAGAGAGAAACTCGATCTTGTAACCAGATCGAACGATTTCCAGAACCCATCTGTCCCGCACACGGGCCAACCAGGGCTGAAGAAAACCGAGCAAGCGTCCCCCCACCCCAAAACTGGGTGAGAGCGCCCCTTCAGGCCGAACTGTTATGGGCCGCAGGTCCGGATTGGCCGGACTTCTGTTTCCCAGACCAGGGCTTCTTCTGAGAGCCTTGGCCCTTGAACGGTTTGCCCTTGTAGTGCGGCCGAAAGGCACGAAAGGACCCCTGAGGGGGCCGAAAACTCGCATGCTTCTTCCCAGAAGCCCCCTTAGCCTTGGGGAAATGGGGCAAGAGAGTGCTCTTACCCCCGGTAATCCCCTTAATCAACACATCCAGGGACTCCCCAAAAAGGCGAGACCCATCAAAAGGCAGATTAGCTAAGGTTTTACGTGAAGATTGGTCCACCGACCAACATTTCAACCAAACCAGGCGGCGAGACAACACCGCCACGCTGTGCACACGTGCAGCCAACGGAATCAGGTCCAAGTCCGCATCACACAGATACATGACACCCTGGTGGATTTGATCCACCATATCCAGGGTCGCCGCCGAGGCCGAATCGGCCACTAGGACGCGCCTAAGCATCTGCGTCCAACTTGCGATCGCCTGGGCCGCCACGAGAGAAGCAAACAGAGCCTTAAGCATAGAACCCGTAACAGAATAAGTATGACGGGCAAGAGACTCCAGTCTCCTATCCGTGGCATCACGGAAAACAGGGGATCCCTCTGCAGGGATCGCAGTGGCTTTGTTCAAAACCGCAATTGCATGATCCACTGGTGGAGGCACACACCACCGTTCATCAGTGGCAGGCGAGAAAGGATAACGCAGCTTAAATTTACTTGGAACCGCAAAAGGCTTGCGCAGATCGCGCCATTGGTCCTTAACAGCGCGCTGAAAATCAGCATTGCAGGGAAAAACCTGCGGCGACCTGCGTTTTCTCTGCGTCCCATACGCCGCCAAAGCAGCTGGGGGACACACCTCGTCCTGCAAACGCAGCGTCTGCTTAATGGAAGCAATCAACTCATCCACGATTGCAAGCTCTTCAGGCGAGCCAGGGGGAGAATTATCAACCCCCTCAACTTCAGCCTCTACCTCAGACCCCACTAGATCAAGAGAGGAGCGGGACCCCGATAGGGGGGTCCCTGCCAGAACAGCCCCATCACCTTCACCCTCAGAATCAGAGGACAGAGCAACTCTGGGCCGTTTAGTAGATTGAGCAGCCACTAGCATTTGCACCTGGGCAGCAAGGCCAGCCACAATAGTGGCTAAATCCCCCCCTGGGGGGGAAACAGCGGTCCCCTGGCTTTCCACCAATACTGTGGGAAACTTGCCCTCCTGAGAATCCATTGCCCCTGTATGCCAGACAACCAAGGGTTAACTGCCCCCTTTCAGCAAGCGCGGCAAGCGCAGCCCACCGCACCACACTCAGGCACAATGAGACCCCCACAGGGAATATACAGACTGAATACAGGCAATGGAACACAGGAATAGAAGGATAAAACCTGAGGAGACTCCGCTGCTGCTGCTGCCTCGATCGGTGCTTCCAGGAAAGAGGAAGTGATGCTGCCAGGGCGCTCTATGTAAGCCTATGGAGGCTACAAGAAAATGGCCGCCGTGCATGTAAACCATGCGGCCGGAGCGGGCGCCGGTAAAATGGCGTCGTTTGGCGCCGAAATCGCCGCTCCACAGTGCATAAAAACACACACAATTTCATCCCATTATATGGATACATGTTAGATCGCCGCAGCGATCGCTGTATATGCCCCAACATGCCATTAAAAACATGCCCCCCAGCACACAGCTCCTCACACAGCCCAGTCTGACACACTCAGTGTCATACAGCTCCCCCCCCCCCCTTGCAGCCCACAGCATGCAGCAGAGAGATAGGGAGACAAGCAGTGTGATTTAAAGGCAGGTTACACAGTCCCAGACTGAGACCCCCCCCAGACAGACAGGTCCCCACATAGATACACTTACCTCACATGGCGTGGGGAACCCGCACAGGCGAACAAGCCACTGCACATGAGGCAGGGAGAGTCGCAATTCAAGACGCACACAATGGCGGTTAAGAAACCGCACAGCGTCCGGTGAGGTAGCCACCTCACCAATCATCCCTGCACCGAACAGGGATGGGTCGTTCACTGTGCCAGGAGCGTTACCTGGCTGAACGCTCGATGGCAGACTGGGAAGCCACTGACCCACGACCTGCGACCAGGGGGATCAGCCCGAGACCCAGTCCGCATGATCCTCTTCGTCCGAAGAACTAACTAATGCTGACAAAAATAACAGCTAAGTAAAGGTAGAGAGAAAACTCAAACAAAATATTAAAAAGAAGAAAGAGTCTGGGACAAAAAGTCCCAGCACAGAGAGAGCCAGCCACTCCTGACAAGCTAGACATTAAAACTGAGATATGGTTGCAGGAAGTAGGAGGGTATTGACTGAGGGGACCACCCCTTGAGGGTGGGATATGTTGAAGCTTTATTGTTAACATATTCTGTTGCCTAGCTACTCCTTCGGAGCAAAGTCTAATACCCCATATGTGACGAATATGAAGAGGCGGCGACTGTCGGAGGACGTAAGAGAAACATATTTTCTTGAGAAAAGCCATATTTTGTTTAAGAGGAGGGGATTTCTTAAACTGCAAGAACGCTACATATTAAAACAACAAGAGTTCTAATCCTTGTGGCTCTGGACCAGCAGTTTCACTTTTCTTAAGTCTAATTTTTTGTGGTTTAAACCACAATGTGTGTTTCTATTTGGCTAATGACTTATTTCCCTTAAATAGGTTAGTGAGTATCTTGGCATTTGTGAGGAGGTAAAAGCTCAGTGGTTAAGAACTCTAGATAGTAAAAAAAAAAAAATGCAAGAGTCCTGATCCATCCGAGATAAAAGCTTGTGGCCTTGTGCAAAACTCTTCACTTCGCTCATGTCCTTTTCGGTTATAATTCTATCTTTTTTCAGTGTTTTTTTTTTTCTATTAGGCTAATGACTTCTTCTTCTGAAACAGGGTAATGAGGTGATAGCTTTCTCAAAATGAGATAGTAGTTCTACCTCCTTGTAGAAACTCAAGAGTTCTAATCCTCCTTGATTAAAGCAGCACTATGGGCAAAATTTTTCTTTGCATTGTGGATAGAGAAAGGGAGGTTATAACTCCTGTCAGATTTCTTTTTTTTTTTTTTGCCTTCTCTGTCCCATTGTGAAGATATTCCTTCACTTCCTGTCCCAAAGCCAAACAGAAAGTGAGAGAAAACGTCTGGAAATTAAAGGAATTTCTTGGGGAACCCCAGGTCACCAGAGCTAGTGTCCTCATTGGAAGATTTCCCCTCTTACTTTTCTGGGGATAGCCCAACATTTGGGATGTTTTTTTACTTTCACATTAAATTAAGGTTTCTCAACCAGGGTTCTGTGGAACCCGTAGGGTTCCTCCTGAGGTTGCTAGAGGTTCCTTGAGAAATGGCCAATTTCTGTCTCTCAGATAAGTTCTCAATGACACCATTGTTCCTTTTAGCTATATGTAAGGGGGTAATTCTTCCCATAGATGTGAAGAGTAAGGAGCATTCTTCCCACTGACTGTCACACTAATGTGCCATGAGTTGTAGATTTTTAGCAGGGGTTCCCCCGAGACCAGAAATTGATTTCAAGGGTTCCTCTGTGTTGAAACAGTTGAGAAAGGCTGCATCAAATGATAACGGTAAACAGGACAAATAGAGAGGGTGAATCTCCCTAATGGGGGCACAGACAGCAATAAAAGTTGCCAAGGGCTCTAACTCCTCTCCACTCCATCCAAAACTAAAAAAAAAGTTTTGGCTTTAGTTTAAAGCATGGGTGTCCAACCTTTTGGCTTCTCTGGGCCACATTGAGTGTAGAGAAATTTTCTCGGGCCACATATAAAATATATACTATAGTTAAGGTATATAAGTAATAAAAAGCTGCTGCGCCCTTCCCGCGCTGCCGCGCCCCCCCAGCACTAATTTAACACAACTAGTGGACAATCCCCTCCGAGGCAGCCTCTGCCTACAGTTAGTTGGAAACCTCTGTGGCCATGCCCCCGACTCGACTTTCTTTCCTCCCCAGCAAAAAAAAACAAAAACTGTCAGGGGCAGTGGGCCGCATTGCCTGTGGTTCTGGGCCGCAGGTTGGACATGCCTGCTTTAAAGCCTTGAGTACCTAGTCATAGTTACATAGTTAGGTTGAAATAGACACAAGTTTATCTAGTTCAACGAAAAAAATAAATAAATCATACAATCCCATATACACAATCCTATACCCACTTCATTACTCACTGGGTGGAATACAGATCCATTAGTTAAATATGTTTCTAGTTGGTTAATGTCTTCATTTTTGCAATCGCAAGGTGAGGTAAAGAACTGTCACAAGAAATTGAGATTTATAATCCTGTTTCTTCCAATTTCGCCAACGCTCTATAGGCTAGTAGAGCCACACATTACCGGAGAGCAGGTGATAGCTCAAAGTGTAAGAGCTCCAACCCCTCTATGTTAAATTTGTAGTCCTGGAAAACCCACTTCACAGGTCTCAATGTTTGCAGTTAAATCCCTCAGTTGTCAGTGCTTGGTTTACAGTTGCATGCAACTTTTTTTTTTTCCAAAAACAGGTTAGTGAACTACTTTGTCTATGAGAGGTGGTGATAGCTATGAGTTTAGGAGCTCCACCTTATAGAAACATGGCTAGAGCTCAAATCTCCTTAGTTAAAGTTAAAAAGGAGAGGGCTTGGGAAAGTTTCTTCATCACTGACATTGGGCAGATTTGTAAACCTTTAGGTCAGTGGTCTCTAAACTACAGCCTAAGGGCCGAATGCGGGCCTCTGCTAGCCTTTATCCGTCCCTTGGGGCAGTATTCCTCCCAGTGACACCAACAATGGAGCATTATTTCTGCCACTGACAATACTAATAGGCACTATTCCTCCCACTAATATCAATGATGGGGCACTAATGCTTCCACTGATACCACTAAAAGGTCACTATTCCTCCTCCTACTGACCCCACAGGCGCTATGTAACTGACCACCAACCCTAAGGCTATGTTTATTCTCACTAATGCTGGGCCCAGGACATTTTCTACCCCCCACTGGCAACATTCCGGCCCCCCTAAAGTCTGAAGGACAGTAAACTGGCCCTTTGTTTGAAAAGTTTGGAGACCGCTTCTTTAGGTGATAATACTTGTTGACTTATGCCTTACATTTTTGAATTAGGAAAATGGACAATAAATTACCAAAAGAGCTTGATAGCTACAGAGTTTAGGTACCTTGGCCTTTGGTCATCATTTGAATCCCTTAGTCAATTTGATAGGAGGTAATATATTAAAGGGTAAAACAAAAAGTAACTTTACTAACCCCCTAGAGTTAAAGCAGTTATAAAGGCTGACATTTAATTTTTTTTAAATAATAAAAATCTAGTCCCTGTTAAGTGCTAGGAAACGAATAGCCCGTATGTGGATTCAACCTTCCCCCCTACTCTTGCTGCCTGGATGGCTGACATCAATGCCACTCTCCCTTACAAGAAAGTTATCTACATTAAGAGGGGTTGCCCAAAATGGTATCATAAGATATGGGACAGATGGCTGGAAGCCTCGACCGCATGCACGCCCTGAGCTCAATGATGATTCGATAGGCTTGTTATTTTTTACTATATCACCTACGTCTCTCTCTCATGCCTGTTGCATATATGTGAGTTGCTGGTGTTTGCTTCTGTTCTCTCCCATTTGCCATTTACGCTGCTTAGTGACTTGGATTGTCTCTTCATGATGCTTGCAATGTTTGTTCTGCATTTTTGCTTTAACTGTTGTATCTACATGTTTTTATATGTAGATAAAGGAATTGCTGCGCTTACTGATAGTATATATGTACTATTTCACAAACTGGTACAAAAAAGCTGCCAACACATGATTCTGAATATGGAATCAGATCTAATTAAGCAAAATAAGAAAAATAGTGTAGCTAATGTCCTTCAGAAAATAACTAATAAGTCCATATCACACCAAATCAAAGGAAAATGAATCATTCCAGAAAGAAGAACTCCACAGAAATGGTGCTCAATTCCCAAATGGAAAATCAAATGCCTCTCTAATGCTGACGACGTCAACGTGTGACGAAACACATAGGAGGAGCTTGCGGCACGTCACGCCGCTACGGGCGGGGGGCGCGGCGGCCATTTTCCTGGTTTGAAACCAACTTGCACCAAGTTTACAGGACATGCTCTGTATCTCATGGCTAATTGTAAGTAGCCATTTGTCTTTTTATACCTAAATAAACGTGTGTGACAGTACTGCACCATGAGGAGTGTTTTGTTTTTCACATGACCTGTTAATCTGTGAGAGGGGCGTTGGACCTACCGATAAGAGAGAAGCTGAGAGGTCTCTCCCTGAAAACTACTACAGTTTGATTTCTGCTGTCTATGATCCCTGTGATAAGGATCATAGAGTTCTGGTAAGAGGTTGATTAACCCTTCATGGTGGCGGCTTTTCTTCACATGGTTTCCAGCATTAGAGAGGCATATGATTTTCCATTTGGGAATTGAGCACCATTTCTGTGGAATTCTTCTTTCTGGAATGATTCATTTTCCTTTGATTTGGTGTGATATGGACTTATTAGTTATTTTCTGAAGGACATTAGCGCTACACTATTTTTCATATGTTTTTATATGTACTGTACATGACTCAATAAACGATTGTTTGTTTAAAAAAAAAAATCTTATACTTACCAGCTTTGTGCAATTGCACAGCATAGCCCTAAACCTCCACTTCTAGGGTCCCCCGTCAGCGCTATAGTCTCTTCCTTTTCTTTATCTGCTCCATAGCTTGCACTTGCTGTGGGGACACATGTGCAGGCTCACTCCCGAGTCAGGCTGGTTGTGTCCATAGATGCACACAGTATGGCTCAGCCCTGCCCTTTGATTGATAAGAGCAGGAGCCAATGACTACCACTGCTGCCTTTGTGTCCTGTGAAGAGGAGAGAAAGAGAGTGCAGTCCTGCTACAGATGGGTACAGTGCTGAATTGAAGGAGGAGCCAGGTAAATATATAGAGAGGGGGGGCTGGGGGGGTAGATGATACTGGAAGGTTTTTTACCTTAATGCTGAGAATGCATTAAGTTAAAAAATCTTATTAATAATTCTGTTAAAATATATGATAGTTGCATGCCTTGAGAAAAGCTGTACCATTCTCTGTGGAATATGGTTTTGTATGCTATGCTCAATTATCTCAATAAACATATATAAAAAAAAAAAAAATCTTATGCCTTTAGAACCACTTTAAGCCTTGTGGTGTTGGACCAGTCACTTTACTTTTCACATATCTTACTGTTTGTGGTTTAAATCCTTAGTCAATGTGTTTTACTATTTGGATAATAACACTGAGTAGTGAGGTGCTTTGCATTTGGTTAAGTGGTTAAGAAATCTAGCAAGTGAAAAAAAAAAAATCCATTTGGGTTAAAACCTTGTGGTTCTGGAGAAGCTTCTTCGCATACCCTATTGTTTGTAGTTCTATTGTTTTTTTCCTGTTAGCTAATAACATATTTTTATGAAACAGGATAGTGGACTGCTTTACTTTTGAAATTAGGTGATAGCTCGGAGAGTAAGAGCTCTACATCATTAAAACAAAAGCAAGAGTTTAAATCTTTCTGAAACAAAGCCTTGAGTCCACGGAGAAGCCACCTATTCTCTCTCACTGGGTGGGATAGTGGTCCCTTACTTGATATGTCTAGTTGGATAATACCCTCTATTTAAAAAAAAAAAAAGTAGTATGAACAATATGGTGCTTGTGATGGGTCAGATGATAAGAACTCTGGCTCTACAAATAAACAAGAGATTAAGAGTTCACATACCCTGCTCAGATTTAAAGCGGTTGTAAACCCAATAAAAAAAAAAAATAAAAAAAAAAAACCTGCAAGACAAAGGCATAATGAGCTAGTATGCATCGCATACTAGCCCATTATGTGTAACTTACCTTAAAACGAAGCCCCGACACGGACCCCCGGACATCGATGCGGGCGCTGCCATGATCCCTCGTCGTCTCTTCCGGGTTCGGCGGCTCCGGCGCACTGATTGGCCGGAAGAGACGGCTCCGGCGCGCTGATTGGCCGGAGCCGCGATGACGTCACTCCCGCGCATGCGCGCAGGAGTGATTTTTCCGGCAAGCTCCCGGCAACTTAATTGAAGGTCCCCCCGGACCTTCAGAGCGCATGCGCCGCTCGCGCGAGCGGCTGCATGCACTGTAAATATCTCCTAAACCGTGCCGGTTTAGGAGATATTATTTGTACCTACAGGTAAGCCTTATTATAGGCTTACCTGTAGGTAAAAGTGAAAAAAGCGGGATACTACTGCTTTAAGTGTTTTCATTTAAAGCGTAACTCCACTTTTGTTGAGGAAAAAAACTTTCCCCTCATGGTGATTTCTGTACATTGCAGGGATTTTAACAAATGGCACTTTTCCACTGCGAGTACCGGCTTGGCTCCACTCGGCACTGCTTGGCCCAGCTTGGCTCGGTTTGCTTTTCCACTGCGTGGTACGAGCCGGCACTGTATAGTGTTTCAGCACTGTATAGGCTCTACTCGGCTCGGTTTGCTTTTCCACGAAAGTAGTAAGTGGGTGGGATTACAACGATTCTCTGACCAATCAGTGGCTAGAAGTGACAAACAATCAAGGCTGCATGCGAAGGATTGTAGGATATGGTATAGGTACGGCCCGCTTGGAACCCCAACCGAGGTGGTACTGTTTAAGCGAGCCGTACCGAGCCGTACCATGTAGTGGAAAAGCGCGGCTGTACCAAACCGTACAGAACTGTTCTAACACCGTACCATGCCGTAACATGCAGTGGAAAAGGACGGCTGTACCGAACCGTTCTAACACGTACCATGACGTACCATGCAGTGGAAAAGCGCCAAACTGAGCCATACCATGCAGTGGAAAAGCGCCTAAACTTTGTTGCAGATTCCTACCTTTTGTTATTCTAAAGAAATCATTGTTTGTTCCTTTGTGCTGAGTGGGTCTATTGGGAGTGGTTTCATAATTATCTATCAGCTGTGGCAGCTGCAGGGCTCTAATGAGGAAATCTGCTGGGCCTGCATCCCTTTAGATGTGTTCCTATTGGGCATGGGTGTCCAAACTATGGCCCTTCAGCTGTTCAGGAACTAAAATTCCCATGAGGCTTTGTAAATCTCTGACATTCACAGACATAACTAGGCATGATGGGAATTGTAGTACCTGAACAGCTGGAGGGCCATAGTTTGAACATAGCTGCGTATTGGGAGTATCTGACCAAAAATGACATTTTTGTTGCAGAGGATGCCAGAAATCTGACTTGTATCTTAGGGAGACTTCTGGAAAAATTGGTGAGCCAGGTCAGTATACATTCTGTTTACAGAACACCTCCAGGCGGCCATATTGCATTGCAAAATCAGAAAATTACAACAGCTGCAGATTGAAAAGGAAAGGTCATTTTTAATAACATTCAATTTCAATATGATTTGTGTCACAATTGTATACGCTATATTCATAAATACAAATGTTGCAGCGCTCAAAAAGACAAGGTGCAAAGGCATTAAAGTGCACAAAATATATATATAATATCCCAACGACAGGATATAAAATACGCTTAAACAGCTGAAAAAGTTCAAAGAAAAAGTTCATTCAGGTGCTAATTTAACCACTTCAGCTACGGAAGGTTTAACCCCCCTTAATGACCAGGCCATTTTTTGCGATTCGGCACTGCGGTACTTAAATGACAAAAATTTTGCGGTCGTGCGACGCTGTACCCAAATACAATTGATGTCCTTTTTTCCCACAAATAGATTTTTCTTTGATCACCTTTTTTGTTTGTGCTATAAACAAAAAAAGAGCAACAATTTTGAAAAAAAACTTCATATTTTTTACTTTCTGCTATAAAATATTCCAAATAAAAAAATGTAAAAAATCTAATTGTTTTATCAGTTTAGGCCAATTTATATTCTGCTACATATTGTTGGTTAAAAAAAAAAAATCCCAAAAAGCGTATTTTATAGCGTTTACAAACTACGGGATAGATTTTTGGAATTTTTATTTATTTTTTTGTTTTTACTAGTAATGGCGGCGATCAGCGATTTTTAGCGGGACTGCGACATTGCGGCAGATAGATCGGCCCCTAACTGAAATTTTTGACACTTTTTGGGGACCAGTGACATTAATACAGTAATCAGTGCTAAATAATATTCACTGTTACTGTATAAATGACACTGGCAGAGAAGGGGTAACCCAGGGATGATCAAAGGGTTAAGTGTGAGCCTAGGGCAGTTATGGCGAACCTTGGCACCCCAGATGTTTTGGAACTATACTTCCCACGATGCTAACTGTGCGTGGGGGAAGGGTTCTGTGACAGGCATAAAGAGATTGCGGTTTCAGCTTAGCTGAAACTGCTGATCTCTCCCTGCCTGACAGAAGATCCGCCTGCTTTGTTTACATAAGCAGACGGGTCTTCTCTCATTTTTCTCAGACGATCGCCGGAGGGCAGCGGCAATCGCCGCCGCTCCTCCCGCGGCCCACCAGGATTAGAAACAGCAGGAGCGCAGCTTCGGCGGCACGCATGCGCCGCCGACACCTCGTACACGAAATCACGTAATACTACGTGATATTGCGCAGCCAAGCCGCCCTGAAGCTGTAATACTACGGCGGGCGGTCGGCAAGAGGTTAAAGTGTCCCAGTGCAGTAATATGCCGTTATGGTCACACGTGCAGATGTATCCTCCATTGTATAGGTAAATTTCAATCTCACCAAAGCCCAATGCTGTCTAAATTATAGGACAGCAATATGGTATGTACCCATGGAACTCATGATCTTGGAAAGCCTGGAGATCCGATGATATCACATGCCGAGATTTTCCTCCAACAGAATAGATTGCTCATATGAGGGAGTTTGAATAAAAAGAAAAGGCTCATGGCGTAGTACGAAAATAAAAATTTAATAAAACATTTCTACAACACTGATAAGCCAGTACAGTGTAAATAGATAAAAACAAAGGATAAAAAGGACTCGCATCAAAAGCCACCACTTCAACTATGGAGTGAAGACTGGACCCTAAGTGTTGAAGGAATAGCCCTACGGCCGTTTCGCGTGAAACGCTTCATCAGGAGCTTTCTATATGCTATATTGTTTTTTCTTTATTTACTCCGCCCCCCCCACAAAAGGGGAGTTACCCTTTAAATCTCCCACCAAATGTCTTTATTTCTATTTGCGAATGCCTTATTATCCTGAAATAGATTAGTAAGCCATGGTTCAAGAAGGTGATAGCTCAAAGGGTAAGAGCTCTATCGAAAAAAAAAAAAAAAAAGCAAGCTCTCATCTTTCAAAGTTAAAACTTTTGTGGCCCTGAAAAAGCCACTTCACCTCTCACATGTCCCTGTGTGGGGAGTGCTTTTGCAGTTTGTCTAATGATTTATTTTCTTTAACCACTTCCCCACCACCCACCGCCTATTTACTGATGCAGGGTGGCTCGGCCAGGACCTACGTTGCTTGCCTGAGAGGAGCTGGGGGGCTCCCGCGTGCCGCAGCCGGCGCGCTCCCGATCGTCAGGGGGGAAGCCAGCGCGTGTATCAGGCGGCTCCAATTGCTGCCTGACACTCTCGATCATTCCCCGCTGAGAGAGAAGGACGGTCGGCTGTGGTAAACACAGCTGACCGTTCTCCCTGGGATGATCACAGAACTCATGTGATCCTGCTATATAGGATCACAGGTCTCTGTGGTCATCTCAGAAGCCACGCCCCCCCACAGTTAGAATCACTCCCCTAGGGTCACATTTAACCTCCTGATCACATATACTGTTAACCCCTTCCCTGCCAGTGTCATTATTACAGTAACAGTGCATATTTATAGCGCTGATTACTGTAGTAATGTCACTGGTCCCCCCAAAAGTGTAAAAAATGTCAGTCAGGGGTCCGATCTGTCCGCCACAATGTCGCAGTCCCGCAAAAAAAATTGCAGATCGCCGCCATTACTAGTTAAAAAAAAAAACAATAAAAATTACATAAATCTTTCCCGTAGTTAGTAAATGCGATAACTTTTGCGCAAACCAATCAAAATACGCTTATTGCAAAAAAAATTAGATTTTTACTTTTTTTTTTTAATTTCATATAAAAAAATTTGAAAAATAGTTATTTTTTTCAAAATTGTTGCTATTTTTTTGTTTATAATGCAAAAAATAAAAGTCGCAGAGGTGATCAAATACCACCAAAAGAAAGCTCTATTTGTGTGAAAGGACGTCAATTTCGTTTGGGTACAGCGTCGCACGACCGCGCAATTGTCCGTTAAAGTCACACAGTGCCGAATCGCAAAATAGGGCCTGGTCATTGAGCAGCCAAATCCTCCGGTCTGTAAGTGGTTAAGGACCGCCCGCTGCAGATTTACTGCGGCAGGCAGTTCCTCCTGTGCGAACCTACATAGCCCTACTCGGCAGCGGGGACTCCGATGCACAGGGCCGGCGGCTCCAACTGCCGCCGGCCACCCGCAATCGCTCCCCGCTGAGAGAGGACGGTCTGCTGTTGTAAACAAAGCTGACCATTCTCTCTGGAATGATCACAGAGCGCCTATGATCCTTCTATATAGGATCACAGGTCTCTATGATCATTTCACAAGTCCCTCCCCCATACAGTTAGTAAACACTCCCCTAGACTTACATTTAGCCCCTTGATCACCCACAGTGTTAACCCCTTCCCTGCCAGTGTCATTATTACAGTAACAGGGCATATTTTTAGCACTGATTACTGTAGTAATGTCACTGGTCCCCCCCAAAAGGGTCAAAAATGTCAGTTAGGGAACCGGTCTGTCCACCGCAATGTCGCAGTCCCGCTAAAAATCGCAGATTAGTAGTCGCGATAACTTTTGCGCAAACCCATTAAAACACGCTTATTTTTACCAAAAATATGTAGCAGAAAAAAATTGGCCTCAAATGTTAAAAAATTTAGATTTTTCAAATTTTTTTGGGGGGAATGTTATATAGCAGAATGTGAAAAATATTTTTTTTTCAGAATTTTCGCTCTTTTTTTGTTTATAGCGCAAAAAATAAAAAATCGCACAGGTGATCAAATACCACCAAAAGAAAGCTCTATTTGTGGGGAAAAAAGGACATCAATTTTATTTAGGTACAGCGTCGCACGACCGCGCAATTGTCCGTTAAATTAACGCAGTGCCGAATCACAAAAAATGGCCTGGTCATTGAGGGGGGTAAATTCTTCCGGTCCAGAAGTGGTTAATTTAGGTGTTTTCAATCAAAGCTCCATATATAGTATGCCAAAAAAACCTTCTTGTTATAAGTTATTGTTAACGCTTCTGCTTGTATCTTGCCGCCGCCATTGCTACTCCTGTCTTCCATATCTCTACAGTAATATATTTCCACCCTCAGTATTTATCTGTGGCCATAATCCCGCGCGTGGCCATTATTCCCCCGAAGCCAAGCCTCGTTTTCGTTTCCGGGGTACTTTGGAAACCGTATCCAGTGAATAGGAGCGGATCATGCTGCTGCCCTACTCCAGAATCCCCTCCCCCCCCCCAATCCCTGTGACGTAACGAGTCAATGGGGTAAAGGCTCAGCTTCTCAATGAGGAAGTAATATTGCGGGATCTCGGGGCTGACGCTGACATTACAAAATGACGCAGCCCTTGCATATACACAGTATTTTTCCCGGCAGCATAAGCTTGCCGGAAAATAACAGCTACCAGCGAATGCGCTGTTGACGTAATTTAAAAGAAACATAAGGATTACACTGAAAGCAAGCAGGTAAGAAGCAATAAAAACATAGCAAACAGTACTATAGGCTGCACTTGTTCACTTTGACCACTTGCCGACCACCCGCTGCAGATATATGCTTTGGTACATCGGTTCGTGGGAGCGCTCCTGGGGGAGCGAGCCCCCATTGGGCAGCGGGGAAGCCGATCCACGGGGCTGGCAGCCGCGATTGCCACCGGGCACCCGCAATCACTCCCCGGGTCTGCTGTTGTAAACACAGCAGACCGTTGTTCTCTCTGTAATGAACACAGAGCGCCTGTGATCCTCCTTTTTAGAATCACAGGTCTTTGTGTTGATTCCACAAGTCCCTCCCACATACAGTCAGAAAGCATCACCTAGGCCAGTGATGGGGAACCTTGGCACCCCAGATGTTTTGGAACTACATTTCCCATGATGCTCGTGCACTCTGCAGTGTAGTTGAGCATCATGGGAAATGTAGTTCCAAAACATCTTGGGTGGCAAGGTTCACCATCACTACCCTAGGCTCACAATTAACCCTTTGATCACACCTGGGTTAACCCCTTGTCTGCCATTGTCATTATTACAGTAACTGTGCATATTTTTAGCACTGATTACTGTAGTAATGTCACTGGTCCCCCCAAAAGTGTCAAAAATGTCAGTCAGGAGTCCGATCTGTCTGCCGCAATCCTGCTAAAAATTGCAGATCGCCCCCATTACTAAAAAAAAAAAAAAATAACAAAAATGACAAATTTTCCCCTAGTTTGAAGACGCGATAACTTTTGCGGAAACTAATCAAAATACGCTTATTGGGATTTTTTTTTTTTACCAAAAATATGTAGCGGAATACAAATTGGCCTAAAATGATAAAAAATTTTGATTTTTAATTTTTGTTTACTGGGAATGTTATATAGCAGAAAGTGAAAAATATTGTTTTTTTTTTTCAGATTTGTCGCTCTTTTTTTGTTTTTAGCGCAAAAAATAAAAAATCGCACAGGTGATCAAATACCACCAAAATAAAGCTCTGTTTGTGGGGAAAAAAAGGACATCAATTTTATTTGGGTACAGCGTCGCACGACCGCGCAATTGTCAGTTAAAAAAGCGCAGTGCCGAATCGCAAATATTGGCCTGGTCATTAAGGGGGAAAATTCTTCCGGTCCAGAACTGGTTAAAGAAACTGATTGGAATGGGTTTACTACCGCTTTAATAGCTTGTCAGAAAAATAAGGCAATAATAAAGTTCTAAAAAGAAACATTGACAAAGCAATTCAAACTTAGAACCAATAACATATTTTAACTGACGGGGATGTTTTTTTATTAGCTACAGTTTGTGCCCTCTGTGTCTCAATGCAGCTGTTGTTCCCCTTCATAGATTTCACTCACTTTCTGTTGTCAACAGCTGTAAAATTTTGTATTTCTTTCTCATCCTCTGAGGGACACAGTAAGTCTTTCACCTTCTGGTTATACTGCCGCCTCCACAAGGATGTAAAGGAAACCATTACTTACCTCCCCAAAAAATTGAATTTAAAATGTAATTGGCAAAGATACCAATACACAACACTCCATAACTTCCACAGTAGCCTCAGACTCCTACCTCCATCTAAATGCATTCAGTCCATCTTTAGGGGCTCCTAATATCAGTCAAAGTCAGACCTATCAGTTTTATTGTACTGTTTAAGTTTGTTCTAAATTTTTTACCACTTGACCACCGGGAGAGATTTACCGCCTTCATTACCAGGCTATTTTTTGCAATACAGCACTACGTTATTTTATCTACAAATTGGGTGGTTGTGCGACGCTGCACCTAAATAAAATGTATGTCCTTTTTCCCACCAATAGAGCTTTATTTTGGTGGTATTTGATCACCTCTGCGGTTTTTATTTTCTGCACTATAAACAAAAAAGTCAGACAATTTAAAAAAAAAAAAAACTATATTTTTATATACTGCTATAAAACATATAAAAATTGGACAGATTTCTGCGCAATAAATAGTGAAAAAAATATATGGTATCGTGATTAGAAAGAGGGGGAAGCTGCACACATGGACCTATAGAAAATCCGAAAGAATGATATATATATATATATATATATATATATATATATATATGTGTGTGTGTGTGTAGCGCTTAACCCATTAATATATAAGTAAGTGAAAAAAATATTATTATATACTAATAAATATTATCAGCATATGATGCTCAAAAAAAATTTATGTGAAAAAAATGTACTTTAAGCCCCGGTTCACACTACTGCATGTGCGGGGTTCGCATGTAATGTCGGAGCGCACTGCTCCGACATTACATGCGATCAGCTGTGCGGTGCGAGTTTAGCCATACAGTTTGTATGGCTAAATTCGCATCGCACCCGCAGCAAACACGCACAGGAGGCATTTTTGCTGCCGCATCAGGATCGGATCGCACAGCGGTTCACACTTGTGCGATCCGATCCTGTGCGAACTGCACGATCGAACTGCGATATGCGATCAAACTGGGGGTGTCGTTAAGATTACATTGACACCCCCAGCGGATCGCATATGGCAGTGTGAACTGCCGGGGGTGCGTGTGCGATGCGGGAACAGGCTGCGAGTTCGCAGCCTTCCCGCATCGCATCAGTGTGAACCGGACCTCAAGTGGATAATAAATCCTTTTTTTTTTTTAATTATTTTTATTGGATTTTTGAAAAAAACAACACACAAAACAGAGCCCTGTGGGCATACCCAGGCTCAACAAGACAGAACAAAACCTAACAAAACATAAAAGAAAAACAAATAAAAAAAATTAAATAAAACAACCCCCCACCCCCCAGCGAGGCTGCAGCACCAAAAAAGGTTCCGTGTTTCACCGACAGTCAGATATGTAGAGAAATCAGACAGCGAGGTCCAGTGTGGCCAAAGGATAATAAATCCTTAATATATAAAACATATCCAGTAAAGAAAATCAATTTTCTTCACAAAGTTAGGCCAATATGTATTCTGCTACATATTTTTGTTAAAAAAAAAAAATCCCAATAAAGCGTATATTGATTGCACAAAAGATATAGTGTCTACAAAGTATGGGATATTTTTATTTATTTTTAATAGTGGGATCAGCGACTTATAGTGGGAGTGTGATATTGCGGCAGGCATTCTGACACTAACTGACACTTTGCGGGGACCAGTGACACAAATACAGTGATCAGTGATATAAAAAAAAAATATGTAAGGGGTTAACTGTGTTCCTAGCCAGTGTTTTACTATACTGTGTGAGGGTTTTTTACTAGGGGAAGAGATGGAATTTATTCCCTGCTTCGCAAGGACACAATCACCATCCCTTCCCTCCTGTCAGAACGGCTGTCTTGTTTACATAGGCAGATCGCAGTTCTGGCTCCCTGCCTAACAATTGGCGGTGGACATTAATTAAAAAAAAACACTTTCCGATCAGGTTTTGCTGTGTAGAATGACAGTGAAAGCGAGCTGAGGGCGTCGCGCATGCGCACCCCCTAAACAAGAAATGACACGAGCGTTGCACTGCTCCAGGGTAGCTCATGAGATCTCCTGCTGCTGCTGCTGCTGTGCAAACTGGGTGCCAGCCTAGGTCCGCAACCAAAGTGCAAATGCTAAGTAGGGAGAGGTGGCAGCACATGTGCGCCAGATCACACGTGTATGTGATCCAAAACTTCCGGCTGGGGGGGGGGGGGGTGCAAAGTAGGTTGAGATGGTGGCACTTCCAGCTTAAAAAAAATGTTCTTTATTGTAAATCCAATAAAATCGAGTATGACATGGACTTATAGCTCAAAGAGAAGCAAACGCGTTTCACACCTCTGCTTAATCATTTCAGAAATGATAAAGCACAGGTGTGTGAAACGCATTTGCTGACTATGAGCTGCACATCTTGTCCTCAATTTTAATGGAGTTACAATAAAGCTAAATTTTTTACGCTGGAAGTGCCACCATCTTTCCCTACTTTGCGTGCGCACCCCCTACCTGGAAGTGTTGGATCACATGTGTGATCTGGAGCACAGGTGCGGCCCTGTAGCAGCAAAACTGCTATAGGACGGACCTTAATTGGTTAATAAAGCTCAAAAACGTTATTTTCACCATTTGAGATTTCTCTCTGGTACTTAGATTATTCTTCTACTGTGCTGCTAGAGTTGTGACCTCTATTTAGTTATCACCGATAGTTGCCAAATTCACTTCCGCTGGCTGTGAGCACAAGACACATCCCTCCCTCTACTCCTATTTACAAGGTAATTCTCTTTGTAGTCATCACTTCTATGAGGTATCTTCACTGGCTTCCTTATCCTGTAAAGAAACTATTCTGATTTTGCATAAGGAGATGGTGGTGTTGAGACCCAGAACTTCCTTCTTGCCAAGAGTTGTTTCTGCTTTTCATCCCTACCAGGACAAAGTTCTTCAATCACAGGCTCCAGTTTAGAGAAATAACATTTTAGTGCATTGCTTGGATGTGTTTCAGCTTGTGCAAGTACATTGCCACCACTTTGTTCAGAAAGACTGATTCTCTTTTTGTCATCCCAGATGGTTTTCTTGTTTCATCAGGTCAAAGTGGCTCAGGCAGACCAAGTTATAAGGTTATCATTGCAAGGATCAGGTTGTACCCTTTCCTGACAAGTCGCACTCCACTATATCTGTGGATGCTTATTGGGCTTTCCAGCATCAAGTAACATTTCCCCAGGTTTTCAAGGCTGGCACTTGGATTTCTGTTTACACATTCTGTAAGTGTACCAGGTTGACATTTCAGCCTCATTTAATTACAACTTCAGATGCAAGGTCTATCAGCTAGCTCTTTGAACTGCAGGTAGTATCTGGTTTGTTGTGTTCTTGCTTGCTTGCTTTCTTTGTTTTCTTTCCGAGGAATTTTGCACAGCCTGAAGGTGAAAAAGTCCCTGTGTCCCTCAATGAACCAAAAAAAAAAGAAAAAAATCAAGACTATAGTACTTACCATAAAAAATGTTTGTCAAAGTTCATTGATGGTCACGTTTTTGATGATGCTGTTGGTACCACATTGTTACAAAACAGATTCATTGTGGTGGTAGTAGTAGAAGTTATTCTAGGCTGGCCTACAGGGTTTTTTTTTTTTTTGGTTTGCCAGTGTTCAACAATCCTGTAGCCACTAGGAAAGATCGAACTTTGTTCGACCAGAACAGCCGAACTTCCCGAAAGTTCGGCCCGGATTTCAGAACCCCATTGAAATCAATGGGACCAGAACTTCGGTAATAAAAAAACACCATTTTGAAGCCCTAAAACCCAATAAATGCCCCTAAAAAGTGCCTAGGGTTCTGGGTCATGTCCCAGGGACTATTAATCACACAAAAAAAAAGTTCTTAAAAATTGTCATTTTTGATAGAGAGCCAATTATTGAAAAAATTATTGGAAAAAAAAATGAGATTTCTTTGGATTTAGTGTCTGGGGGGTCCAAAAAGTGTACCTGTGAAGTTTCAGCTCTGTAGCATGTCCAGAACCAGAAAAAAAAAGTTTGTTTGTATTAGAATTGCAGTAGAGCAGGATAGTGGCTTCACTATTTTCACACCCGGCTTTTTGTTGCAGGTGTTTTTTTGGGCATTTTTTGGGCGTCTTTGGAGGCAGGCATAACATCAGAACTTCTGTGTAGGGGTATATATATACACACACATGTATGTATATATACACATATATAGGTGTGAAAGTAGCAGAACCCTATGCCTGCGCTAATGAAATAATTAACAGGCATAGGACTTCGCTCCTATCACACCTATATGTGTGTATGTGTATAAATACATATAAGTGTGTGTGTGTATATATACCCCTATACAGAAGTTCAGATGTTATGCCTGCCTCCAAAGACACCCAAAAAATGCCCAAAAAAAAAAACGCCTGCAGCAACACACCTGGGCGTTTTTTTGGGCATTTTTTGGGCGTCTTTGGAGGCATCTGAACTTCTGTATAGGGGGTATATATACACACACTTATATGTATGTATACACATACACACATATAGGTGTGATAGGAGCGAAGTCCTATGCCTGTTAATTATTTCATTAGCGCAGGCAAAGAGTTCTGCTACTTTCACACCTATATACAGGGAGTGCAGAATTATTAGGCAAATTAGTATTTTTGAGGATTAATTTTATTATTGAACAACAACCATGTTCTCAATGAACCCAAAAAACTCATTAATATCAAAGCTGACTATTTTTGGAAGTAGTTTTTAGTTTGTTTTTAGTTTTAGCTATTTTAGGGGGATATCTGTGTGTGCAGGTGACTATTACTGTGCATAATTATTAGGCAACTTAACAAAAATCAAATATACAGTATACCCATTTCAATTATTTATTTTTACCAGTGAAACCAATATAACATCTCAACATTCACAAATATACATTTCTGACATTCAAAAACAAATCAGTGACCAATATAGCCACCTTTCTTTGCAAGGACACTCAAAAGCCTGCCATCCATGGATTCTGTCAGTGTTTTGATTTGTTCACCATCAACACTGCGTGCAGCAGCAACCACAGCCTCCCAGACACTGTTCAGAGAGGTGTACTGTTTTCCCTCCTTGTAAATCTCACATTTGATGATGGACCACAGGTTCTCAATGGGGTTCAGATCAGGTGAACAAGGAGGCCATGTCATTAGCTTTTCTTCTTTTATACCCTTTCTTGCCAGCCACGCTGTGGAGTACTTGGACGCTTGTGATGGAGCATTGTCCTGCATGAAAATCATGTTTTTCTTGAAGGATGCAGACTTCTTCCTGTACCACTGCTTGAAGAAGGTGTCTTCCAGAAACTGGCAGTAGGACTGGGAGTTGAGCTTGACTCCATCCTCAACCCGAAAAGGCCCCACAAGCTCATCTTTGATGATACCAGCGAAAACCAGTACTCCACCTCCACCTTGCTGGCGTCTGAGTCGGACTGGAGCTCTCTGCCCTTTACCAATCCAGCCACGGGCCCATCCATCTGGCCCATCAAGACTCACTCTCATTTCATCAGTCCATAAAACCTTTGAAAAATCAGTCTTGAGATATTTCTTTGCCCAGTCTTGACGTTTCAGCTTGTGTGTCTTGTTCAGTGGTGGTCGTCTTTCAGCCTTTCTTACCTTGGCCATGTCTCTGAGTATTGCACACCTTGTGCTTTTGGGCACTCCAGTGATGTTGCAGCTCTGAAATATGGTCAAACTGGTGGCAAGTGGCATCTTGGCAGCTGCACGCTTGACTTTTCTCAGTTCATGGGCTGTTATTTTGCGCCTTGGTTTTTCCACACGCTTCTTGCGACCCTGTTGACTATTTTTAATGAAATGCTTGATTGTTCAATGATCACGCTTCAGAAGCTTTGCAATTTTAAGAGTGCTGCATCCCTCTGCAAGATATCTCACTATTTTTGACTTTTCTGAGCCTGTCAAGTCCTTCTTTTGACCCATTTTGCCCAAGGAAAGGAAGTTGCCTAATAATTATGCACACCTGATATAGGGTGTTGATGTCATTAGACCACACCCCTTCTCATTACAGAGATGCACATCACCTAATATGCTTAATTGGTAGTAGGCTTTCGAGCATATACAGCTTGGAGTAAGACAACATGCATAAAGAGGATGATGTGGTCAAAATACTAATTTGCCTAATAATTCTGCACTCCCTGTATGTGTATATATACATACATGTGTGTGTGTATATATACCCCTAGACAGAAGTTCAGATGTCATGCCAACCTCCAAACACGTCCACAAAAAAGCCCTATAAACGCCTGCAACAAAAAGCCGGGTGTGAAAGTAGCGAAGCCACTATCCTGCTCTATTGCAATTCTAATAGAAACTATCTTTTTCTATGGTGGTCACCCTGACATGGAAGGGTTTGGTCACCCTGCCATAGCAGTCAGAGTCAGTTAACCCTACACTACACTACGGTCACCCTGACACAACACTTTCCCTACAGAAACTAGATTATTAAATCAAACTATAGTGGAAAATAGTACCCTAACTACACTAGATATCCCTTTCCTCACACTAATAATTGCTAAATGACAATTTGAAGCAGGAGTAACAGAACTGCTTCCACTCTCTTCCATGTAAAGGTCAAACAGTGTAGCGCTAAAATAAAAAACTCATAAAATACACTGAATAAAGTTCATAGAAAGATCAGGTAAAGTCCATGCAGACAGCCCTCAAGTGTGTGACGAAAGATCCTGATGAGACACAAATAATGGAGCCAGGTGCAGATAGTAGCATGAAATCCTCACACAGTCCTCCACCTTCCAAAGTGGCCTCTCACCTCAGCTCAATAAATACAGGCAACAGGATATCCACTCTATTCGGATGAAATGCAAGCTTCTGGGACCCGAATCTCATGAGCCAAAAACACTTCTGGGCTAACTCTCCCCCATAAGTCATATAGATGGGAAGCATGAGAGACAGAAACAGCCCATAGTGTAAACCTGATATAACTTTTATTAGAATATAGACAAACATAGGTGGCCTCTTACTCTGTAGTAGATGCAGTGCAGCGTAGTAATAGTACAGCTCCGGCGGGAGCAACGAGACCTACTCGGTCCTCACCGGGATCCTCAGTGTCGGCGGGTGACGTCAGATGCTATCTCCTCCCCCCGCACGCGTATCGCCTCCGCGGACCGCTGAGGAAGCCTCCACCCACGGAGGCGATACGCGTGCGGGGGGAGGAGATCGTTTTGAGCGCTGATATTACTTTACATTTACACTCTCTTCCACGTCCCTGTATTACAATGCTAGAGATTTGGCGGGGCTATGTTATATACTGGGGGGCGTATTCACTACTGATTGGCCTCTGGACCCCCTAGTCACTCCAATCACATTCCTTTTAAAGCCCAGTTCCTGTCCCATTGAATTTTGGTCGGTTCTGGTTGCCGAATTCCGAATTTTTTCAGCAAAAAGTTTGAAATTCGGCCGAATTTCGAACAGTCAATGTTCGGGTCGAACCGATGGTCGACCCAAACCGTTCGATCATCCCTAGTAGCCACCAGTAGAACCTGAAAGTCAAAGACTTCCTGTGTTCCTTAATGGAATACAAGCAAAGGATATTACAATGAGTATTAAAGACTTTTATTTTCCACCATATCCATTTCTGTTCTGGTAATAGCCACCAAAATAAATAAGAGTCCAACCGATCAGGAGCAAAGTAAGCAATAAAAACCCGAAACGTAACTAAACTTTTGCCCCACTCCACCAAAGCTTTAGGGAATCACAAGGTAGATATGTGGTTTTTAAATATAGTAGATGATATTGCCTCCTAAAGTGAGTTGCTACTTCCTAGATAGATGGTTGCACAGGAATAATAGTACAAAAATACAGTAAACCACATAAACCAGTTAGAAGTACCACAGTTCTTTACGACCTTATTTTATAAATATTAAAACTGGAGGACTGGAAACACACCCACTTTAGAAAGGAACAGAGTGAGGGTTGCTTTCTTTCTGGCCTTGTTCCAAGCTAGAAAAAACATTTTAAGGGTCCTTTCACACTGGCTGTCCGATTGAGTCTGCCTGTCAGTTTTTTAGGCGGACCTGATCGGACGCTCCATTCACACCTATGGAGCCATGGATGTCAGTGGTGACATGTCTGCTGAAATCTGTCGCTATCTGATCCTGTCCGCCAAATCCAGATGCATGGTGACTTTATTTTCCCTCCGTCTGGAGGATCGGATAAGATCGGGTGAAAAAAAAGACAGGCGGTTAGTTTTCACCTGATTTCCCCATAGTGGAGAGCAGGACTCTGTCCTTCTCTGCTGTGCACAATGAGCAGAGACGGACCTGTCATCCGCTTTCTCAGCAGGGCGATCTCCCGCTGAGTAAAGCGGAGTCAGCCAAGTGGGCCGCTCGTGTGAAAGGACCCTTATGGAGTGGAAACCAGCCATCCTGCTGTCAGTCAAATCTTGGATACAGCATATGGGAACCAATTTTCTTCTTGAACAATACATATACCAACACAGGGGGAGGCCTGGCAAGTTTGACAAACTGTGGGCCCCCTGGCTTAATACTCCGAGACTGAGTCCCAATGAGCTTATTGTGCTGAGACTTCTGCAATGCCCTTCCGGCTGAAGGTTTACATGGGTCTTGTATGTGTAGAGGGTATCCTAGTACCCTAAAACTGCAAGGTGTGACATAATACCCATATATTTGCCTTACCTGTAATACCCTATGATTGAAGGCCTGCAGTGTTGGTTATGTGCTCTGTAGAACTTTCTTTTCCGCTAGAATACTTATGATAATGTAAGGTGTTTGGTTACGACACGGCAAACTGAAATTTATTCTTGTGTTTTCTATACTTCCTTTCGCAATAAAAACTTTTAAAAAAAAGGAACAGACCCAGGGCATGGACATCCGGTTCATAGAGCTCCAAGCACTGCAGGCAACTTAACCTACCAGACTTCTTTGAAAAGAAATATCACTTCTGGGATACATTGACCCTTTTACCGGTGTATGTTACCTTTTACCTTATGTATTCATTTTTTTTTTTCTTTTCTTTTAGCAAGGTTTGAAGAAGCAGAACACCTACAAGCTGCCAACACTCTATAGGACAGAAGATTACTTTGACAGAACCCAGGACTACATAAAAAAACTTAATTGACTTTTTTCCATTTATTGCAAATGCTGAACTTGGACCCACGAAATGCATGTGATGTATTTATGCTACAGTAATGGTTTTTACCCTTTGGCACTTCTAGCGCTCTCTCAACCACATAACTTCCACACAACATCTGCAGACCTTGCACTGAAATAATAAAAATGCTATTTTTTTTAAATATGGTACCCATCATTACCTTAAAAAAAAAAAAGTGTTTTATGTTTTTCCTGCTTCTCCATGAGTGTTATTGAAGACAGGTACTTGAGCATAAACTGTGGGTTATGTTTCAGTGTGGCACTGTACTTTCTGAAACTGGCACCTGTCTTTTCATGAAGAGCAGGGTCATCCAGTGAATTAGATCTTCTGCTGTAGCTGAGAGTTGAAAACAGCATTTGTGGAGGTTTTTCAGTAAATACACATCCACCCAATAACCAGAATACTGATTGTATAGATCAGTGATTGGGAACCTTGGCACTCCAGATGTTTTGGAACTACATTTTCCATGATGCTCAACTACACTGCAGAGTGCATGAGCATCATGGGAAATGTAGTTCCAAAACACATGGGGTGCCAAGGTTCGCCATCACTGGTATAGATGTTCAGAAGGAGTTTGGTACTTAGTCAATTTCTAAGTTACACCTAAATTCTCAATTTATTTTTGTGCTGCCTATTACAGCACTTCGCTTTTTCCCTATTTTGTTATGTTACAGTCGTATTTTAAAATGGATTAAATTCATTATTTTCCTTTAAAAATTCTACAAACAATCCCCCATAATGACAATGCGAAAGAAGGTTGTTTGAAATCATTGCAAATTTATTAAAAAACAAAAAAAAAATCCCATGTACATAAGTATCACAGCCTTTGCTCAATACTTTGTTGAAGCACCTTTGGCACCAATTACAGCCTCAAGTCTTTTTGAGTATGATGCTGCAAGCTTGGCACGCCTATTTTTTAGGCAGTTTCTCCCATTCTTCTTTGCAGGACCTCTTAAGCTCGATGAGGCTGGATAGATAGCGTCCCCCTGCTCAAGCCAGAGCATGTCCAGGCCCGTCTGAAGTTTGCCAATGACCATCTGGATGATCCAGAGGAGGAATGGGAGGGGTTTGGAGGAAGGATGAGTACAACCCTAAGAACACCATCCCAACCGTGAAGCATGTAGGTGGAAACCTCATTCTTTGGGGATGCTTTTCTGCAAAGGGGACAGGACGACTGCACCGTATTGAGGGGAGGATGGATGGGGCCATGTATCGCGAGATCTTGGCCAATAACTTCCTTCCCTCAGTAAGAGCATTGAAGATGGGTCATGGCTGGGCCTTCCAACATGACAACGACCCAAAACACACAGCCAGGGAAACTAAGGAGTTGCTCCGTAAGAAGCATCTCAAAGGTCCTGGAGTGGCCTAGCCAGTCTCCAGCCCTGAACCCAATAGAAAATCTTTGGAGGGAGCTGAAAGTTCGTATTGCCCAGCAATAGCCCCGAAACCTGAAGGATCTGGAGGAGCTCTGTATGGAGGAGTGGGCCAAAATCCCTGCTGCAGTGTGTGCAAACCTGGTCAAGAACTAAAGGAAACGTATGATCTCTGTAATTGCAAACAAAGGTTTCTGTACCAAATATTAAGTTCTGCTTTTCTGATGTATCAAATACTTATGTCATGCAAAAAAATGCAAATTATCTAAAAATTATACAATGAGATTTTCTGGATTTTTGTTTTAAATTCCATCTCTCACAGTTGAAGTGTACCTTTGATAAAAAGTACAGACCTCTACATGCTTTGCAAGTAGGAAAACCTGCAAAATCGTCAGTGTATAAAATGTTCTCCCTACCGTATATATTTATATATTTTAAAACTGACCAATCCTGATGTACTGGCTGCCTTGTCTTGAGGCCCTAAAATGCCAGGACAGTACATATATAACCCCCAAATTACTCCTTTTTGGAAAATGGACAATTCAAGCCATTTAGCAAGAGACACTGAGTTTTTTTTAAGTTATTTTCTGTCACACTTTTTTTGGAAAATGAATTAAAGTCGTTTATTTATTTTTTGCTTTTATATACTGTGACTACTGTAGTGCTGTTACCATAGTGACACTATACTACTCTAGGGATGTGATCAGGATTTTTTAATTACTGGTGATGATCACTAGTATAAACAATCATTTTTATGAATGGCATCCATTCTACTGTTGCTGTGATTGGCCACTGCTACAGTGCCTTGCGAAAGTATTCGGCCCCCTTGAACTTTGCGACCTTTTGCCACATTTCAGGCTTCAAACATAAAGATATAAAACTGTAATTCTCCTCCAGGTGCCCCCCTCAGCAAACCATGTGCTTCTGAATGAAAGAGGTGGAGAGAGCCTAATGCCACCACTTCATCCAATCAGAGAAGACTTTGGGGTTGATTTACTAAAACTAGAGCACTTGGTATCTGGTGCAGCTGTGCATGGTAGCCAATCAGCTTTTAACTACAACTTGTTCAATTCAGTTGTAGAAAAAAAATACATGCAGCATGTAAAAACCTTATCTATTTTCGTGTTGTAAATCTGTTATTTTTATATATAAAAAAATAGTTTCTAAACCCACAAACAAGAAATGTCATAGCAGCCATTTTAACTGAGGGCAGCTGAAGCCAGCATCTTCATTTTGCCAGGAATTCTCTGCTGTGCACAGTGAGTTTGCGCATGCGAAGTACACATCGGAGTCTGCACTTGCACAATGCCTCCATACATCTCTGTCTGTTCTCTTCCCTCCTCCAGCTCTTCTCCAGACTTCTTCAGCTTTCCTCCTCAAGCTTCCCTCCGCCCTCCTCACAAAAAAAAAAAAAACCTATAGACTGCTGGGATTACTGGCAAAAATATCCCAGGAGTCAAAATGAGTGCAGTATTGAAATCATTCTTCTACAAGGGGGAGGTAGGAAATGAAGAAGAACAATTAGAAAAAAAGTATGTGGAGCTAGAATCTTTTTTTTTCTTGTTTTTTTTCTCATCCATTAATTACCATTTAAAGAGGGGGAGAGAATACTATTAGAATGAAGTTTAAAATAGACTGAAAACCTACTTTAAAAACTTTGACCAAAAAAAAAAAAAACACCTTTGCACTCTCCAGTAATTCAACCCCTTTGCATTCATTCACAAAATGCAAAGCATTCTCTGAATAGTCCAAAAAAAATCGTGAAAAAACTATCAGCGCAAAAATGTGAAAAATAAGTTAAACATACTTAGTGATCGTTCAATAATAAATTACTAAACGGCTGCACACACCAAACTGTGTTCACTCCTCACAATCCAAAACTTAATATACTCAAACAGTGCCGCGCCAGATAAAACGATGTGTATATACTTAAATCATAAAAATCATAATACATAAATCACCATTCCTTCCATATAATGCTACAGGAAAAAAAGAGAAATCCTTGAATAGAGCAGATTATATAATGTGCTGATAAAAGTGACCAAAAAAATCCATTATACAAGTCCCATGAAGCAACTTGTGTTACTAGATTTTGTTCTTTTTACCTTCATATGTACATCTGACTATATGAGAGTGGAGCCTGGAACCTGAAAGTACTTTCCCTTGAAGATCACTAAATGCATCTGCATACCCCAGTGTGGGAACAGCTATATAAGACCCGGGGTGATTCTTGGGTCTAAGAGTGAGGGGAGAGACCACTCTAGCTGGTGGTGGGGGTGTCTACACGAGCACCGAAGTGTCATAACACAAGTTGCTTCATGGGACTTATATAATGGATTGTTTTGGTCCTTATCAGCACATTATATAATCTGCACTATTCAAGGATTTCTCTTTTTTTCCTGTAGCATTATATGGAAGGAATGGTGATTTATGTATTATGGTTTTTATTATTTAAGTATATACACATAGTTTTATCTGGCGCATTCTCTGAATAGTGCCTGTGTCAAGCAGCCGAACTCCTGTGTTCCAGAAGCAGAAGGCAAGCCGCTCAGCCCCGGACCCAGAAGCAAACAAATGTCACTGGAGAAGTGGTGTCTTCTTAGCGTTTTACAGCTTCCAGGGGTGTTGGCCATGTATGGTATATACATAGTTAGTCAGGTTGAAAAAAGACACAAGTCCATCTGGTTCAACCAACAAAAAAAAACACCAGTATTGAAAAACCCAACCATACAATCCCATATATATACAATCCCATATACACAATCTTATACCCGCAGTTGATCCAGAGGAAGGCGAAAAAAAACCAGCAAAGCATGATCCAATTTGCTACAGCAGGGGAAAAAAATTCCTTCCTGATCCCCCGAGAGGCAATCGGATATTCCCTGGATCAACTTTACCTAAAAAAAAAAAAAAAATTTAGTACCCACTTACTGTATTATTAACCACTTAAGCCCTGGGAGATTTTACCCCCTTCCTGACCAGGGCCTATTTTGTGATTCGGCACTGCGTGACTTTAACGGACAATTGCGCGGTCGTGCGACTCTGTACCCAAATGAAATCGACGTCCTTTTTTTCCCACAAACAGAGCTTTCTTTTGGTGGTATCTGATCACCTGTGCAATTTTTTGATCATGCGCTATAAACAAAAAAAGAAGAGCGAAAAACTTTGCAAAAATAACATTTTTCCAATTTTTTTATATAAAACTCCCCCAAAAAATTTAAAAATCGAAATTTTTTAACATTTTAGGCCAATTTTTTTTCTGCTACATATTTTTGGTAAAAAAAAAAAATCGCAATAAGCATATTTTGATTGGTTTGCGCAAGTTATTGCGTTTACTAACCAAGGGAAAGATTTTTGTCATTTTTGTTTTTTTAACGAGTAATGGCGGCGATCTACGATTTTATTTGCGGGACTGCGACATTGCGGTGGACAGATTGGACCCGACTGACATTTTTGGGGTTACCAGTGACATTACTACAGTAATCAGTGCTATACATATGCACGGTTACTGTAAAAATGAGACTGGCAGGGAAGGGGTTAACTTTATTGGAGAAGGAGGGGTTAAATGTGTCCCTAGGGGCGTAATTCTAACTGTAAAGGGATGTGGCTGTTTGTGTAACTACAGAGATATACGATCCTGCATAGCAGGACCTTATGATCTCTGCACTTACACAAGGGAGAATGACAGGCGGCTTTGTTTACATTAGCCGCCTGCCTTTCTCCCTCTGTACCGGACGGTCGCGAGTGATCGGCGGACATCGGGTCCGCCGGTCACACGCACGGACATGTTAGGGAGCGGGCGGGAGCGGGCCTCCAGTGGCGCGCGCTTGCCCCCTAGAGGCCCACAGGCAAGCGACGTAGCCCTACATCACTTTGCCTTGTGAGGGGCTGACTACCGCCGTAAATAGTCGTGCGGCAGTCAGCAAGTGGTTAAGTACACCCAGGAAAGAATCTAGACCTTTTTTTTTTTTTTTTTAAAGCAATCTAATGAGCTGGCCAGAACCACCTCTGAAGGGAGTCTATTCCACATTTTCACAGAAAGGTGAAGAAACCTTTCAGTATTTGGAGACTAAATTTGTTTTCCTCTAGACGTAAAGAGTGCCCCCTTGTCCTCTGTGTTGACCTTAAAGTGAACAACTCAACACCAAGTTCACTATATGGACCCCTTATGTATTTATACATGGCGATCATATCCCCCCTTAATCTCCTCTTCTCAAGAGAATACATTCAGTTCCTCTAATCTTTTCTCATAGCTGAGCTCCTCCATGCCTCTTATCAGTCTGGTTGCCCTTCTCTGCACTTTCTCCAGTTCCCTGATATCCTTTTTAAGAGCTGGTGCCCAAAACTGAACTACATATTCCAGATGAGGTTACACTGATCCAAGCTGGACCAATTTAGCCATCTATAAAATAGCCATACCTGGAGCTCATCATTAACACTAGTCCCGTTTTAATCTTCCCCAGCCTATTTATACACCAAAACAAACAAAACACACATTTTAGATATTTTCAGCTTACCAGTTTTCAGAAGTGGTGGCTGCATTAGTGTTATTTTCAGGCTTTCACCCCCCCCCCCACCCACCTTCTGATACTGACAGTAGCACCCTTCTTGTCCTCAAGTGACAACACTTACTGTATCTATGGAGGAAGACACAGTTGCTTTATAGTCTGGACTTCAAATATATCTGCCTGTATTCATCTAGGTTACATGGGATATGGTGGGATTATTAGTTAACTCACAGGTCAAACACTGCATTTCTGGCAAGATCAACAGGTATGTTCTAAGCACAAATGATGCAGATACCACGTCTAAGAACTGCTAAGCAGCATATTAATACAGGTGCATCTCCAAAAAATAGAATATCATCAAAAAGTTAACTTATTTCAGTAATTCAACTAAAAAAGTTAAACTCATATTTTATAAAGATTCATTACACACAGAGTGATATACTCCAAGCATTTCTTTATTTTAATTTTGAGGATTATGGCTTACAGCTAGAGACACCCTAAAATTCAGGATCTCAGAAAATTTGAATATTACTGAAGACCAATAAAAAAAAAATGGGATTTTTTGACCTACTGTAAAAACCATTTCTCTGATGATCATTGACGGACACAGCTCCTAAACTTCTTAACCATTGGGTTATACTGCCCCTTACATGAGTAGGACACTAGGCAGAAAAAAAGTCTGACTACACCTATGGGCAGTCCCAAGGGGTGTACTCCCCCTCTCGGCTGTAGGTACTCAGCTTTGTTACAAGCAGTGTCGGAAGAATTACAACTCCACAGAGGGGAATGACGAAATCGTTCGATGTGGATCGAAATACAGATGACTTTCTAGCTGTGTATTTTTCTATGTATTACATATAATGCCCTTGTTGTGGGTTTTACCCACTACATAACCTCTGGCATATCATGGATTTATAGTTGTGATCCATTTTCCTCTCCTTTTAAAAAGTATAGCAGATAAACATATATACTTTGATATTTTTCTGCCTGCAAAGTCCATGTGTTTCTTGATCTAATTTCCATGTGTAAAATGGTTGCAGAGGAAGCAGACAACCCTTTCCAAGGTCCATCCATAAGCACAAATAGTGAGTCTGATTTCCTAAAAGACTCCATAGCTGCCAGGTACACCCTAATCTCCCGGGCCACATCCAAGGCATGCAAAGCAATTTCCTGATGTTTTAGCCTGGGACACAGGGAAGGCAACACAATATCTTAATTCAAATGAAAATCAGAGACAACCTGAGGAACGAACGACAGACAGGGACGAAGCACCACCTTATCTCTGTGAACCACCAAGTAAGGTGAATGATAGGATAACGCCGCCAATTCAGACACCCTGCGCGCAGAGGTGATAGCCACCAAGAAGGCCACCTTCTTGTCCAACGCCTGCCGAATGAGGTAATGCGCCTGTCAGTTTTCCACCCTGGGAATGTTTACAGCAGAGAAGGCTGGAACGAACGGTTTTGCCCACCTTAGAATGCCGGCTACCGCCAGAGCCGCCAGGACACTTCTTATGCCCCCCTGGTGATTGACATAAGCCACGGCCATGGCATTGTCCACCTGAATGCGCACTGGACATCCCTGAATCTGTCCAATGGTCCAGGCAGTCTGATCGCTCAGAGTTCCAAGACATTGATCTCCAGTCTGGTCTCTTCCAGTGTCCAGAGCCCCTGAGCAGAACTTTTGCCGAGGACGCCTCCCCAGCTGGACAGGCTGGCATCCGTGGTGACCAAGGGGAGGAAGGATTTGTCCAGCCGAAGCACTGGGAGAACGAATCCATATCAGGGACTCCCTCAGTCCCCGGCTCCGCCGGATCGGATTGTCCAGAGACTGTGGATTTTTGTCCCTTTGGCCAGAATCTCCCTTTGTAGGGACCTCGTATGGAACTGTGCAAATGGAACCGCCTCGAAGGTAGACGAATTGCAGTCTGCACTTTCTGGAGTTTGTCCAGAGGAAGGAGCACTCTGGTTAAGGTTAAGTCCAGAGTCAGACCCAGATAGTCCAGCTTTGCGGACGGAACCAGAGCAGACTTCTGAAAATTCAGATTCCAGCCGAACAGATTTAGTATGGGGACTTACAGGTTTTCCACTAGAGCAGTAGGTGACCCTGCTCACAGAAGGAGGTCGTCCAAGTAGCCCAGTACCGCAATCCCCCATTGGCGTAACAATGTCAGTACCGGGGCTAACACTTTTGTGAAGACCCGAGGAGCTGAGGCAAGACTAAAGGGGTAAAGCCACAAACTGATAATGCTCCTCTCCCATGGCAAAGCTGAGGAAGCGATGGTGACCGGCGCATATTGGAATGTGAAGGTAAGCATCCTTGATGTCGATAGAAGCAAGAAAATCCCCCTGCGAATCACCGTGCGAATAGACTCTATTCTGAACTTCTAAACCCGCACAAAGCAGTTCAGCGCCCTGAGGTCCAGGATTGGACACACATTGCCTTCCTTCCTGGGGACTGTAAACAGGTGTGAGTTAAAATCCTGAAAATGTTCCAAAATCAGAACAGGGAGAATCACCCCTTGAAGTAACAGGTATTGTACCGCCCCAAACAGACCCTGTGAGCGGTTCGGAGACAGGCGCAGGTTGGAAATAAAGAATCTTACCGTGGGAGAAGAACTATCTTATAGCCAGGCCCAAGACGGGTGAGGGCGCAACTTCATGCTGAAGGAGCCTTGTTCCCAGGTATGGAAAAGCCCACTCTAGGCTTGCCAGGTCAGGTTCGTTTGGATCCTCCAGAGGAGGCCCTGAAAGGCTCGAGCCCTTGTCAGTATACCCTGAGGGATGATAACGCTTCTTATGAGCTGAGAAGGGCCCACGTCTACAAGGGTCCTTGCCCTTAGAAGTCTGCGGAAGAAAGGTACTCTTCCCCCCCCTGTGAGACCTTTAATGATGTCATCCAGCGTAGCTCCAAACAGGCGATCTCCTTGAAAGGGGAGAGCAGTCAAGGCCTTTTTAGAAGTATGGTCCGCAGACCAGCATTCAAGCCAAAAGACACGCCGAAGGACCGCTGCTGAAACAGAGAGCTGAGCCACTAGGGGAGCCGCATCCAAAGAGGCATCACAGATAAACTGCAGCCCCTGGAGCAGCTGGTCCCCCAGCTCAGCAAAGGCACGGGGGAGCCATTTTCCTTTGAGGTCATGGGTTAAAAGTTTAGCCCACTCAGTCAGTTTGCGACACCAGGGCAATAGTGAATACTAGCTTTAGTGCTGACCAGCCAGAGTGTACATATTGCAGGCCACAACCTCCACCTTCCTGTTAGCCGGATCTTTAAAGGCCGCGGACTCTTCATCCGGAATCATGGTTGCCTTGTTCAATCTGGAAACCGGGGGGTCCACCACAGGTGGAACACTCCACTTAAGGGACGCCTCATAGGGGTATTGCCTAGCAAATCGCTTTGGGACCCCAAGGGGACGCGTTGGTCGTCCCCACTCTTTAGCAACAATTCTGTCAAAATAGGCAGGGAAAGAAAACACCTTTGCCGCTCTGGATGGCTTGTGAGTCCTAAAGGGAACTTGCGCCTCTGTCACAGCTGCATCCACCATCTTTAAGGTCTCACGCACAGATACAATCAGTGCTTCCACCAGCACCTTTCCGTGCGCGGTTGCAGATGTGGAGGAATCTTCCTCACTATCTGAAAACTTAGGGCGCGTGGTCGCAGACCCAACAGGGTGACCCACGTCCGCCTAATCGTATTCAGGATCTGATGAGGCAGGGGGGGGGGCGCTTTTTGCTAGCCCGTCAGCCACCTCCACCCTGGACACAAAGGACTCCAGGGCCGTCAACAGTGCATCGATGGATGGTTGGGACCCGGAGGGCCCCACAGCCACAGGGGAGGGGATCAGGTGGGGAGATTTGCTCCAAAGACTCCAGGGGGACCCCACAAAAAGTGTAAAACACTGCAAAGGGACAACCCCCACCGCGCTGGCAGCACCACACTGTCACAAAGCACTAAGCAATTCTCAGCAAAGAGGGAATGGACCTCACCAGACTCCCCGCCCAGCAGAAACAGGCACCTGCAGCCACCAGGACAATCTGCACTACACGCGCAGCGATCAGGAAGTGAAAAGATCCAGGAGTCATCAATACGGGATGAGGGGCTCCCACCACCGAAATCACCGCCCCCAGGGCTCCACTGTCATGGCCGCTATTTTTAATGGCAAACCACCACAAAATGGCCGCTGTGCATTGAGCACACAAGGCTAAAAAAAAAAATTGGCGGCACCACGAGGCTCCCAGGAGGGACTCCCTAGGACTCAAGGACAGGCCCAGGCAGGACAGGGGGCCCTGACAGTAGCCCCCACCAGGTACCACCCCACACAGCTGATCGTCTGGTCGACGGCAGCTCACCCCCCCGTTCCATCAACAGTAGAGCGCCCTGCCCCCACCCCAGGAGGTGGACCAAACCACCCACACAGCCCTAGCATAAGTGGAGGGGAGGTAGGATGGGGGAGCCTGATGGAAAGGAAGGGAACCCAGGGGTCCGACCATCCCTAGGAGGGGCCCACGTTCACCCCAAAACCCTCCAGGGGGGAGGGGGGGCAGCTACTCACCATACCAGGAACCAGACGGGCACTACTCCAGACAGAACCTCTTTTCCATCGAAATAGGGGGCTATTGGCCAGGAGGAACGTTGCGACTCGGGCTGAGATCTGGACGTATGCGCCCCCGTCCGGTGGGGCTATGTCGCGGCCGACCTAGTGCTGAGGTCTGTGCGCGCTCACTGGAGGTAACCACTGGATCTAGATTATCCAGCCCATTGCCAGTCTGGCAGTCGACTGTAGATCTCACAGGCAAAAACCAGGAGAGAAACTTCTTACTAAAAAGAAAACATTTTCAGGACCAAAGATCCCAGCAAGGAACTAGGTCCTTACTCCTGACTAGGCAGAAAAAAGTGTGCCAGCTTATTGAATTGGGAGCGACTTTCTATGCTGAGATTTCTCTTTCTCGTACATACTTGTTGGAAATTCTGATATCCAGCCAGATTCCCTTGCTCTGCATCTGGTCTGCTGGTACATCCTGGTCACTGAGTGCCCATTGTGGCTTATCTATTGGTGTCATCGGGTCCCTGAGGCTACCTGCCTACATGCTGGGGGAGTGCATCAAGTGACTACACTGTACAATTCATCTGTGGTCTGGTAAGAGGCTCAAGTGTCTTTGGGTGTCTCGCTGGCAATAGGCGGTTTGAATACCTGAACTCTGCTGATTTTTATCTCAATCTGGTAAGAGGCTATACGTTGGTGGTGGATTCCCTTTCCTTTTTATCACTGGGGCAGTTATTCACGTTGTGTTCAAATTTCTGGTAAGCTGCCTTCACAATCGGTGAAGGATACTCACACACTATGTGGTGGAATAAGATTTGAATACAATTTATTTTCCTGTACGGTATCACGCTATGGAATGTTTTCTTTGTTATATGGTTTATTACACTATACATCGAGTATCCAACACATGAACTTCACGCAATCTCCTTGGCTTGTGAATCTTACCTCAGCATATGAATCTTGCAGATTTAAATTGTCTTTCTGGTAAGCACATTTCCTAAGGGACCTTGGAGACTGTTCAAGATTTTCAAGGTTTTTTCTACATATTCATTTATTCACGTTCACTATTGGGACATTTACATTTGTTGGACATTTATTTGTTCCTCATCACTCAGCGCGACTTATTGTATTATTATTGTTTAAGGGTGTGGTCACACTTGAAGTCGCTGCTTTATATTTATTTTTCACCTTTAGCGCGGTTATTACCCTCTTTCTACATAGAAAAAAGTACCTATAGCAGAGAGTATACCCCCTGAAACTGACCATAGGCGTAGTCAGACTTTTTCTGCCTAGTGTCCTACTCCTGTAGGGGGAAGTATAACCCAATGGTTAAGATGATCAGGAGCTGTGTCCATCAATGAACAAAAGAGAAAGGATTGTTAATACAGAAATGTTGGCTTACTGAAAAGTATGTCCATGTACAGTATAGTATGCACTCAATACTTGGTCGGGGCTCCTTTTTGCATGAATTACTGCATCAATGCGGTGTGGCATGGAGGCGATCAGCCTGTGGCACTGCTGAGGTGTTATGGAAGCCCAGGTTGCTGTGATAGCAGCCTTCAGCTCATCTGCATTGTTTGGTCTGGTGTCTTATCTTCCTCTTGACAATACCCCACAGATTCTATATGGGGTTTAGATCAGGCGAGTTTGCTGGCTAATTAAGCACAGTGATACCATGATCATGTGACCAGGTATTGGTACTTTTAAAAGTGTGGGCAGGTGCCAAGTCCTTCTGGAAAATGAAATCAGCATCTCCATAAAGCTGGTAGGCAAGGGGAAGCATGAAGTGCTCTAGAATTTCTTGCTAGATGGCTGCCCTGACTTCGGACTTGATAAAACACAGTGGACCAACACCAGCAGATGACATGGCTCCCCAAATCATCACTGACTGTGGAAACTTTACACTGAACCTTATGCAACTTGGATTCTGTGCCTCTCCACCCTTCCTCCAGACTCTGGGACCTTGATTTCCAAATGAAATGCAAAATTGACTTTTATCCGAAAAGAGGACTTTGGACCACTGAGCAACAGTCCAGTTATTTTTCTCCTTAGCCCAGGTACGACATTGCTTGCTTTGTCTCTGGTTTAAGAGTGGCTTGGCCCAAGAAATGCAAAAGTTGTAGCCCATGTCCTTGATATAGCTTTGTGGTGGCTCTTGAAGCACTGAAACCAGCCATTGTCCAGTACTTGTAAATCTGTCCCAAATTCTTGAATGGCATTTGCTTCACAATCCTCTAAAGGCTGCGGTTATCCCTGTTGCTTGTGCACCTTTTCTACTACACTTTCTCCTTCCACTCAACTTTCTAATAATTTGCTTGGATACAGCACTCTGAAAAGCCAGCTTCTATAGCAACGAGCTTTTGTGACTTAGCTTCCTTGGGGAGGGTGTCAATGACTGTCTTCTGGACAACTGTCAAGTCAGCAGTCTTACCCATGATTGTGTAACCTACTGAACCAGACTGAGAAACCATTTAAAGACTCAGGAAACCTTTACAGGTGTTTTGAGTTAATTAGCTAAGTGGAGTGTGGCACCATGAGTCTACAATATTGAACTTTTTCACAATATTTTCTTTTCTGAGATGCTGAATTTTGGAGTGTCACTAGCTGTAAGCCATATTCCTCAAAATTAAAAGAAATGCTTGAAAAATATTCTGTGTGTAGCACATCTAAATAATATATTCACTTTTTTGAATATAATTACTAATTATATATATATATATATATACACACACACACACATACATACATACACTTAAAAGGGTAAGTTCAGCATTCAAAACATGTTACACCCATATTTTCAACATGTTCTAGAACTCCCTAACCCCTGTGACAGCAGTCGAAGGTCCTCTCCCCTGCAGCCAGTGTCACATTTAAAATCAGCTCAGCCGTGCGGGACTCCATCCACATATTCACGTCATTCATTCATTCACACGGGGACATGTAAATGAATAAACGTCCCTGCCACCATGGCAGACCCGTAGCCTCAATGCACTACATGTGTACTGATTAGCACACTCAGTCTATTGCCACTGCCTCCAGCTTGGAGGTACGAGCAGAAAACTGGAGGACGTGTTTGCAGGCTCCTGTGGGAAAAAATAAACTCACTTTATCTGCAAAGATACGCGTGCATTTATTTATTTTCTTAACAGCATAAGTCCACCCTAACACTAAAATCCCTGCATCTGCAGACATCCACAATCTAACACTAACCTATCATACCCTGTAAAGAAGAAATCAGTATACTTACCTTTTTGAGGCCAGTTCAACCCAAGCGCATGCTGAGCTGTCAGGGGCAGCTTCACTGTGTAGGCAGGTCCAGAGGTCACATCCAACAACGGAATCCCCATAGTAAGTCTATTGGTGACGTCACTTCCCATTTATTTTACAGCCTTCATCGGCTGTCGCCTCTGCAGAGCGTCCGCCGCTGGAGACTGGACCGGATCATCTTCAAAAAAGGTATGTATATAGCAATTTCTTCTTTACAGAGTTAGATAGGGTAGGTGTAAGATCATGGCTGTAGAGATTTTAGTGTTAGGCTGGACTTCTCCTTTAGGCTCCTTTCACACTTGTGCAACCTAAAAGTCGCGCGATTTTTGACTGGACTTGAAGCAATGCCTGTGTAATCTTGAGGTCTATTAACCTCAAAATGCATCAAAATCAGACCAAAGTAGTGCAGGGACTACTTTGAAGTCACACAGATATGAACGGTACACATTGGTAATCATGGATACTTTAATATATAGAGTTGCACAAGTGTGGAAGGTGCCTTAAAAGGTAAACTTAGCCTTTGGAGTAATGCCAAAACGATTGGCGCATCAGAAGGCACATATCTCCTGTAATGAACCTACCCAGAGGCCCCGTATGCCTGAATGCGCCGGTATCGCTATCGCGAGCGGTTCCGCCACCAGCGCATATAGGAGGGGAGATAAGGGGCAGCCCTGCCAGGTGCCCCTAGTAAGGGGAAAACTATCCGTCGTCCAGCCGTTTGCCAAGACTCTGGCCACAGGCGCCTGATACAGGACCCGCACCCATCGGATAAATTTGCGGCAAAACCCATAACCCTCCAAGCACTTCCAAAGAAACCCCCCATTCAACCAAATCGAATGCCTTTGCGGTGTCCAAGGACACCACAGCTCTAGTACCAGAGTTGTCATGACAGGCCTGCAGGTTCATAAACAGTCGCCTCAGGTTGAAGGAGGTATTCCTGCCCGGCATAAATCCCGATTGGACAGTATGGATCAGGGAAAGGATAACTTTATTTAACCTAATCAAGAGCACCTTGGCCAGAATCTTGATGTCCACCTGCAATAGGGAGATGGGACGGTACGACGCAGGCTGATGAGTGTCCTTACCTGGTTTAGGCATCAGTACAATTAAGGCTTCTCGCATGGAAGGGGGCAAGGTGGAGGTTTCAAATGCCTGTTCAAAAGAAGGCTCATATCTGACAACTTGCATTGCAGATGCTGGAGCCTACTTAATGATTTCTATTATCTGACCATTACTCTGGGGGCAAGGTTGCTGCATTTGACATCCTAGGTCCTCACATATTCCATAGCCATTACAAGGAGCCCCATTCTCACTGTTGGGAGTATCCCAAAGAGGGGTGAGAAGAGTGAAAACAAAATACCAAGTGGGTGTGAATATGAGTAGGACTTATGCTGTCACTGGCGTTAGTCATTGTGCTCATCATCTATACTCCAATGACAGATGAAATGCCACTTCTCAAATAGTGACTATTGCCATTTGCTAGTATTCCCTACAATACACAGAAAATCAGTGAGTTGCTACATATGGACAACCACACAAATCTATTATGGCAATTCCCCTTTACCCATTCTGCTGAATAGAATATTAACCACTTCCCGCCCGCCCTATAGGCGTTTGACGTCGGGAAAAGGGTTGCATTATCCTGACCGGACGTCATATGACGGCGGCAGGATAATGCGCTCTGCGTGCCCCACGGGGGCGCGCAGAGCGGTGATCGGTGATGCGGCGTGTCAGTATGACTCCCCGCATCTCCGATCTCTGTAAATGTCCAATCACGGCTGGTCACATAGTAAACAGGAAGAGCCGTTGATCGGCTTTCCTCAGTACGAGTAAAGGAGCGCGGATCTGCGGCTCTCCTTACGGGGGGGGGGTCAGCACTGGTAATCATATCATTGATTACCAGTGCAGACCCTCAGGGGGGGGTGCCACTAGAACCACCAGGGATGCCCACCCATGACCCCAGGGATGCCCACTATGGCCACCAGAGATGGCAATCAGGGCTCATCAGTGCTACCCACAAGTGCCCATTATTGCCCTCCAGTGCCGCCTATCAGTGCCCATCAATGCAGCCTATCAGTGCCCACCAATGCTGCATATCAGTGCCACCCCATCAGCGCAGTCTCATCAGTGCAGGAAAAAACGTATTTATTTACAAAATTGTATAACAAACAAAAAACTTTTTTTTTTTTCAAACTTTTCAATCTTTTTTTTATTTGTTTAGCAAGAAAGGAAAAACCTTGCGGTGATCAAATACCACCAAAAGAAAGCTCTATTTTTGGGGGGAAAATGACATAAATTTGGTTTAGGTAGTGTTGCATGACCGCGCAATTGTCATTCAAAATGCAACAGCGCTAAAAGGTAAACATTGACCTGGGCAGGAAGGGGGTGACATTGCCCAGTAATGAAGTGGTTAAAGCTGAAGTTAAGGATTTTTTTTTTTTTTTTTTTAGCATCAGGGATGGTACTTCTACCTTTCTGCCTGGCCAATTTTCAGCGCTGTCGCACTTTGAATGACAATTGTGCAGTCATGCAACACTATCGAAAACAAAAATTTGTATCATTTTTTTTTCCACACAAAGATTTCTTTTGGTGGTGTTTAATCACCTATAACAAAATACAGTGCAGCGCACTAAATGAATAACAACTTCAGTATACATAAACCTTAACAAAAGAACATTTAAATTAATATAAACGAATTAAAAGGTTTAGCAGCGCTTCTTAATGGGGGTCTAGATAACACAGCGTGTCTTTGCAAACTGAGTTTTAAACACAGTTCATCAATCCATCCCAAATAGATTCCTCCAAATAGTTCATTCGATGGAAGTGCCTTCACCACACCACGTGTGCACCACTTCCTAATTGATATTGCACTCACCGGAAGACTGGTTAAATAAGCCTTGTATCAATCACCCCCCCCCCCCCCCCCATGGAGTGTAAGGAAGGATCTCATCTTATGTTACTATTCCACCATAGGCCCAAAGCAATAAAACTCAGATTCATATGGGAAGTTTTATGAGATGGCTTGATGAACTGTATTTAGAACTCACTGTTTGCAAAGACACGTGGTGTTATCTAGACACTATCAAGGAACGCTGCTAAACATTTTAATTTGTTTATATTCATTAAAATGTTCTATTGTTTATGTCATGTGATTCTATAGTGGCAGCACCAGTTGAATAATACTGATTTTTTGAATCCTGTGCTTCCTTAAGCGCCAGGGTCGGGGGACCTTGTTTACCTCAAATTCTTTGTTTTGTAGTATACATAAACCATATCAAAAACACAAATAGCAATGAAGCCCAAAAGTCCCTTGATAAACAGGTGCAGCTGCATATATAAAGTGAGGAAAGAAGATGTGAAAGATCCACTTCAGGTGATGCTCCCTTCACCAACAGGCTATACAATGCACTCACCTCACCCCCAAGACCCCTGTGTTACCAGCAGGTCATCCATGATTTTGTTCCACTAAAAGGAAATGTGAGGTGTTAACAGTGGAAGAAATTCTCCAGCACTCAACTCGCTCCCAGCCTCTTTGTACAGGAGCCCCCTGTATGCTCGGACCAATGGTGTCCTCTGTCCTCCCAACAGTGTGCAGGAAATGGTTTTCCACTCAGTCAGTATACATAAATAAATGAACAAAAAGATCTAAGTGCACACTGTTAATACAATCTAAACTTTTTATTAAAAATTGCACTCACAAGAACTTCTCTTGGTATAAAGCAGTCATGTAAACAATCCATCTAATACAGCGCTGATCCTCAGTCGGCTCCACGAGATAACAGCAGGCGATGCCATTCATAGAAGCTTCACAAAATGAAAAGCAATGAATGGAGGACAAGCAGATGGAAGAATGGTCCACCTCCTCCATTCTTAGAGCGCTTTTCACTGTGGAATAGTGGAAAAAGCCAAAAAGGAACGTTGCCCATGGGACTTTTGCTAGTGGTGCTAAAGAAAGGTCCAACAACATATATATAAAAAAAAAAAACATGTACAAAATAATTAATAGGAGCTCGATTTTCGATCATATTGTCAATATGCACATTTTAGACAAGTAAATGCAACTTAACACCCATGATTAGGTGAGGAGTGTAATAAACAATTTAAGGTTTTATAGCCGGTTCACACTGAGGTGATCCGACTTCGGGGGGGCGACCTGTGAAGTCGCGTGCACCGCGACTTGCAGGGACTTCACATAATGGAAGTCTATGCAAGTCGCCCCAAAGTAGTACAGGACCCTTTTTCTAAGTCGGAGCGACTTGTGTCGCTCCTATTAGAACGGGTCCTGTACTACTCAATGGACCTCGACCTACCGCGACTTGTCAGGCTGACAAGTCACCTGACAAGTCGCGCTAGTCTGAATGGGCTCTAAAGCTCTCTACCCGTTTCATGGTGCAGCCCAGATATAAAAACGAGGTCAAGGAAAAAACCATAACATTAAAGTTTTTTTTAATTTTATTTTTTTTTCCTGCAGATATACTCATACAAAAAATGATATCTGAGCTGCCTCCTGAAGAAGTGGGCGCTGACCCATGAAAGGCACATAGCACTTTTAAGCTTTCATAAATTGTTTATTACACTCAAATAATCATAGGTGTTACGTTGTATTTACTGGTCTGATATGTTGATATTGACAATATGATCGAAACTGAGCTATATTAATGTTTATTGTTCCTTTTTAAACATTTTGTAAAAACTTTTGTACATATGTTGTTGGACCTTTCTTTAGCACCCACAAAAGTCCCATGGGCAATGTTCCTTTTTGGCTTTTTCTACATCAGTGGGGACTGAGTGTTGCTACAGTTTGAGTTTAGGTGGCCTTTCCCCATACTGAAAATCGTACAACTTCTATGAAGGGAGCAGGAGAGGCAGAAAGCGTGGGCAAAATCAGCACTTGACGGGTGCCTTTGACAGTATTTACTCCCACAGCACTGGAAGATCACAACTGCAGGGGGTATCTGGAGACAGGGGATGGAAGATTGCAACAAACAGAGCAGCAGAAATTCTCATGGGTTCGATTTGAACCTTATCTCATCCATACAGTTAAAAATCGCCAAATTAGGTCTTGCTGTCCATTCAGCCATGCTATTTACACAGCTGCTTAATTTCAGTAACACTCACAGGTCTTGTCCCTAGTCCAGCCTCTTCCTTACTAACCACCTGCCTACTGGGCACTTTTACCCCCTTCCTGCCCAAAACCATTTTCAGCTTTGCTTTCAGCGCTGTCGCACTCTGAATGACAATTGCATGTCATGCAACACTGCACCCAAACTACATTTTTATCTTTTTTTTTTTTTTTTTTACGAGAGATAGAGCTTTCTTTTGGGGATATTCAATTGCCACTGGGTTTTTAAATTTTTTGCTAAACAAACCCAAAAATACAGAAAATTAAAAAAAAAAAAAAAAAAAAAAAAAAAAAACCACACGTTTTCTTAGTCGGTTATAAAATTGTGTTAAAAAATAAATAAAAAAAATGGGCGGACACAGCTCTGGTTACACCAATGGGAAATCCCAGGGGGATATACTCCCTCTCACTGCTATAGGTACTCCGTTCTGTAACAAGCAGTTTCAGAAGAATAAGAACTCCACAGAAGGGTGGGTACTGCGTCCGTCAATGAACATCAGAGAAATGGATTTTATGGTAAGTCAAAAATCAAATTTTCTCTTTTGTTTACTGAGGAACACAGCTAAGGGTATTCATAACCATTGGGATGTCCCAAAGCAGTGTTAAGCATGAGGGGTGGGAAAAAACCCCAAAATCCCCCAAGACTAAACATTAACCAACTAGTCAACAGGGACTCAACCAAACAACCGGAGCCCACCTGAAAAAAAAAATCCCTTAAAGAGGATCAGGTCCTCAAACAGCAGCCTGCAAAACCTTGCGACCAAAGGAAGCATCCGCAGATGCCAACACATCCACTTTATAAACCTTTGTAAAAGTGTGCGACGACCAGGTGGCAGCCTTGCAAACCTGCGTCACTGACGCCTGATTACGGAAGGCCCAGGAGGCACTAAGCGCCCTAGTAGAGTGCGCCTTGACAGGGAAAGGAGGAACCTGACCCCCGATGGAATAGGCCTGAACCACACAGTCTGTCTGATCCATCTGGAAATGGTTGCAGAGAAAGCGGACAACCCTTTTCGAGGTCCATCCATGAGCACAAATAGTCTGATTTTCTGAAAGACTCCGTAGCTGCCAGGTATACCCTAATTGCCCGGACCACATCAAGACATTCAAGGAAATTTCCTTCGGATGTTTAGACCTAGGACACAGCGAAGGCAACACAATGTCTTCATTCAAATGAAAGTCAGAGCCAACTTTTGGAAGGAACGGTGGACAAGGGTGAAGAACCACCTTATCCCTTTGAATTACCAGGTAAAGTGAATGACAGGATAATGCGGCCAGTTCCAACACCCTGTGCACAGAAGTGATGGCCACTAAAAAGGCCACCTTCTGGGACAATGTAAGCAGGGGAATCTCCTGAATATTTTCAAAAAGGAGGCTTCTGCAGAGCTAAAGGCACCAAATTAAGATCCCAAGGTGGCAACGGAGCCCGCACTGGAGGAACCAAAATGTCAGACACCCTGAAGAAAGGTACGAAACAAGGAGTGTGTGGCCAAAGGTCGTTGGAAGAAGACCGCCAAAGCCAACACCTGGCCCTTGATGGTACTCCAGGCCAATTTATGTTCAACCCCCGTTGAAGGAAGGTTAAGATCCAAGCCACGAGAAGTAGCGAGGAGAAAATCCAAGAGACTCACACCATGCAATGTGCGTCTTCCACATACAATGGTAGATCTTCCTAGAAATAGATTTCCTAGCTTTCAACAGGGTAGAATCACAGACTCCGATAAACCCCTATCCTTCAGCACCTGGCATTAACAGCCAAGCCATCAAAGCCAGCGGCTATAAAGCAGGATGGAAGATTGGTCCTTGGGACAGAAGATCCTCCCTGAGAGGAAGCTTCCAAGGAACGTCGACAACCAGCCGCACCAGATCGGCGTACCAAGCCCGGCAAGGCCAGTCCAGAGCCACTAAGATGACCGGAATCCCTTCTGCCTCGATCCTGCATAGAAGTCTGTTTAGAAGCGTGAGAAAAAGGGCAGGCGTAAATCAGCGGATACTGACCCCATGGAGCCACCAGCGCATCTCTGTGTCTGCCAGAGGATCCCTTGACTGACCCCACAAACCTCTGCATCTTTCTGTTGAGACACCAACAGATCCATCTTGGGGGTGCCCCACTGGAGACATAGCTGATGCAACACCTACGGATGAAGGGACCACTCCTAGTGGTGCAATGCCTACTGAGATAATCCGCCTGCCAATTTTCTACCCCTGGGAATGTGTACACCAGATAGGGCTGGAACAAACCGTTCTGCCCACCTTAGAATGCTGGCTACCTCTAGACCCTCCAGGACACTACTTGTGCCCCCTTAATGATTGACACAAGCCACGGCCGTGGCACTGCCAGTTGAATGTGCACTGAACAACCCTGAAGATCACAAACCTCTGCACCTTTCTGCTGAGCCAAGACGCCAACAGATCCACCTCGGTGATGCCCCACTGGAGACAACTGATTAATCACCCCCGGCTGAAGGGACCACTCCCCTTGGTCCAACGCCTGCCGACTGAGGTAATCCGCCTGTTTTCCACCCTGGGAATGTGTAAAGCGGAACGAACGGTTTTGCCCACCTTAGAATGCCGGCTACCTCCAGAGACACTTCTTGTGCCCCCTGTTGATTGACATAAGCCACGGCCGTGGAATTGTCCGCCTGAATGCGCACTGGACGGACATCCCTGAATCGGTCCAATGGTCCAGATTCTGATCGCTCAGAGTTGCAAGACATTGATCATGAGTCTGGATTCTTCCAGCGTCCAGATCCCCTGAACAGAACTCTTGACCGAGGATGCCTCCCCAGCCGGACAGGCTAGCATCCGTGGTGACTACTGTCCAATACAAGGGGAGAAAGGGTTTTCCCCAGCCAAAGCGGCGGAGAACCAAGCCACCATATCAAAGACTCCTTAGTTAATGGACTCAACCGGATCCGATTTTCCAGACTCTGGGTAGTCTGGTCCCATTTGGTCAGAACCTCCCCTTTGCAGGGACATTGTATGGAACCGCCTCGAAGGTAGACACCATCAGGCCCAGTACCAGCATGCAAGTCTGGAGGGACAGGAGGAGGCGAATTGCATGCTGCAATTTTTGGAGCTTGTCCAGTTAAGGCCGAGTCCAGAGTCAGGCCCTGATAGTCCAGCTTCATGGATGGACAGAACCAGAGCAGACTTCAGAAGGTTCAGAATCCAGCCGAACTCTCGCTGAGTTCGTATTGTGATCTCCAGGATGTCCACCAGAGCAGATGGAGACTCCGCTCACAGAAGAAGATTGTCCAAGTAGCCCAGTACCGCGATTCCCCATCGGCGTAGCAAGGCTAGAACTGGGGCTAACACTTTTGTGAAGACCCGAGGCGCAGAGACAAGACCAAAGGGTAATGCCATAAACTGATAATGCTCCTCTTCCACAGCGAAGCATAGAAAACGCTGGTGACTGGCACATATTGGAATGTGAAAGTAGGCATCCTTGATATCGATAGAGGCGAGAAATTCCTGGACGCAGGGATGCCACCACCATTCGAATGGGACTCCATTCTGAACTTCCGTACCCGCACAAAGCAGTTTAGCGCCTTGAGGCACTTTGCCTTCTTTCCTGGGGACTGAACAGATTTGAGTAAAAAAAAAAAAAAATCACTCCTCGAAGGAACACGTTTTGTACTGCCCCAAACAGGCCCTGTAAGCGGTCTGGGGACAGGCACAAGTTGAAAGGAAAAAACCTTGCCGGGGACAAAAGCGAAGCTCACTCTTTTAGCCGGACCAAATGACTTTGTGGACCCACTTGTATTGCACTAAGAAAGTCCACAGGTCCGGAAACCCCTGAAGATGTCCCCCCACCCCCGATACGGGTGAGGGCGTACCTTCATTCTGAAGGAGCCTGGTCTACATGTCTGGAGAAGCCCAATCTTGGCTTGCCAGACCAGTTCGTTTGGATCCTCCTGAAGAGGCCCTGAAAGGCTTTGAGCCCTTGTCAGTTGACCCAGAGGGATGGAAAAAAAAAAACGTATGAGCTGAGAAGGAAGGCCCACGTCTATGACGAGGTTCCTTGCCCTTAGTAGCCAGCAGAAGAAAAGCACTCCTCCCCCCTGTGAGACCAATGATGTCATCCAGGGTAGCTCCAAACTGGCAATCACCTTGGAAAGGAAGATCAGTCAAAGCCTTTTTTGAAGTCTGATCTGCAGGCCAGCATTTGAGCCAAAAGACACACCGAAGGACCACCGCCAAAAAACAGAGGCAACCCATTAGGGGAGCCACATCCAAAGAGGCATCACAGATAAACTGCAGCCCCTGGACCAGCTGGTACGCTAGCTCGGCAAAGGCATGGGGGAGCCATTACCCCTCCAGGTCACGGCATAAGAGCTTAGCCCACTCGGTCGGAGTGGGTTAAGGGGACGTTTTTAGTTGCAAACTTATTTTTTCCAAAGGTGACTGGAAATCCGCTTTAAGTATAAATATACACAGAGCTGCATAAATGTGGAACTTTTATATCTGCCTAGGGTTCAGCTACTGTTTTAACTTAAACCACATGGGGATGATTTACTAAAACTGGAGTGCACAAAATGTGGTGCAGCTCTACATAGTAACGATCGGCTTCCAGGTTTGTTTGTCAAAGCTGAATTGAACAAGCTGAAGTTAGAAGCGGATTGGCTACCATGCGCAGCTTCAGCAGATTTTGCACTCTCCAGTTTTAGTAAATCAACCCCTATGTGTCAAACACAAGGCTGAATGCGGCCCACTTGGCCATTTCATGTGGGCCCCGCACCTCTCCTGCAGCAGTACAGAGGACAAGAAGTCCTCCACCAGATACTGCGCTTCTCTGTTCAACCCCAGAGAGGCTTGATTCTGCACCCCTCCCATCTCAGCAGTAGAGGATGACAGAACTCCTCCTACAGATCCTGTGCCCCTCTGTTCAGTCGCAGCACACCATCTCCGCCTGCCTGGTCTCAGCATACTCTAGCAGGCGACTCCAGCCCACCTCTGACCCGCCCCCAGACCCAGCCTTTCGAGCTCCATCCCCAGCAGCAACACAAGGTAAGGGGTGTGCACTGTGATATAAGGGAGGATGGAAGATTCTTGACATCTGATGTAAGGGGGGGGGGGGGGAGGGGCTCTGGACATCTAGTCTTACAGATACAGCCGGCCCTTTGAGGGCCACCATAATGCTGATGCGGCCTGCAATAAAATGGAGTTTAAACACCCCTGATCTAAACCATTAATACACAGAAGAGAAGCAAAAGGTCCACGTGAAGCACAATACAGCTTTTTTTTATTTATTTAGATGCTTAAATGAATACAAAGGGAAAGAAAGATCACAAAATACTACTACAACATTGTGTCAAATATTAGATGGTATAAATGAACATCACTAGGTGGGTGTGAACTAAATATACTAAGAACCAAAATACAGCATTGTGTTTCCGTTTTGGGTACTTGAACACAATACATATTTTTACAGACTCTTCTTTAAAAGGTGTCAAAAGATGAATAACTGGCATACTTTTATTTTTGTCTTGCATTAGGACCTCCCTAGAGTAAAGTGTACCTACCTTTCAGGTGCAATAGGCGGCCAATAATGTGCCTAACCATTAAGTCTGGGCCTCTGCTCACCAGAATGTCTTCTGGTAAAAAATGCAGGGAGGAGGCACTTAAAAAAAATAAAAATAAAAAAAAATATTGATGCCGCAATTATTTGGTAGGCCGCTTGTACACCAAAATACTTTTCTCCAAAAACACCAACTCGTCCAAAGATCTTACTGTCGTGGGGCCTTTAACGGGACAGAAATAGGAAGAATAATTCTAATACAACAACCGAGGATCGATCTTAAAAGTCCAAGCTCCATTTTGAGATTGTACGGATTATGTGCAAAAACTAAAGTTCTTCAAAATTACATATTAAATTTTTTTTTTTTTTTAACTTTTTGTTTTTTTGTAACTTCTTGAATTATAGCGGTTTCAAGCCTTTTGCTAGGTAAACTAGATACAGCATTAATTACACAGCAGGCCATCACTAAATTAAAAAAAAAAAAAAAAAAAAAAGAAAAAATTCTATAGTGGGTACACAAGAACAATTTTAGAAGCCTCACTTTTGAATAAGTCTAAAATACTGTACAAATATACATTTTTACCTATTCAGAATGAATAAATGACATGGGGAGAAAAAAAAAATTAGTATCCCCAAAAAATTCTATACACAGTGAGCAGAAAAAAAAAAAAAAATAGGATGCAAAGCCGATGGTGTCACACAGTTCGGCTGCTGGAAACCAAAACTCAAGGAGGTTTGTTGGTTTCCTATCAGAAGGCTTACTTCATGAAAAGAAAAAAAAATAACTTTTTTTTTGGGAAGCTGGAACAAGAACTTTTGGATAAAACACAACTGTGCAATTTTTTGTATAATCCACTGTTGCTCTTCACATCAGGCAGGTTGCCCAATGTTGAGGAAGTCACAAGCAATCCAGACAAGTATGGTCTTAAAGGGTATAATTTCAGCAGCTGAGATTTCAACCGTGCAGGTCACTGGCCAACTTGGGGACAGTTTAGAAGTTCGAGAAAAGTCCAGCTGTAATGAAAAAACGTTTTTAAGCTACTGGTTTGCACGCAGTAGTGGTATGTGAATCTATACTTCCTGGCTGCTGAGTCCAACACCTGCTAGACTGCTATGCATTTTATCTGTAACAGTCATGTTAAAGTGATCCCCATCTTCGCTATCGTTTGTGCCAGTCTGCCAATCCAGCGCCTGGTTTGACAAACTCTCCTCATTCGCAGATGAGCTGCCTAATGACGGCGACTTTTCTTTAGACCAAAACTCTTCGACTTTTTCCGCTGAATATTCTTTACATTTGGTTGGCTCCTCATCGCTTTCTGGAGAGAGTTCTTTTACTGGAGAGTGTTCTTTTACTTCTTCCTTGGTGCTCTCGGCATCCTCGCTGTGGTTGGAATCATTGACCAAAGTTTCAGGCTTAACCACTGTTGGCTCATCTGCTGGACTGTCTTCTGGGCCGTCTTCTACCTCAAAGACCTCTTGAGAAACCGGTTCGCTGTCGGGAACAGAGGTCTCTTCTTTAGAAGCAGGAGGCTCTTCTTTAGAAGCAGGAGGCTCTTCTTTAGAAGCAGGAGGCTGCTCTTTAGAAGCAGGAGGCTCTTTTTTAGAAGCAGGAGGCTCTTCTTTCTCTTCCTCATCGTCAGAATTGTCTAGGATGATCTCAGCAGAGGTGTCCGAATGACTGTTGTCTTTTGATGGAGCAGGTGCCTTTTGGATGTCTTTAGACTCTTCTTCGGCCTGCTGCGGTAGACTCGGCTCTGGCTCTGTACTAGGGGATTTCACGGGTTCTTTGACATCCTTTTCAGGAGACGGCTCAACGACAGTGACGCTATCGTTTAAATCTTCCTCAGCGTTTGCCGAACTTTCTGAGGAATTGGATTCATTAAGTTTTCGCTTATCTACGGTTTTGCTTGCGTTTGGTGCAGCCTGAGATTCGTCAATGTTCGCAAACTTCCACTCAGCCCCAAAATCCATACTGTGTTCAACTTTATTAAGTTCTCTCATGTTGAAGCCAAGGAGAACGCTGCATTTGTACCGCTCGCAGTCTCGGGAACACTTTTTCCTCTTGTTGCTAAAATGAGATGCTATATCACTCTTCCATAACCATAAACTGGTTGCTAACTTTTCGATCTCTCTTTTGCTAGCATAGGGCTGAATGTTGAAGTATTTTGTAAGGAATGCCTTTCTGTCTTCGTAAGAGTCATCTTCATGCCCTTTTGGATCGACCGCCAAAGCCACTGGCGGTTCCTCGGGCTTATCATCTAAAATAATTGGAGCATCTGGGTCCTCATCTGGCTTTCTCTTCTTCACATTCACTAGATCTACAAAGTCATTCGGACGTTTCATTGCAGGCATTATATGGGTAGTATTTATTCTTATGGATGCATTCTTATCCTGCCCATTCTGGGTTTTTCCAACACCTCGGCAATGCACAAGATGAAGTGTGATAGTTGATGCTGTCATGTTACTAGTGTATACACCAAGACAATGGATACACTTGTAGGTGAGCTTTTTCTCGACAGGATGGACGGTCTGGATGACTTGATGCCGCTCTCTTAAGTGGTGGGCAAGAGCATCAGAAATAGGACCCTTCAAGATGGAAAAGCAGAGTGGGCATAATGTTTTACCTACATCTTTCTTGTAGGGCACCGCAGTCTGTGGCGAGTTTTTGACTGCAGGCTCCACCTTTTCAGGGGCCTTTGGTGGGGCTTTTGGAGGAGGTGGAGGAGCGGCCGTTGGTTGATTTTGAGCATGGTAAGCAACAGATTCAGCTGGAGCATCCCGTAGATTGTATGTGGTGACAAGCAAGTGGATGTTTGTGTGGCTACCTTGCTGTAACGTTAGGTCAAAAGTCAAAGTTGAATCAGTTTTGGGCGCCATTTCTTCATTGGCGTGAACCATTCTCATGTGAGCAGCCATCTTCTCGACATCGTTGAATGTAGATCGACAGTAAGGGCAGGACAGGCCATGGATCAGCATGTGATTTAGCAAAGTGTCAGTTGGCAAGTATCGATTACAGTATAGACATTTACTTGTGAAGTTGTGTATTTTCATGATGTAGTTTGCTACCGCAGGCACCTTTTCTGCCTTGTGCTCCTTCTCAAAGTGAATGCTGTATACGTTTTCAGGGAATAGCTCATTGCAGATGGTACAGATTTTCCACTTCTGGGTAGACGAGGTGGAATTGGCAGCAGCAGCAGCCGCAGCAGCTGCTGCTGCTGAAGCAGCCCCTAAAGGCTTTGCACTTGCCTGGACCATTCCACGGGAGGCTACGTGGGGCGGAGTAATAGAAGCAGGCTTTAGATGGCTACTTGACAATGCAGAGTTTCCAGACTGAAGAGAGTACCTTAGTGGAGCAGGAGACCTCTGGTCATTTGATAGTGGGTACGGCCTGATGTTGCCACCTGGAAGTAATTGCTTCATTGACTGGGATTGTTGAGGGATAGACACAGATGCATTGCCACCCATACCTAACCTCATCTGCTGGCCAACTGCATAGCCTGGTGTCATTCCTTTAACGCCACCATAGTTGTTCTGCTGCATGTGCATGTTACTCATCATGTTGGAATTCATTGACGGCTTTGGTATCGCAAGTCTATTGACCATCTGTTGTGAAGGAAGAGGTCGAATGCCCGCTGGCGAAATTTGACCCATTCGCTGAGGCATGCCGAGGGCCTTTTTCTCTGTTGGCTTTGGCGCTATCAGCATCAATGGCTTAGATCTGGGGACGACCACGTTGGTGTGGCTTATCATAGCGGTGACCTGGTACCCAATGCGTTCGTGGTCTTCAATGATGTGCTGGACTAAAGTCTCATAACTCTTCGGCATGAACCGACATCGCTTGCACTGAATGCTGCTTTCGTCGTTAGCGTTTGAGCCTGTAGACCCAGCACCGTTGACGGATTTTTCACACTTGGCGACATATGGTGCCGCAACATGCTGAAAGTGTTCCCTGTATATATGTTTTCTCACCACTTCATAGAGGGGATCTCTGTAAGTGCACTTCTTACAATAATACACCGCCTGCTCCACGCTGTCTGTCGCCTTCGGCTTAAGGCTCTCGTACTTGTTTTTATCCTTGAAAGCGGTGAGAGGTGGGTTGGGCTGTGGTGCAGTGGGGGCATGAAACACCTTAATGTGCATTTCCAAAGTCTTGCGGTCTCCATTATATGTGCAGTATGGACAGTTCAACAGAATGCGGTTCTCAAAGTCCTCATTGTGTACGTTGCGAAAGTGACTTTTATACGCAGAGAAAAACTTGGAGGAGAATGGACATTGGCTGCAGCAGAACTGTTTCGTGCGGTAGTCCTAGAAGGGGGAAGAGGAGAAAATGCAAATTACTACTAGATCCCAACTTTAGAAAAAGTTTTTCTTAACTGAAGAACAAAATGTTAGGCTTTTTTGTCAATTATGGTGAAACACTTTTAAAAACGTAGGCAAAAGGAAAACTGGGGACAAATCGTAGCACAACATAACCAGATTCATTTTCAAACACATGCCAGAAAGAGGAACAAAAAAAAAAAAAAGCAGCAATCTGATAAGGAAGCAACATATACCAATTTTCATGTTTTAACAATGGTATGTGGTTACATAACCCATGCACATATGCAACAGTGGTATTAATGGAACCTATTTTGAACTTGGTAGTCTGACCACAATCACTGGTCCTAATATTTGTAAATGCAAAAAAACACTAAAACTGGTTTATACTTACCCGCTCCATGCAATGGAAGTGAACAGAACAGCCCTAAACCTCCTCTTCTCAGGTCCCCCACTGGCGCTCCTGGCTCCTACCCTACGCCGAGCACCCACACAGAAAGCTGCTTTCTTTGGGGGGGGGGGGGGGGGGGAACACTCATGTGGGTTCCCTACCAAGCCTCAGCCCCACCCCCCACACTGGCTTTAACAGCAGCGGGTGCCCTGCCTCTGCACAACTTAAGAGACGAGACCAGGAAGTGAGGGAAGTAGAGCTGCAGACGTGCACAGTGCTGGATCAAACGAGGGCTCAGGATAAATAAAAGATGTGAACTATTTGTTTGTTGCAGTGCACTATGAAAGGGAAAAAACAAAAACAGTGCGCGACCATTTTCCCAGCCGTCAGCCCATTTTACAATGAATTGGGTGCCTTAAAGGATTAAGTTCACCTTTTGTAACGTGTTACATCCATATTCTGGGTGTTACCTGTTACAAATCTACAGGCCCCCGCACCCTCTCGGCTCCCGTTGTGACAGTCACGGGGAGGAACTTTTCTCCCCCATCCCTTGTGATTTGTCACAATCTGCCAAAAATGCAGCCCACTCCGCCCGTGTCATTCATTCAGAGTTCTGTGAATGAAAATCAACAAGGTCCGGCAGCTTTTGCGGCTGTCTGCTTGTAGTTCTAGCAGCCATGGTGCTGTTGAGCACTGCGGTAGTTCATTGATGCTTCCTGTTCATGTGTAACTACTTAGCCTCATGATGTGCAGCTAAACAGCTTACACAGAGTCTGCAAGAGCCCTGCATTGCACCCACAATCTGCTGATCATGGGTGCAATGCTTTCCAGGCTCCCAATGAATTAAAAAAAAAAAAAAAAAATTAAATGCACATCTTTTTGCAGGTTAAAAAATGTGCATTTATTTAAAAAAAAAAAAAAAGGGGAACTTATCCTTTAAAAACACACTGTGCCCGAACACACAGTAACATTAACGTATTGGGTGAATGGAGTTTCAATGAAAATGGGGCTTATCCCGTGTTTTTTTTTTTTCACAACAGTTGCATCGCTACGATATAAACTCCACCAACCCATCTACACAGCAAGAAACTACAACTATACAAATACAGTAAACTGCATCAAAAAGCACCCGTCAGTAAAACATTACCATAACTCACTAAAAATGCACAATCGCTCCCTTGATCGCTTTCAGCCGAATTTCTCCCATTATTTTAGTAACCATCATGTGCATGAAAGGATTGTAACAGAACAATCAAGTCTGCTCTGCTCCTCATGTCAGAGCAAAAAAAAAGAATGAAGAGAGAGGGCGACGAACGATGGCTGGCTGGTAACTGGGTCACCGGTACACCTTAAGCCAACAGGGAGCATTTTTAAAATAACTCAGTTAATTTTATAAAATCCCATATTAACACTCAGACTTACAAAGGCCATGAACATGGCAAAAAACATTAAAATCGGGCGTATCAGGTTGGGATCTTTTTACCTATAGAAATCTGCTTTGGAATGGCAAGTGAGCAGCAATGGCCAATTGTTTCATGGAAAGGGTTTGAATAGTTGTTCTTTGCTTGTAACTGTATGTGGCTAGCCTATAGAGCAGGGATATGCAAACTGTGGCCCTCCAGATGTTGCAAAACTACAAGTTCCATCGTGCCTCTGGGTGTCATGCGTGTGGCTGTCAGAGTCTTGCTATGCATCATGGGACTTGTAGTTCTGCAACATCTGGAGGGCCAGAATTTGCATATCCCTGCTATAGAGGTTATGCCAGCTTGTAATGAAATCGATGATCGATAAACATCAGTTACTTTGTCCTATTTTCTAGGGTATTCTGCATATCTTCGCTCCTGACCCCTCTGTATGGGATCATAGCTGCCTCCCTTGGTTATAAAAGCAGCAACAATCACATACAGAGGGGGTCAGGAGACAAGCTGCATTAATGTGATATTTAACCTAAAAAAAAAAATAAAAAAAACACAAAACACCACGTTATACTTAACTACTCTGTGCAGTGTTTTGCACAGAGCAGCCCTGGCTCTCCTTTTTTGGGGGCCCCTCCTCTTGGGCAAGTAGGCTTCCCTTGGGGCAGCCGTGCGTGCTTGCTCCCAAGCCGCCAACTCTGCGTCTATTGACAGGGTGATTTGGATCTGGCCCCCCCCCACCACAGTGTTTGATTGACGGCAGTGGGAACCAATGGCTGCCTCTGCTATTAATCTGCCCAATGAGGAGGGAGACGGCTGCGAGAGCCACTAATCCCATGCACTTCGCAGGATCAGAATGGATGGGAGGGGGGTGGGGGTTTGAGGAGTACTGCACAGAAGGTCTTTACAGTAAAAAACCCAGAGGCTGTAGAACCATTTTACTTATCAGATTGTTACTGTGCATATTAAAAAGTAGTGCAAAAATTTGAATCTTTACTTTGCATGGATCAAAGTTGTTCACAGATGACTGAATACTTGTCAGAATTTGCAAATACTGCAAAAAAATAAAAATGAGATGTACCTGATTTTTAGTCTGTGATGGGTCATAGAGTCCCACATCGTCCCAGGAGGTATTCTTAACATAGAAGTCATTGGGTTCGAACTGCTTAAATTCCTGAGAAAAGAAGAAGAAAACGGAAATATTTACACATGCACAAAACAAATGTAGCAAAGAAAAATATAGAGGGGATCAGAAATCGCCCTCACTTGGTAGTAAGATAAAGACACCTTTCTCACAGTAAAGAGCGTGCAAGCAATGCATGAGAGGCTATGTACTAGATGGCCACCCATTACCTTATTTGTAGCATAAACAAATTTGAAAGAGGCGCAAAGCAAACGCCTCTCCTTGGTGCCTCGCCATCATTTTATACTGCTTTCAAAAAGAAGAATTTGGCACAAAAAGAACAGTCTGGCTCATAAGCTATTAAAAAACCCCAACTTCAGCAAAAAGGTTATTGTCCCATTCCAACATCGCACAGATGAAGTCCTCCCCTTCCCACTTTTAGTTACCTCTTCATGGGCTACCAGGGGCAGACCAATGATGCCATGTATTCAGAGGAAATTGGTTCAATGACACTGGGTGTCATTGAAACTTGAAAAAGGTTGGTGCTGGATCCCAAATGGTTGCATCTGAGGAGACTGTGTCAGAGGCAGGGTGAGAACTAAAGCAGCATTTATTTATTTTTATTGAGAAGTTTAAAAATGTAGTGGGGGGCGAAGGGTTAGAACCTGTGCAGTTTATTGTATTCTCACCTGTCTTCCTGCTCTGGCAACTAGTTGTCCTCATTCCTCTTGTCACATGGACAAAAAGCAAGGGAAACTTCCCATATGAATGCATAAACAGCACCAACACTATTAGGACTGCAGGGTTGCTGTGCTCCGCAGCTTACGCATGTATTTGCAAATGTGTGCAAACTAAACCCCTGATTTTAATGCAAACTGTTAATATTACGGTTGTTTTCAGGTTGAATGGTGATTTGAGCTGGGAATTTTCTTTGGTTTTGTTTGACATGAATAGTCCTTCCATATGCTCCTTGCTGCAAAGGCCAGTTATAGGTGGGGGCAGGGGCCATTTGTTAGCACCAACACTACTAGCTTCTGGTACAATGTTTTTTTATTGAAAAAAATAAAAAAAGACCCAACAGGATGTACATGCGAAAAATAATTCCCATGCAGGGGACATAGACACCATGCAGGGGACATTACAGCCGTGGCTACGTTGAGAATGACACAAATATTAATTTTCACAAAGTCCACCCTGGCATGTTGTCCATCAACTTCTGGGCCACATCCTGACTGATGGCCGCCCAGTCTTCCATAATCAATGCTTGGTGTTTGTGGGGGATTTTTGTTCACCTGCCTCTTGAGGATTGGTAAGGTGCTCCATCATGCTGGAAAAGGCATTGTCCATCACCAAACTGTTCTTGGATGATTGGAAGAAGTTGCTCTCAGAAGATGTTTTTGTACCATTCTTTATTCATGGCGGTGTTCTTAGACAAAATTGTGAGTGAGCCCACTCCCTTGGCTGAGAAGGAACCCCACACATGAATGGTCTCCGGATGCATGACACAGGACTGATGGTAGCGCTCACCTTTTCTTCTCAGGACAAGGTTTATTCCAGATGCCCAAAACAATCGGAAAGGAGATTAATCAGAGAAAATTACTTTCCTCAGCAGTCCAGTCCCTGTACCTTTGGCAGAATATCAGTCTGTCCCTGATGTTTTTCCTGGAGAGAAGTGGCTTCTTTGCTGCTCTTCTTGACACCAGGCCATCCTCCAAAAGTCTTCTCCTCACTGTGTGTGCAGATGTACTCTCACCTGCCTGCTCCTATTCCTGAACAAGCTCTGCACTGGTGGTGCCCCGATCCCGCAGCTGAATCAACTGTAGGAGACGGTCCTGGTGCTTGTTGGACTTTCTTGGGTGCCCTGAAGACTTCTTCACAAATGTAGTGGATTTTTTTTTTTATGGGATTAAGTTCATTTCCATGGCAAAGAGGGACTTTGCATTAGTTGCAATTCATCTTCATAAAATTCTGGAGTATATGGAAATTGCCATCATAAAAATAGAAGCAGCAGCCTTTTTGAAAATTAATACTCGTGTCATTCTCAGAAGCTTTAGCCACGGTTGTACTAGTTTATAATGCTCCCACAAATAAGCCGGGCTTAATCATCATTGGATTGCAAAAAATAAGAATTATGTGCAACATTTTCAATTAGGAAGACAGAAAAATTTCCCCAGGATTTCAGTTTTTTTCACACTGCCATTGCTTAGATCTTCCACATCCATGCCACTCCATAAAGCCTTAAGGGCCATACACACTATAAGATTTTCTGAAGAAGACTTTTTCCTTTAGACTTACCAAAACCATATAATATGAGGTCAAACCTAAACACTTTCAATTTGTATGCAATCTGGCAGGCCCTTGTACTACATAGAAAAGGTAAATCTGAAGGAAATCTAACCACAAAAGTTGGATAGTGGTGTATCCAGCTTTACTGTTCTACAGTCTTGGCAACATGACCCTGATCCTTCGACCTTACCAGGTCAACGATCCTCACCTCCTCCCAGGGCCATTCTGCACACTATATTGAGATTTGAGTTCCCTCTAATCAATGCAATCACTGGAAGTGTTGGGTAGATAAAGATGTAGCTCTAAAGGGAGGGGGGGGCCTTCTAGCAGCCCTGCACACACAGACTGCATAATAATGTACAAATGGCTTGCTTCAGAAATCAATACATGATTTAAAATTGAGAAAAAAGTGGAATAGGACTGAAAATATGAAGAATTGCTGTCTCATAGGAAACAACCAGAAAAGTTAACCCCGTGTCAAAGCCAAATCCTGAAAAGTTCATCTTTCTTCCACCTAAAAAAGTAGCAGTGTATTTCCTGACATGTGACTATGCCTTGAACCTCATCGTTGTTTATCTGCAGCCTGATATCTAAAGCAATGCTGCTTCACTAATATCTAAAGGCTGCTAGTTTTACCAGATTTGGGAGAGGTCACCACTGTGCTGCTCACGGTTCTCCTTGCTGGAGTCTAAGCTGTAGCTGGGGACCTGCAGTACAAGAACTCCCTGTTTCTGCTTCATTCATTCTTTGGATCTATGCTTTCTGCCCCTCTCCTCCTGCTTCTTTATAATTCCCCTACCAGTCATTAGGAGGTAGCTTCACACTGCCCCACTGTGCTCTGAACTAAGCGCAGCTAACCCATAGGTTTTGTGTGGGTTAGCTGCGCCTTTCTGTAGACTATGATGTCCCGTGGTTTTGGTACGATTTCAAATAGCGCACCAAAGATGCAGCATGAAGGAGTTTTAGTGCGCTTTCTGAAACCGCAACAAAACCGCAGGGCCTCTCAGAAGTCAATAGGAAAGCACAGCTCACATGTATGGAAAACCGTGGGTTAGCAGTGCTTTAGGGCAGTGTGAAATGGCACCAACATGTGGGAGCAAAGCTCCGCTTCATTAGCAAGATTGCTAACTTCATGTAGACTGTACAGAACAAGGAATGGTAACCTGTAATGGGGGAAAAGTTTAGCTTCAGAGAGACCACAGACAATGGTGACTAGTCCTTTATCTTATCTTGCCTTTTTTGGGCACAGATTCAGGTCAGGTCCTCCAAAAGCAGATATAAAGGCAGGTTTTTTACCTTAATGCATTCTATACATTCAGATAAAAAAAAAAAACTTGTGTGCAGCAGCCCCTCTCATACTTACCTGAGCCCAATCCTGATCCATCAGTGTGCACGAGAGCCTCGGCTCTCAAGAGACTCTCCCTCCTCTCTGGGTGAGACAGCAGCGGGCATCATTGGCTCCCCCCTGCTGTCAAATACAACCGGTGAGCCAATGAGGAGCGAGAGGGGTGGGGCCGAGGCTGTGTGTGTGAATGGACAGACAGCACCGGCTTGAAAGCATGCCTGCTCAGTGTCCCCCATTGCACGCTGCTTGCTCTGGAGGGCACTCGGCAGGAGGGAGGGGCTAGGAGTGCCTGCGGAGGACCCGAGGAAGATTGGTGCTGCTCTGTGCAAAACCATTACATGACATGTTTTTTTTTTTTTTTTAAAGACAAAGTCAAGCCTCTAATATTACTTTAACATGCTAGATCAGTGTTTCTCAACTCCGGTCCTTAGGGCACACTAACAGGCCAGGTTTGCAAGAAAACTGAAATACATCCCAGGTGATATCATTTGCTGCTCAGTGACTGCAGTATTCTAGTCTGCATCTGCCCAAGGTAATACTTAAAATGTGGCCTGTTAGTGTGTCTTGAGGACCGGAGTTGAGAAACACCGTGCTAGATAACATTTATGAAGGAGTGTGGAAGTACAATGGAGACCCAGGAAAAGACTCACCTCTACATGCTCTTTGCAGTACTCCAGGCCAATATCCCCCAGGATCTTCTTCACTGTCTTCCTGGCTTTCCGTAAGCTGCCAAGGTTATTTACAGGAAGTTGGAACATTTTTACTACCTGGCAAAGAGAAGAAAATGCTGGTCAAGAAACATGCAAAGAGGAGAAAATTGTGAGCCTATAGAACATAGCCAGTAAAACATGACCAAGAATCGTTTTCAGAAAAATATTGTCTTAAAATGCTAATGGTCAGTCACAGATTTCCTATTATACTAAATTATCTCTCCTACTATATAGAGCTCAACGTTTATATTCTACCTTTACCCACGTACCAGTGGGTTCTGACAGATTAGACATAGCAAACAACTTTTGGCTTTAGGATCACCTGTTTAAAATGAAGAACATTAACTAATTTATTTTCCTTTATCCCTCATAACACTGGTTCAATGGTCGAATGTCTGAAACTAATAAAACACTGGAGTAATAAGATCAATGGTAATACAGAGGATGGCATACAATGCACTAAAGCTGGTCATAAATTAATCAAATCTCGGCTAGTTCAGTAGAGAATGGCCAAGATTCGATCCATCTACAGGCCGACTGATTGTATTGAAGTTGATCCATTGATCGACTACAACCAGCCTGTCAAAATTTTTTTTTTTATGCAATCGCTGTTGGTGGCAATAGCTGCCAGCAGTGAACATATTGTTCTGCCGGCAGGGAAGGTTCCCCACCAGCATAACACAGCAGTGCTGCAGGAGGGATTTCCCCATCAACTGACTGTGTGGATGAGGGGAACCAAGGAATTTTCTTTCCTTCCGGTAGCATAAATTGCATAATCTATAAGCTGCTTTTTTGGGGTGAGGGGGGTAGTGGGTACCTGGTTTTGACAGGTACCTGCTACCACTTCCTGCTCAGATCACTGCGGCCAACTGAGCTGGAAGTTCACCCCCCCCGCGCGCAGCCTTCTGGGACACATCACAGGTCCCAGAAGACTACTGGACCACTTACAAGGCACAGCAAGACTCACGCATGCGCAGTAGGAAACCCACTGTGAAGCACAGTTCTTGTTTCCAATACTTCATATGCCTGCGCCTGCAACCGATTGAAGAATTGGTGCAGGTGAGGAAATCACTGGATCTCCGGACAGGTAAGTGTCCTTATACTAAAAGTTTGTTTTATTTTTTTATTTTTTTTTGGGGGGGGGGGGGTCTGGAGCTCTTATTTAAGAGTCCGCAGAAACTTGGATGAGAACGACAAGACATCTCTATGATTATTGGTAGAGGATAAGGACAAGACATCTCTATGATTATTGGTAGAGAAGGACAAGACATCTCTATGATTATTGGTAGATAAGAACAAGACATCTCTATGATTATTGGTAGATAAGAACAAGACATCTCTATGATTATTGGTAGAGAAGGACAAGACATCTCTATGATTATTGGTAGATTGTAGCAAACACCCCAGAATACCCTTCTGCTCCCCCAACATCAATTGCCACAGATATTCAGAATGAGCGAGGTCAGAAAACGAGGCACATTAGGATTGATTTACTGAAGGAAAATAGGCCGTTCTATTCAGCCTATTGAGTGACCGTGAATAAGGTAGACCCGGTGCTCACTCTAGTGAACACCCAATCAGGTAAGAAAAATAAAAAGGAATTTTGCTGGCACCGGATTTATTGAAATAAACCCAGGTTCATTATATATACGATAAATAATCACTTCACAAAATAAACAGTTACTATGCCAAGTGAACATTCTATAATCCCTTAGTAAAACAACCTCACTATCACCTGATTTACCCATCGAAATCTAGCTTACAATCTAAACACCATATATCCTTTCCCTTAATTTGGACCCGGTTATAGTCGTGTGTACATTCACCCTGGGCTTTGTTTATTTTTCACAGGTTGCATTTTTATAAAGCTTTAAATGTATATAAAGCAAAACTATTAAAGTTTTGGATAAGGAAGTTAAAGTGAATGTAAAGGGAAAAAGATATATTACAAAAAAATACCAACAATGTTCTACTTATATGCTCTGTTATAGTTTTGCACAGAGCAGCCCCGATCCGCCCGTTTTCGGGTCCCCCGGCTGACGCTCTGGGCCCCTTCCCCTTGCCAACTGCCCCTACAGCAAGCTGCTCCATAAAGACAGAGCGCAGGTCAGCCCCGTCCTCTGGCTGCGATTGACTGCAGCGGGAGCCAATGGCCCCTGCTGCTGCATCTCACCCAATCAGATAGGGAGAGACCCAGGATCCAGGAGAGCCTCGGGCCCATCGCTGGATTAAGATCAGGCCCAGAAGGTTTTTTACCTTAATTCATAGAATGCATGAAGGTATAAAAAAAAAAAACTTCAGCCTTTACAACCACTTTAATGGATTAAAAAACATGGTCAGGTTTAGGAGGGTTTTTTTTTGTTCCCAGTTGGGGAGCCCTTTACTTCTCGTCCTCAAAACACAACAGGAAAAGTCCATAAACAGAGGAGTTATTCCCTCAGAAAGTTGTCAAACACAAGTTCCCCCCCCCCCCCCCCCCAACTTCTGGTTTTATAGTGAATTTCCCCCTCCTTTCCTGCACCAGAGCCAGCGGTCACCCAGACCAATAGGGAAGGTGAAATCTCTATAGCTGGGACACAGATCGCAATACAAACCTGACCAGGAATCTAACCCTTCCGCACTTCTTTAAAGTTATTTAACATGTGGTTTCCGGTAGAGAATGTACTTCGATGGTAACTGGTAAATTATTATAGGCTTTAGGTGGTATTAAAGTCTCTTTAAACATTGCTAACAGGCAATGTTTTTATGACAGTAGAGACCCTAATCGTCTCTTGTCATTGCTGCTTCCTCTCACCTGTCAGCCGCCATGTACACTGAGCCGCGCATGCACAGCTCAGCAGGCATGTACAGCACCCCATCTGTGCCGTAATGATTTAACTCCTGTACACATGCATGGAAAGATGTCATCGCGGCATAGCCAAGTGTCCAAAAAGCCAGAACCCCCAAGGAAGGATCAGTGACAGCGCGGTGGCAAAGGGCACATTATGACAGGTAAGGCTGGCCATACACTATACAATTTTCCTTTAGATTTACCAAAACCATATAATATAGGAGGTCAAACCTAAAACACTCAATTTGTATGCAATCAGGCAGGCCCCTTGCACTACATAGTTCAAGGTAAATCTAAAAGGAAATTGAACACGAAAATTGTATAATGTATGGGCAGCCTAAAGCTGATAATTGTCTGTTCTAATTTTTCCGTTAGAATTACCAAAAACATAATAATATGAGGTCACACCTAAACACTTTCAATTTGAATAAAACAAGGCAGGCATCTTACACTACATAGTTTAAGGTAAATCTAAAGGAAATTGAATAAGAAAAAAAATTGTATAATGTATGGCCAGCCCAAGTCTGCCATAATACGCTAATATGCCACACAAACTACAACATTATGCCATAACCTAACTGGATCGATATAAACTAGGGATGCCCCAAAAATTGGGTTAGCAGCGTTTTGCCGATAATGGCCAAAAACAAAATTCATATTCATTTAAATTCATAGGATTAAAAAGTCAAATATAGTACAAATCTATCTATCTATCTATATATATATATATATATATATATATATATATATATATATATATATATATAAATAAAAACCTGTCTTTCAGTTTTGGTTTTTTTCAGCCAAGTGTATCCTGAAATTTCGGTTTCGGTCCAGAATTTTTATTTTGGTGCACTACCACTTTAAAGTGGAACTGAACCATTTGAAACTCCCCATCCAGAGTAGTAATGGGAGCTCCCAAGTCCCTTGCCTTTTTTCAGATTTGGGGACTTTGGGGTCTCAATCGGTCAGGTTGGGGTGACCCCAGTGCTTCGTCCAACCTTACACTGAGGTGTGCCAAGAATGTACCGAGAGCTCAATGAACATTCTAAAGCATCTTGCAAGAGGAAGGCAAGGAGTCCTTATTGCAAGAAAACAGAGGGGAATTTATCAAAACTGGAGCAGCTGTGCATGGCAACCAATCAGCTTCTTCAGTTAAAGCGATCGTAAAGTCTCGTTTTTTCCTATAAAAATTACAAACATGTTATATTCACCTGCTCTGTTGCAGTGGATTTGCACAGAGCAAAACTAATACTCTTCTCGGGTCCCTCTTCTGCTCTCCTGGTCCCTCCCTCCTGTTCAGTGCCCCCACAGCAAGCAGTTTGCTATGGGGGCAACCGAGCCGAGTCACAGCTCCATGTGTCAATTCAGACACGGAGCCCTGACACGGCCCTTCTCTCTCCTGATTGGCTAGCTGACTTTGACAGCAGCGACAGCCAATGGCTGGGAGAATTTTGCATCGGGGTTTCGGAGGTGGCATTAAAGAGGAAGTAAACCCTCCTCTGCAACTTGTACCTATAGGTAAGCCTATGATAAGAATTACCTATAGGTACTGTAAATATCTCCTAAACATGTACCATTTAGGAGATATTTAACTTACATGCAGCCAGTGACGTCACTGGCGCATGCACTCTGAAGGAACGGCCGCTGGTGCCATTCCTTCAGAGCCCCGTGCCGTCACTGTTGGCTCCCGCGTGCATATGCGGGAGTGACCTCACCGCAGCTTCAGCCAATCAGATGGCAGGATGCCGCAAACCCGGAAGAAGGGCGACCAAACATGTCACCCATGAGACAGGGGAGCGGTCCGCACTGCGTTCTAAGGTAAGTATTTCATAATGAGCTAGTATGCGATGCATACTAGCTCATTATGGGTTTTTCTTTCAGGTGTTCGTTTTTTTTTAAAAAAAACAAATCGAGGTTTACAAGCTCTTTAAGGATCTTTTTAGCCAGTACTCTAAAATTGCAGTTCTCTTTAGATTAGTTGAATACGGACTTCTTTTTGAATTTAGGATGCTTATTTCGCTTTGTGAAATGAGCCTTCTGTTTTCCAAGCAGCCATTCAAAACACACACCGAACGAAAAGGTGCAAATCTGAAAAGCTACTGTTTAAAAGTTAAATCAGTATTTTTTTTTGCTAGAATATTGCTTCAAACGCCCAATTTATATTATAATATATATATATATATATATATATATATATATATATATATATATATATATATATATATATATATATATATATATATATATATATATATATATATATATATAGCTAGCAGAGACCCTAGAGAATAAAATGGCAGTGGTTGCAATATTTTGTCACACTTGCGCAGCGGTCTTTCAAACACAAATTTACAGATTAAAAAAAAAAAAAAAACCCTTTCGTGAATTAAAAAATAAAGTTGAAGAAATTTTTGCGTATAAGGTGAAAGATGACATTGTGTCAAGTAAATAGATACCTAACATGTAAGGCTTTAAAATTGCGCACGCTCATGGAATGGCGAGACTTAGTCTCCATAGGCGACGCTTTAAACATTTTTAACGGTTACCAGTTTAGAGTTAGAGGGGGTCTAGGGCTAGAATATTTGCTCTCCTATCGATCGCAGCGATACCTCACACGTGGTTTGAACGCGGTTTACATTTACGCTGGCGACTTTCGTATGCGTTCACTTGCACGTGAGCACAGAGGGATGGGGCACTTTATATATTTTTTTTCTGTTTATTTATTTATTTTTTTTACACTGAAAAAAAAAAAAATTGAAGTCAATGCAAGTCGCCTCCAGGTCGCCCCGAAGTAGTACAGGACCCTTTTTCTAAGTCAGAGCGACTTGTGTCGATCCTATTAGAACGGGTCCTGTGCTAATCTATGGCGAGTGACCCACCGCAACTTGTCAGACGACCAAGTCGTCTGACAAGTCGCGCTAGTGTGAATGGGGGCTTATAGGCAGTGACAGGTCCACCTAATGTTGCTGTCACAAGAAAATGTAAACATTCCTTGTGACAGGTCCACCTAATGGAGGGATCTGTTGTCTAGAAGACCCCCAAAAACCCTCCTCTGCACCAGAGAGTATTCAAAGGCCAAGATCGGCGTTTTGATTTTTTAAAACTGGTGCTGTTGGCTCCTGAGCCGGTCGCTCAGGTCTCCCGGTGGGACGGGTGAGCCCGGGGAAGAGACGGACATCATCACTTACAGCTGCTTAGCCACATTGGTTTTCATTACAAGAGAGCCAACCGTCGGCTTTAAAAAAAAAAAAAACCGGTACCGGAGTGATGCCCGCAGCTGCAGATTATCGCGGTACAGCCACTTCAAGCCGATGAGGTACAGGATTTGGTAGCAAGTGGTTAAGATGATTAGAACAAGCAAGGTGTACACGGACGGCACACAGCATCAGATTTGATCATGTGGAGGAGTCACAGGAGTCCGGATTAAAGTGAAATATTACACAATGCAGCAGCAGCAGCGACTTTACTACAAATTATTTGCTGAAACCAGAACCTGTCAGAAAAGCCTGGATGGACCTCTCCAAATCTTCCAGGTGAAGGGAGATGAGGGAAATGAAAAATATTTCTATTAAAAATACAAATAGATGAAAAATAACACCAAGTCCACCCAACAAACCGCTTTCTTGAACATTTGTAAAGAGTGATTAGGGCAAACAAGCCTGAAAGTGCTGCATGCATAGAAGAATAAAGGGCTCTCTTTTGTAGCCTCAACTGCCTAAACTTTTTAGATAACTGGCAACAGTGACTTCCACAATCAGAATACTTTATATTCTAACTTCTCCCATAGAGAAATTACTGCGACACATACTCCGACAACACAAGATCACAATAAACAGAACAAGACACAAAGTTACCAACAATACAACCAATAAAATAAAACAAAATAAAATGAATAATAGAACCAACTTAGTGACTAAAATACTTGGCTGTTTCCATTACATTCATTGCAGGGTACATTTAAAATCAGGATAAATTGTGATGCTGCTATAGAAACATGTGGTAGACCTTCTGGCCAGACTGGTCATACACAGCACTGTACATCTCCTGCAATCAGCCTACTTCAGGGGATGCTGACTGTTGCCTAGCAACAGAGGAGAGTACCAGTTTTTATTTTTTTTTCAATTTACAAAAAAGGGAGAATAAAAGAAAACACACACCAAACTGATTTATAAAACAAAACTACATATATCAGACTAAAAAACAAACGGTTTTGTATTAAATATTTCAATCAGGAAAGACTTCCAAACCCAACAGTTGGGGAAATCAGGGAACCAGAACTGTCAGAGGATGACAGCAATCCCAGCCTCCTCAGAACTCCAAGCAGCACAGACTCAAATCAGTGAAGCAATCAATCCCTGCGGCAACTTCCACTCACTGCACTGCAGGTAAACCACACTGAACTCCTCATCACAACAAGTGCAACGCAGCCTACAGAGCGGAGACATATATATATATATATATATATATATATATATATATATATATATATATATATATATATTCACACACACACTTGTACAGAACATTAGAACCAGATTACTTTATGGGGGGGGGATGCTGCCATGCTTAGCATGTACAAGGTCCTTCAACATGACAAGAACCAGCAGCTGCCATTACAATATTTATATAGTATATTCATTAAAAAGACACTGGCACCTTGCCCACGTAGTGACATCATAGTGCATGTGACAAACACAAGACCCATGGGCCAAAGTCCGGCCTGCCAGGCCAATTCATGTGGCCCTCATGCCCAGGAGGAGAGGTAGAAGTGAGATGTGGACAGCATGTGAAAGAGCTAAACTGCACACTGTGCATAGCACACCCCCTGAAACCTGCACCCCCGTACATAGGGAGCCCCTGCACCCCCGTACATAGGGAGCCCCTGCACCCCCGTACATAGGGAGCCCCTGCACCCCCGTACATAGGGAGCCCCTGAACTTTGTAGTAGAGAATCCCTGAACTCGGCACATAACACACTCCTAGTATTTATTGCCCATCTATGGTCCTCCCACTGTTTGGCCACACCCACCATTCAATGCGATTCAGCTGCAAAGATGGGGTTATGCGGGTGATTGAGTTCCTGCACCTATTCTCTGAGGAAAAAACCCTACGTAAATGTGGCCGTAGTGAAAACGGAGTTTAACCCCCCCCCCCCCCTGTGATAGTGTATCTGCAAAGGACATCCCTCTTCACATATACCCACCTTACCTGCACTCTGCAGCAGCCAACACTGAAGTCAGCAGTATCTGACATCCCACCTTGGAGCTGGCTATTGGCCGCTAAGGCCAGGCAGTATCACAGGGTAGCAGGCCCCACCATACCTGGGTTCTCACCAGCTGTACAAGAACAAGGAGTTGCATGGGGGTGCAGGTTAGGTCAGTATATGGGAGTCAAGGGAGATAGATGGTGTCTACAGAAACCCTGTCACTGTGCCCCGGACGGCACTCAAGTTTTTATACCTCAAGCCCATTGCCACCTGTATAGGTTAGTGAAAGCTGCATAAGTATATCAATAAAAAAGAAAAAAGTTAGCAACCCTGTATTTTTGAATATTAATACTGCAGTGAACAGTACAGCAGAGATCAGACTGAGAAAGGGAGGGACAGAACAAAGTGCAAATCGGGTGTGCTGTGTGCAAACAGTTACAAGGAACATGGTGATAGAAGGAGTAGGCAGAAGACCTCATCACTCTGCTGCTGCTCCATCACTGTCCAGTTATCAGGCTGGTCAAGGAGAGTGGGCACCACTGTAAAGCCTTATTTGTAAGTGGTGTCATCCACCCGGCTGTGTTGCGTGGCAGAGCTGTGTAAATCACAGGACTGGATAAACAAATTCAAAAACTTTGGAAGGTTTGCAGTATGCATATGTATATTTCATCTCGATATTTAGTTCTTAGCCTGGAGTTAAGCTTTAAAAGTGAGATTGTTGGGGTGTATTCACCTAATCTAGATATTGATGAGTCTGACCGGTGACTTGATTTGAACATTACAGAGAAGAACCGATGCAAACCTTGTAACAATTTAGAGATCAGGACTATAAATTCTAAAAAAAAAAAATGTAGATGGGTTGGTAAGGCTTACTGTACTCCTTGGTTGTTCCTTGCAGTTCTGAATCCACCTGCCAGCCTTTCTACATTCCCGATAGCGATGAAGTGTGTAACACTCACCATGAAGAAAGCCGTCGCATTCTATAAAACTTTCCACATCTCTGCAGAAGTTGCAAGGTGTTTCCAGGGAAACCACATCATCACTTTCACACACAGCAATGAGATACCATGAGCTCTTTTCTGAGATGTATACCAGCGGGAGGTGACAGGACCACCCTTCCAATAATACCACAACCTGCTAAGATGAATGGAAGATGGGATCAGCTGTAACATCAGATACAGAGACTGTACATCCCAGTACATACCTACTACAGATCACAGCCACCAGACCGAATACACCTCCTATATACTGCACCCCTCTAATCAGGCAGATACACATCATTCATCATAGTTTTATGGGCTTGGTGATGCTCTTTTCCTTATCTGCTAGGTAGATTTCCCCTTACTTATCCTTTACCAGTGATAGTTGTCCAATACTGGATTTCCCCTTACTTTGTGTCCCCACAGGGTAGAAAACACTAGGAACTCTCCCCAATAGGGCCATAGCACCTAAAACCTAAACCAGGTTCTAAACTTCCCCCTCAACTTATCCAAAGTTCTACTTAACCTTCCAATATCGGAACAACAGATGACGCATCTTCATCTCAGAATATAGAAACAAAAATACTACGCATTCCCCAAAAATCCTTGATATCTGGGAAGCACTGGCGATATGGTGACTGTGGTATGAAAAGCATGCTAAAGAGTACATTTATTACTGCTGCCAATAGCAAATACAATTTCAAAATAAAACCAAGAAATCCAAGTAGTTGTGGTCAGAAAATTGTAGAAGACTCAAACTGTAAGAGACTGCTCAGGATGGCCTTGAAGGCAGGAGTGGCCAGAGGGCCTAAAGAGCAGGAGACTAACCTGGATGGCTAAGGGACCTTGAGAACAGGAAATTGCTAGACAAGAGGCCCTGGATGGCCAAGGTTCCCATAAGAACTGGAGACTGCTCAACAAGAGGCCCTGGATGGCCTAGGATGCCTCAAGAACAAGAGATTGCTAGACAAGAGGCCCTGGATGGCCAAGGTTCCCATAAGAACAGGAGACTGCTCGACAAGAGACCCTGGATGGCCAAGAATCCCTCAAGAACAGGAGACTGCTAGACAAGAGGCCCTGGATGGCCAAGGTTCCCATAAGAACTGGAGACTGCTCAACAAGAGGCCCTGGATGGCCTAGGATGCCTCAAGAACAAGAGATTGCTAGACAAGAGGCCCTGGATGGCCAAGGTTCCCATAAGAACAGGAGACTGCTCGACAAGAGACCCTGGATGGCCAAGAATCCCTCAAGAACAGGAGATTGCTAGACAAGAGGCCCTGGATGGCCAAGGTTCCCATAAGAACAGGAGACTGCTCGACAAGAGACCCTGGATGGCCAAGAATCCCTCAAGAACAGGAGACTGCTAGACAAGAGGCCCTGGATGGCCAAGGTTCCCATAAGAACAGGAGACTGCTCGACAAGAGACCCTGGATGGCCAAGAATCCCTCAAGAACAGGAGACTGCTAGACAAGAGGCCCTGGATGGCCAAGGTTCCCATAAGAACTGGAGACTGCTTGACAAGAGGCCCTGGATGGCCAAGGATCCCATAAGAACTGGAGGCTGCTCGACAAGAGGCCCTGGATGGCCAAGGATCCCATAAGAACTGGAGGCTGCTCGACAAGAGGCCCTGGATTGCCAAAAGGTCCCTCAAGGGGCCTGACTATAGGAAATGTTTGCTAAGAGGTTCTAAGATGGTTATCTGGCCCACTAAAGGAGACTAGATGCTATGACCCAGAACTGCCAGTGGGCAAATTATAGGAGGCTAGATGGCAAGAAGCACTGGATAGATAGGGTGCTGACAACATGAGACTGCTCAGCAAGAGGCCCTGGATGGTCAGGAGTCTATTTAGAGGAGATTCATGAAGCAGCACTAGATTTCTCTTCCAAACCCATATTTGACACAACGTAAAATTAATGCCTCCGCATTGGATTTATGGTTCCACATCATAACATCTATTCTGGTCCTATCGATCATGAGAACTATTTTTCCTTCTTTTGGCTCCACACCATGCTATACTTGAAACCCAAGCCAGGTCTATGAAGACTTTCTAGAAAATAAAGGCTTACCAATCGCACCCAGAGAATCAACCTGTAATGAGACTAAATCGCTGATAGGCCACGGCTCCATCTCTACAGATGAAACAAATCAATGTTATTGGTTTGGTCGCTTAAGACTTAATTATGCTACAGACCCAACTGGGAGAGACATGTAAATCCTCGCTAGAATCACCCAGAAAAAATGTCAATAGGCGTTTGAAGGCAAGATTACCTCTTTAACCATCTAAAAACTTAAATACATTAAAGAGATCTGGTTGGCTAACATGGGCTTTTCAGAAAATGTCAAGCATAACGCACACAAAAAAGGTGTTCTCAAGCAAATACAGGACAATGGGCACAACATGCTGCTCCCCAAACTCCTGTTTATATGATGTCAACTCTAGAAATGGACTACAGCAAAAATATTGGGACTACTATCCAAAAACACAGCATGCGTTTCCCAGAAGTGGAACTTCCGCTTTAAGCATTCCTCACCCCCCTTACATGCCACATTCAGCATGTCATTTTATTGGGGGGCGAGGGGGTACCTAGTTTTTCTGCAATCTTCTGGGACACGTCACAGGTCCCAGAAGATTGCCAAGGCACTGAGGAGGCGCAATGCGCACCCGGCTGTGAAGCCACAAGCAGTCACAGCCAGGTGCCCACACTTGTGCCAGGAAGAGGCGAGAGAAAGGAGAGAGGCTTCAGGCGGCCGCATCGCTGGATTGTGGGACAGGTGAGCTTGTGTTCATTAAAAATCAGCAGCTAAACTTTTTGCAGCCTCTGACTTTTAATAAACTTAAAGCGGAGTTTCGGCCTCAATATTGACTTTACACCATCCGCTTGCTGTAATGTAGCTGAAAAAGAATTGGATAATTTTTTTTATTTACTTACCGTGTTATTAAAGAAAATATACTCACCTTCCTTCCACTCCCTCCCTCTGCGGCCGCGGCCATCTCTTCCTGCTTGCGTTGACTCCTGGGAGCTGAACGTCCATCGCTCCCAAGAGTCAATGCGCCCGCTCGTCAGTTCCAGTGCAGGCGCGTTATTCCCTGCTGAGTAGCTTTTGGGCATTCCCAGAAGCTGTGCAGGGATGGTCATCCCTGCACTGGAAGCGCTGAGCGGGGCCGGTGCAGGGCATTCCGAGACTCCGACATCACCGAAGAGGACGCTCCGGCTTCAGCTGCCCACACCTGAGATTGCAGCGCTGGTCAAGACATTTTCAAGGTAAGTATTTCTTCTAAAAGGTAAGTGAAACAGGGGACAGTTCAGAGGCTATCATTGCTGAAATGCACTGCCCTGACTGTCCCGGGGGTATTTTTATTGAAATAAAATTGAGGCGGGAACTCCGCTTTAAAAACGAGTGGAACTCCGCTTTAAATGAAGCCTATTGGTTCTTAACATAAAAAAAAAAAAAAAAAGACTCAAATAAGAGCCATCTGTGGCCTGTAAAAGCCAGTCGTGTTATGATGCAGGTCTGAATCCAACTGGTGGCTATGGGACCAAATAAACAGATCTTATTTCAGTCATTAGTAAATAGCCCCAAAGGGACCCAAATATGAAAATGGAACTAGGTTAAAAAGCCAAGATGAGAGAAATCCCAGGATCCTAAAAACAAAATACACCTGGGCCTAACTAGATTTATCCTTATGTATGGCTCAGGAGAGGCTACCAAAAATGACCTCCCACCCACTAGATACAATAAAAATTTAAATAAAAAAGCAACATGGAAACATACAAGATGCTTTATCTTTGCCTCAACTGTTACCTTGACGTACCGCACTCTCCTGCAATTTATGAGATGTGGCCCTCCAGGCTGGACTGCCCTATGGAAGTCTTCACTTTTCTGAGTTCTAATCTTTCTCTACTTAGGAAAAGCAATTTTGTGTTGCCGTTGGGAGATTTACCCCTAATTCCTGTCTGGTGAAACGTATCAGAACAGGAAGTGAGAGAAATCTTTCTACTAGAGCCCCAGATAGCAGTAAAAAGGGTTCTGTGCCTTCTCAGCTGTATCCAAAACTAAAAAAAAAAAAAAAGGTTATGATTTGACCGATATCTGACTGAGCATCACACGGCACCCAGAAGCAACATAATATACCACCAGAGCAGGAATACCGACACTAAAAGACCTTTGAAATTCAGTGATGTTCAAAAACCCATAACCAAAAAGACAGACATTCTGCTCCACATATCAGCAAAAACACTTTAGGGCAACTGCTTTCTATAAGAAAACTCAACTCAAAGCAGACCTGTACCCAAAATTAAAGGAAAAAAAAAAAGGCGCAAAAAGTCAAATGCTTACATATACTTAGGGGTTGATTTACTAAAACTGGAGTGTGCAAAATCTGGGACAGCTGTGCACAGCAGCCAATCAGCTTCTAACTTCAGTTTGTTCAATTTTTTTGTAGTTTGTGGTGCCTCAAGTCAAAAGTGGGATTTTAAGGGCAGGAGTAACAGAGGTAAGCGGTAGTAATGCAATAAGTAAAATTTATTTACAAATAGTATAAATGATATGAATAAATTATGTACAAATTTCAAGGTGAAAAATGGGTAAAGGCCCATTGTGCCAGTGGCACCCATTTTTCACCTTGAAAGTTTGTACATAATTTATTCATATCATTTATACTATTTGTAAAGACATTTTACTTATTGCATTACTACCGCTTACCCCTGTTACTCCTGCCCTTAAAATCCCACTTTTGACTTGAGGCACCACAAACTACAAACATTTCTTGGGATGGTGGCAGACACGACTACTAACCTTCCAATGTAAGATCCAAATTCAATTTTTCAACAGTTTGTTCAATTAAGATTGGACAATAAAACCTGGAAGCTGATTGGCTACCATGCAAAACTGCACAAGATTTAGCATTCTCCAGTTTTAGTAAATCAACCCCATCTACTCATTGTTCTTTGCAGTGTTGGTCACATGACAACGCCATCAGATGCTTCGCCCTACAGTTCAATTCCAGACAATTTATTTTTCGTTTTTGCATAGAGAGAGGAAGGGTTAGGACCCCTTTCAAGGTTTAAAGCCCGGATCCCACTGGCGTGACTTGTCACATGACTTGAGAGTTTAAAGTCGCATGACGAGGTCACGCCCCATTAGCGGCAATGGAACTGTTCTAATAGGAGCGACTTGAGAAAAAAGGTACATGCACTACTTTTGGTCTGACTTCAATAGAACTTACATTGACTTCTGTTAAACAAGTCATATGCAAGCCACCATGAAGTCGCACCGCTATGTCGGATCTGAAGCCATATTAGTGTGAGCCGGGGCTGAATGGCATCTGCACCACCATTTGTAAAAATTCAAAGCACTGCCTGTCTCGTCCAACAAATCAATTTGGACTGGAGGACAACAAAATCTCTACAACAAGGACAACAACAGCAATCAAATTCAAACTCAGGCCTAAAATGATTTTTTAAATGTGTGCAAAACAAAACAAAAACACAAAAAAAAAAACACACCAACAAATGCCTCTGGCTGTGAAGGGTTAAAGGAGAAGTTCACCTTCAGGAACGGATTACATGTTCCACCCGTAAGATCTGGTTCTAACTTTTTTGGCTGGCACCTGGATTCAAATTTGTCAAGCCCTGTGCTACACCAAGTGCCCCGTGTGTACTGAGCTGTTTGGGGCAAAACCATTTACCATCCCCCAGCATCACTTATCGCTCGCTAATGGTGCACCAAAATGTGAATTCTGGTGCTGAAAAGGAAAATCCGGGATGCACTTGGCCAAAAGCATAATTGATGGGTTTTTAAAAAAACATATTTTTAGAAAATGATTGTATTATATTCAACTTTTTAACTAATAACTTGAATTTAAATGAATATAAAATTTATTGTCGGCCATTATCGGCACCTTTTGAAGGGGTGTTAAAAATCCTGCATGCTGCATTTGTGGTCAGTTAAAAAAAAAAAAAAACCTGCACCTCCCAGTTTAAATGCATTGAAGA